>NC_081413.1:324950801-325550801 GCF_030272615.1 Cryptomeria japonica | reverse complement strand
AGAGGATCAAGAGAAAACTACATTTTCTTGCCCATGTGGAACCTATGCATACTATGTTCTCCCATTTGGTTTTTGTAATTGCAGTGTCATAAAATTTTGACCCCTGCAATTTTAACCACATTTGGGGTCCTCACCTTGGCGATGACATCTCCTTCCTTTACCGAGACCTATTTCTGCATTACCAACCCTTCACTCTTTCTCCTTCATGTCTCGTGTCTTCTTTAGACCCTATGTGGGCCACAAAATAAAGTAGGATAGGGGTGTGGTGCCCCTATCCCCCTAGGACAAGGGCATGGTGCCCTTGTCCTCACCTCTTAGGGTGGCCCTATGTTTGGTTTTCCCAGTCTCCTATGCATTATTTGTCTTTGGGGTTTGTAATTCCTCTTTGTCGGCCTTCAGTGGTTGAAAATTAATATTTTAGGCATGTATAAAAAGGAATTCAATACCCTCATTTATGGATGGATGGAGGTTCGATGAGCGCATGATAGGAGATAATAGGCATAAGGAGAAGATATAAGATTTCAAGGTCATCATTAATATTTCAAGCATCCAAGTCTCCTTCATTCATCCATGGGAGCAACATTACAACATTCATTCGCAATCATGTGTGTGTGTTAGGTTTTTGTCATGTTACATACCATTTCATACAACATTTGTGGTTACATTCAAGAAGCAAAGAAATCATCATCAACAAGTTGCATATCTACAAGGTATACATTTCCATTGTTTACATTCAAGCATTTGCAATTACTTTCTTTCAAGGCTGATTCCTCAACTAGGGTTTGACTGAGGCAAAACCGTATCCACAACCCCCCTTTCTTCTCTTTTCTATGTGTAGGTTATAGGTGCGCAACTATAATTGCAGGTTTGGGCTTCATTTGCAGAGATGGAAGAACCCTTTTCATTTCATGGATTTTGTTGCGGACCATGTATGTTTCCTCCATGGCCCTGATGACTTTTCTCCAATTTTGCACGACAGATCCACGTTAGTTTAATTAGCTCAGATCTGAAGTTACAACATGATCCTAAACTGGTAGCACCTCATTCCACTCATTTCCTCTCTTCTCCACATAGTCAACAAGTACTAATCTATAATTGAGATGCGCAGGAAAATTATCCATCTGACCATGGAAACATTATGGAGAATCAAGCCTAGACCTATCTACGTTCATAAAACCAGGGGTTGTCTATTTGGAGAGACAACACCCCGTATGTATGGTATTTTATTCATAAACGTATATGTTTGCATGTGTGTTAAATTGTATTTATTAACTTGTTTAAATCATACATGAGGACAATTGCCATGTGTGTATTTGTGATGTGGAATTTTTTTTGTAGTGTCACTTGAAACATATGTTGTATGTTGTGTTGGCATTGTCATGTCACCTTTTGAGAGATTTATTTTTTACCAATGATATATTTCCAAATTATCATGAAGGTCCCAAGTAAATCTAGGATAGTGAGCCATTAGGAGGGTCAACTCAAAGTTGATCCGTAGGTAAATTTTAGGTGGACTTTCAAAGGGTTAAACCAACTCCTAGAGATAGTTTTGGAGCATTTTTAATGGGCCTCATGGGGTACCTATGGGTGAAGGTCAAATTTGGCCATGTGTCCAAACCCTAGGACTTGTCTAACCTCCCAAAAAAGTGAATTTCCCTAGATGGCCGAATTTCATCTTTAGGAGAGCCATTCTTGGTTAGATAACCTTCTTGGTATGTGTAATTTCTCTTCCCCATTCCATTCTTCTTCTTGAAGTGCCTTGGTTAGGGAGTGTGTAAGACCTAGGGAAGACCAACCAATGGGAGCCTCTCACTCTATCCAAGAGGTTGGAAAGAGTGAGAGAAGCCTTCATAGGCAAGAGATTGAGACTTAGGAAGTTAATCACCCACTCTCCATCTTTGGAGATGAGTTCTTGTAGTTTTGAAACCAGTTTAGAATAGAATTTTGGCCAAGTGTTGAAGAGAAGAAGTGTGGATTTGGGCTTCTCTTGTCCAAGCTATCTGTAGTGAACACTTGGCAGATTCAAGGTTGGCTCATTTTCTTTATTGTATGTTGAAAATTTGTTTTTAAAATATTGCTTGAATGTAGATGTTCCTTCCCTTGTATTTTATTTGTGAAAATATTTATGTGATTCTTCTTCCATTTTGTTATGCATTTTTTTTGTGTTTTGGGAGTATCCAAGGCCATCTTACCCTTGGGAGGATAGAATGGTCTTGCGGCTGGAAGGTGTTTCACAGCCTTAGAGTGAGAGGCTCTCTTTAAGAGAGTGATCTTAAGGGTTTTTTTATGTGACCCTTGATACATAGTTTTGTTTATGCATTTGGGGATTATAAGGGGAGAAAGTATGGCATGTAGGCCTTGGGGGTCATAAGGATGTTGGGTTAAGATGGACTTATGTTGTGTTCTTGGTTGCCATGAGTTGGCTTGTGATCTACTATCTTGCAGTTCTCCTCAAGGTACTTGGTCCACTTCCACCCATGTAAAACTCACATTATGTGATGAAGTTCAGCCTTGGGATGGGAATGTGTTTGCTGTGAGCTTTTTCTTGTTCTTTTTGTATTGTTTTAGTGTAACCCATCTAGGTCTTGGTTCTCCAAGCTCGGGGGTGGCTTCTAGTAAGCCTAGGCTGGGAGGTGAGTTCTCCATGGTCACAACCTGAAGATTTTGTATTGCAGGTTGCTTTGTGAAGAGATTGAAGGAAAAGCTTGGATATGGTCATGTTGAATCTATTTTAGTTGCAGAAAAATAATAGATGTAATATTGTATTTCAGTTGCAGAAATGTAAAAGAGGAGTTTTATCTTGTATTTATTTTGTGAAAGGAAATGTATTTATTTTATTTAAGTTCTCATTTATTAGGAATAAGAGACCAGTTGGGTATTTCACCCATTGTATTCAAATCATTCTTATAAGAAATGCATCTTTTTAAGTTGAAATTGCAAATGATGGATAAATAGATATTAGACGAATAATAGTTTCTCCATTTTTAAATATTTCTAAATATTTTCTAGACTGTATTATGTTGTTGTTATTTATTTATCTCTATCATTTATTCAAAAAAAATGCAGAAAGTAAAATGGGAATATTATGAAGTAGAAAAGGAGGAAAGTTAGTAAGATAAAAATAAATACTTAGTCCTAGTGATTTATTATTTCCGAATGCAAAAAGGGTTAAATAGACATTTGAAGTATAATAGTTTTAGCACTATACAAATTGTTAGTGTTTTAAAGCATTTTCTAGGCTATTTTAATGTTGTTGTGAATTTTATTTACTTTTGTCATTTACTCAAAAAAAAAAGTGGAGAAAATAAAAGTAGGTAAAATAACATTTTCCTATAGTTAACTATTAGAAGTTTAAAATGAAAAGGAATGCAGTTAGTTAAATCGGTTAGTTTTAGGAAGTCTGTTGTCATGTGATAAAAGAAAAATATACAGATTTAGACTTAGTAGAGAAATCCAGAAATACAGGTAGATAAGAAATGAAAGAGAAAGATATCTATTATGTTCATGTTCTATTTTTGCTTCTATCAGTCATATTGCTTAGGTTATCAATCTGAAAATCAAAATAGATTATGGCCTAAGTAAAAACAAAATAAAAAGATTTACTCCTATTTCTGTTAATAGAAAATAGTTTGCTAAAACTATTGTAGTCCATATATTTTTACCTTAGAAAGATATATATATATATATATATATATATATATACATATATATATATATACTCTAATAAATATATATATATGAATACATATATTTAATTTACATGCTGCATAAAAAAAAAAAATCAAAACATATGCATTTAGGGAAAACTCGAAAACAAAAAAAAAGAATCTTGCATTGTATTGAAAACTCGAAAACAAAAAAAAAGCCACTCTGTTTATACACAGTGGACGACGCGGGGGGTACCGCCACTATGGGTAAAGACAGTGGATAGCACGGGCTGCCACTGTGGTTACACATAGTGGACGACACGGGCTGCCACTATGGGTAACCACAGTGGATGGCTCACGACCGCCACTGTGGGTGCCCATAGTGGGTGGCACCGGCCACCACTGTGGGTATCCATAGTGGTGCCCGAGGAGCCTCCCTGCCCTGCGAGCTCGGTCCCCCCTTCGCCCCACCTCCATGGCTGCTGCCACTTGTTCAAACCCCTGCATACACGAAACACACTCACAAAAAAAAAAACCTAGCAAAAAAAAAGGGGGAAAGAAATAATTAATTTTAATGCAAATATGCAACCCTAACCCAATTTCGGGTTAGGGTTAGCATTTAAGTAATAGAAGTAAATGTGTTATGCAACCGTAGCCCATATTCAGGTTAGGGTTAGCAATTAGAAAAGAAATGAATTAATAACATTGTTTTTAAAATAGAGTAAAAGGGGTGAATCAACCCTCATTAGGGTTCACGATTAAAATATTAAATAAAATAAGAAGAGGGGGAAATTCTTTTAAAATTTGAAAAAGAATCTCCCCCCCGCCATTTAATATTGCTAAATGTGAAATTAATTTTAAACTCCTAATTTTGGACCATGGAGAAAATTAATTTTAATATATACTTTTATCAAGGCATAATTAAATTGGGGGATTAATTTTATATAGATTTATTATCGCAATTATTGACATAATTTTATTAATCAAGGATTATCAATGAGGATATTTTGTAGATAATTTTCATATTAAATTAAATGTGGTTGTTAGGGTAAATTTAATTTGGAAAATTTTACTAATGAAAATTATTAATTATTTTATGTGAATTCTAGCCTATGAGGTCAATATTGGCCAAATTATTTAATAGTCAAAATTTGAAGGTGTAGGGGGATTTAATTGGCTATAGTATAAATTATATTTATTTGGAAAATATCTTTATTGAGATTGTTAACCTTATTGGTTGTATTTAAAAGAAACTAAATTTGCAAGCGCCCATTCAATTAACTTTAAATTAAGATAACATTATTATTTTAATTGGTCTGGAATAATTTTAATACAATCGAGACATTTAAATATCTCTCAACTTTAATTAGTGTCAAATTAATTAGGTTGATTAAATTAACTAATTAAATTGCGATGACCCTCTTAGGGAATAATTAGTCTGCATTAATAAATGTCACGTTATTGATAGAGTAAATCATTCCAACTTTAGTAAACAAATTCTATTTACATTTTAGTTAAGACAAAACTTAATTGGTTCCTTTTTGAATGTAGATTATTTTATGAGTTTATGTTGTCAAAAAAAAATTTGTTGTTCTGTTTTGGCCCAAAAGTTTGGGCACGACATTTTGGTATCAGAGCAAGGTTTCCAACACTAGTAACCTTTCTCCATTACGTTTCGCTTTAATTATTTACTTAATTAAAAAATTTCTCCAAAAAAAAAATTATTTATATATTTCATTTTATTTTATTTTCTTATAAGGATGCCTCTGACTATGCGACAAGCTCGCAAGCGCGGTAGGGGTCCTAGGCGTGCATGTATGGCACGTGAAGATGTTGATAGGGTGGAACTAGTTCTGGAAGGGGACCCAAAGGCTCCTCCCGAATGACCAGTTGACCCTAACTGAGACATCTTATTAGTGCTTCAGAACCTGATTGGTATACTATAGGATAGGCTTCCAACAGTTGACCATCATGCAGAAAACCAGAACTCAGGGAGCCATAGATCAACAGATAGGGAGTGGAGTAGGAGTCCACCTCCTAATCCCTTAGAGGGCTAGGCTGAGCATGAGCCTGAGTCCATTCATCTACCCGAACCACCTCTAGTAGCCGCACCTATATTTTGAGAGAGCAAGTCATGATCCAAGGGATGTAATCAGAGAGGTTTTCTGCCTCCAGCCACCATCTTTTGGGGGATCTACCGATGGGGTAGAAGCTGAGGCTTGGCTTTTGAACCTAGATCGGTGATTTGCATTGTGTTCCTAGGAAAGCAATCTGAAGGCACGAGTAGCAATTCACCTTTTAAGAGGAACAACCTCCACATGGTGGAGACAGGAGGAATACAAGTGTGGCCTAGTTACAGACACCCTCACATGGGAGATCTTTACAAAGAGGTTCAGGGATAGATACGTGTCGGAGCACTCCAAGCAGCGTAGGATAGATGAGTTCCATGACCTCCAACAAAAGGGTCTCTCAGTGACCTAGTATGAGAGTAACTTCATCAAGCTCCTACCATATGTGGATTACCTAAAGGATAAGAAGCTTCTTGTCAACTATTTTATCAGGGGACTGAATGTTAGATAGTAGGACTGGTGAGGATGGCCGCTCCAGAAATCCTTTGGGTTTCCATGGAGAAGGCCTTGATAGCAGAGGAAATTTAGGTCAAGCCTCAAGACATGAGGGATCAGTTTTAGAACCGAAACCCTACACCCCAGTCTTTTGGGTTTCAGAAACCCCACTGGAAAGGCAACTACAAGAATACATCAGGGTCCTTAAACCCCCTCCGCAACAACAGTCATAGAAGAATTAGAGGCAGAGGCTCCCTCTGGGACAGCAGGGCTCTAAGCCCAAGCAGTGGCATTCACAGGGTCCTAGGCACAACCAAAGAACACAGGGTACTTATGCACCTCCGACATGAACTCAGCAGTCCTCCAGGGGTGGGTTTAATGGTTTGAGCAAGACAGGTGGACAATCTTTCTCTAGGCCTCAAGGCACACATTTTCAAGCACGCGATGCTTGTTTCACATGTGGAGCCATGGGGCACATGGCGAGGGACTGTCCGCAGAGTCAGATGGAAGGTAGTCAAAGGATGGCAGCATCAGAGCCTACAGTTGGGGATATGGGCAAGTCCCATAGGTTCTTCACAGCGGTTGACAACTGCCAGGCGGAGCACCAGGCCACAGTTATTGAGGCTTCAGGTATGATCAGAGGTATCAGTATTTCTATATTGTTTGACTCAGGAGCTACTGACTCCTTTATATCTCCATTGGTTGTGGAGTGTTGCGAGCTAGTGGCAATTAGGAAAGGTGTCAGTTTTGAAGTGGAGTTAGCTTCAGGGGCTAGATTGTCAGTGGATTCAGAGGTTAGGGGATGTCAGCTCCAGATTTATTTGCAGGAAATAAATCTATGGTTATATAGTTTATCTCAGATTTTAGCGACATGGAATTTAAAATAAAGAAAATAAAAATAAATACATTGATCTAAATCTGAATATTTAATTAATCTGTCAAAAAGTTCAAAAAAGAAAAATAATATATACTGCATAGTAAAGTTAGCTCTAGTTTTCATATGCATCAAATATATATATATATAAAAAATACATTTATATATATAAATATATATATATATATATATATTATATTTTTTATATATATATAAAAAAATGAAACAAAAAAAAGGTTTAAATTTTTTATTTTTTTTTAATGTATAGTAAATGGGGGATCTTCGGCCCCCCCGCGTTGTGGGCGGCGACCCCCAGCGGTGGCTGCAGCCACCACTGTGGGTCACAACCCACAATCAGGGAGGCTTCGGCCTCCCCTGTGGGCAGTGCCCCACAGCGACAGCGCAGCTGTGGCTGTAGGCCGCGACTCACAACAGCAGCGGTCGTCCCTGCGGGGAGTCCCCCACTGTTACCACCGTCTCCCCTCCAAACCCTTTTCCGCCCCTGCAAAAAAAAAAAAACCCTCTGCCGCTACCTGCGTAGTACCTCCACCTCTAGCCACCATGCCTTCGGCCCCTCCTCCCTACACAAAAGAATATGAAACCCTAACCCGGTTAGGGTTAGGGTATATCAAAAATAAAAAAAGGAATAAAAGAAATGGGGTCTGAAAGGGGCATTTTATAATATTTTTATTAGGGTTCATAATAATATTTGTTTAAAGAATATATATATATATATATATATATATATATATATATAGTTAAGAATATGAATGTACACATTTAACATTAGTTTAATTATTTTATTTGTACATTCATATTTTATGATCGATTATATAAACATTAAATATGATGTTTTAAAATTGAAATTATTTTTGGAGATTAATTACTTAGGAACTTATAATAACTTTATAAGTTATTTTGTCTATAAGGGGTTATTTAATCCACCTAAATTTAGGCCATTCTAGGCTAAATTTTATAGGGAAATTTTCATTATGGGTTTAATTGACCCTTTAGTCGAATTAGGTTAATCACATTTTAATTATTGTTAAAATAAAATATAGGCATTAATAATATAAGTGCTAGGACTAATTTATTTAGTTCCTAAAAGCAATTAATGGATATTGGAGATTAATACTACCTTTGTCAATTAATTTAGAGATTTTTGGTTAAATTAATTTCTGATTAAAATTGATGAGTTAATAAATAACTCTTTTAGTATTCTGCATTTAATTTAAATTATTTTTGCTTACTTGAGTTAGTGGTTAGAGTTAACTCAAAACATAGTTAAGACAAAACTTGTTTGTACGTTTCATATTAGCGAATTTAATGTTATTAGGTTGTTATTTTTAAAAAAAATTATCTCGTTCGTGCCCAAAAGTTTGGGCATGACATGAAGCTTAAGCGGAGCATGCAAAAGGGATGCCAGTTGTTTGCTATCACCATCAGTGATAGAGAGGAAGAAAAAGAGAAGAAGCCTTCCCTAGATGATCATCCCATCCTTGAGGAGTTTGCAGATGTGTTTCCAGCCGAGCTACCTAGTATGCCACCTAGCAGAGAGATTGATTTTGACATAGACCTTGTACCAGGAGCCGAGCCAGTTTCGAGAGCACCTTATAGAATGACCACAAATTTGCTTAATGAGCTCAAGATGCAGCTTGAGGAACTCTTAGAGAAGGGTCACATTTGTCCTAGTGTCTCCCCTTAGGGTGCACTAGTCATCTTCGTGAAGTAGAAGGACGGATCCCTTTGGTTATGCATAAATTACAGGTAGCTGAACAAAGTAACCATCAAGAACCACTATCCCTTGCCCAGGATTGATGATTTGTTTGATCAGCTTCAGGGTGCTAAAGTGTTTTCCAAAATAGATCTGAAGTCAAGGTACCATTAGTTGAGGATAGTGGAGAGTGATATCCACAAGACCGTGTTTCATACCAGATATGGCCACTATGAGTTCACTGCAGTCCCATTCGGTCTTATGAATGCTCCAGTTGTATTCATGAGTCTCATGAATGGGGTATTCTGCAATTTCCTTGACCGGTTTGTGATTGAGTTCCTTGATGACATATTGATATATACTCGGAATGAGGAGCATGAGGAGCATTTGACGCAAGTTTTGTAGTGTTTGAGGGACAACCAGCTGTACGACAATTTGCCGAAGTGTGCTTTCTTTAGGTCAGAGGTCAAGTACCTTGGGCATGTTATATCCGGTGATGGGATCTCAGTTGACCCATCGAAGATCAAATCTATTATGGATTGGCCACCACCAACTAGTGTGACAGAGGTCAGGAGCTTCATGGGTCTAGCAGGGTATTATAGATGCTTCATTGAGGGATTTTTCAGAGTTGCACACCCCATTACATCCCTTCAGCGAAAGGGAAAGAAATTCAAGTGGATAGAAAGGTGTGAGAGGGATTTTTGGGATCTGAAAAGGGCACTCACTAGTGCACCTATCCTCATTGTGCCAGACCCCACGGCTGATTTCATGGTATGCACAGATGCTTCTTTGGATAGATTAGGAGCAGTCCTTATGCAGGAGGGTTGAGTTATAGCTTATGAGTCTAGGAAACTTAAGACTCACGAGCATAACTACCCTACGCACAACCTTGAGCTTGCAGCATTAGTGCATGCACTTGTGAGGTGGAGACACTTCCTTTTGGGTCATCATTTTGAGCTTCATTCAGACCATTAGAGTTTGTGGTACATCTTCACCCAGCCTAATCTTAATGCCCGTTAGAGGAGATGGATGGAGTTTCTATGTGAGTATGATTTTGATATCCACTACATCAAGGGGAAAGAGAACATAGTTGCAGATGCCTTCAGTAGGAGACGTCATGAGGTATACTCCACATCTATGAGCACAGATTTGAGAGTTCGTATATTATAGCAGTTACCAGAGGATGGATGGTATGTAGAGGTTTGTCAAGTGATTCGATCACAGGAGACCCTGGAGGGGAAGTATGTTGATTATTCCTTAGAGTCTGATGGACTATTACGCCATAGAGGGTGCATCTATGTACCTTCTCCTGGGGATTGTGAGAGTTCATTGTCATGGAGTCTCATAGAGCTCCTTATGCAGCACATCCTGGGGTTAAGAAGATGCATGCAGACTTAAGTCGGTTATATCATTGGCCAAGTATGTCGTAGCTTATTGCTGAGTTAGTAACCTGATGCCTTGAGTGTCAGCGAGTCAAGGTGGAGCACCACCATCCAAGTGGATTGCTCCAGTCTCATGCTATACCAGAGTGGAAGTGGGATACTATATCCATGGATTTCATCATTGGTCTTCCCATGTCATCTCGTCACCATGATGCCATCTTGGTGACAGTTGACAAGTTGACCAAAGTAGCCCACTTCTCACCAGTTCAGACTACCTTCACAGCACTAGCAGTGGCACAAGTGTTCTTGCGAGACATTTTTCAGGATTCATGGCATTCCACACAAGATTATTTCTAATAGGGATTTCGTCTTCACTTCTTCCTTTTGGAAGGCATTGCAGGCAGCTATGGGCACCAAGCTCAATTTTAGCAAAGCCTATCATCCAGAAATGGATGGACAGATAGAGAGGGTTAACCAGGTGTTAGAGGATATGCTTCGCATGTATGTCATGGATCATTAGACTAGATGGGAGGAGTACCTTCCTTTAGTAGAGTTTGCCTATAATAATGGGCATCACACTTCTTTGGGGATGCCACCTTTTCAGGCCTTATATGGTAGACCTTGCAGGACACCTTTGAGTTGGGACCGTATTGAGGATAGAGTGGCCATAGGTCCTGAGATAGTTTGTGATATGGAGAAATAGGTGATTTTGATTAGACAACGCCTTAAAGAGGCACATGATAGGCAAAAGAAGTATCCAGATGTGAAGAGGATAGACCAGAGCTACATGGTTGGGGACAGAGTTTTCCTGAGAGTGCGACCACATAAGAGTCCAATCCATTATGGAAAGGGTTCTAAGCTCACACCTTTTCTTTTTCGAGCCATTTGAGATCCTTGAGAGGATAGGACCAGTTTCTTATCACCTAGCTTTACCACCTAGCATGGCACGCATCCACGATGTGTTTCATGTATCAGTTTTGAGGAAGTATATCTATGACGAGTCTCATATTTTATATTGGGATACCTTGTAGGTGGAGTTGGATGGGCAGCTAGCTTTGGATCCCATTCACATCGGCTCGTCAGACGTTGGCCCTTCGAGGTCATGAGCTGGACCAGGTTAGGGTCCAGTGGGATTGCTATGATGAGGTTGCAGCTTCATGGGAGGATGCAGCACATATGAGATCATAGTACCCTCATATTTTTGATGAAATCCAAGAGGAAGTTCATGCTTAGAGGGGGAGGGTGTGAGGCCCTACCCTGACCCATCCTAGCATTTCAATGATTTTCATGTTGGAACTATTATGGATGCTTTATTTTTATGCATTTTGGATATAGAACTTTATATGATCTTAGAAATTGGATAACATTGACATATTGATGCTTCATTTCTATTCATTATGGATATAGAATTTTCTATGATTCTAGAATAGGATAACATTGAGATGGTGTATGTCATTATTTTATTTGCAGGACCTTCTTATGATGCTATAAATATGATGCATATCTTATGAATGGATCAAATTTATGAGGATTATGATAATTGCTTATGTGGATTTGCTTTGATATATGGAAAATTGATTTGTATGATGTCAATTGTATGCAAAGTGATTGATTTGTATTCTTATTTATGTGTTTAATATATATGAGGCTATTGGGAAGTACTAATGTGTAATTAAGATGTGCAGGAAAATTATCCATGTGACCATGGAAACATTATGGAGAATCAATCCTAGACCTATGTACGTTCGTAAAACCAGGGGTTGTCTATTTGGAGAGACAACACCCCATATGTATCGTATTTTATTTGTAAACGTAAATGTTTGCATGTGTGTTAAATTATATTTATTAATTTGTTTAAACCATACATGAGGACAATTGCTGTGTGTATTTGTGATGTGGAATTATTTTTGTAGTGTCACTTGACACATATGTTGTATGTTGTGTTGGCATTGTCATGTCACCTTTTGAGAGATTTATTTTTTTACCAATGATATATTTCCAAATTATCCTTGAAGGTCCCAAGTAAATCTAGGATACTAAGCCATTAGGAGGGTCAACTCAGAGTTGACCCGTAGGTAAACATTAGGTGGACTTTCAAAGGGTTAAACCAACTCCTAGAGTCAGTTTTGGAGCATTTTTAATGGGCCTCATGGGGTACCTATGGGTGAAGGCCAAATTTGGCCTTGTTTCCACCCCCTGGGACTTGTCTAACCTCCCCAAAAAGTGGATTTCTCTAGATGACCGAATTTCATCTTTAGGAGAGCCATTCTTGGTTAGATAACCTTCTTGGTATGTGTCATTCCTCTTCCCCATTCCATTCCTGTTCTTGAGGTTCCTTGGTTAGGGAGTGTGTAAGACCTAGGGAAGACCAACCAATGGGAGCCTCTCACTCTATCCAAGAGGTTGGAAAGAGTGAGAGAAGCCTTCATAGGCAAGAGATTGAGACTTAGGAAGTTAATCACCCACTCTGTATCTTTAAAGATGAGTTCGTGCAGTTTTGAAACCAGTTTAGAATAGAATTTTGGCCAAGTGTTGAAGAGAAGAAGTGTGAATTTGGACTACTCTTCTCCAAGCTATCCCTAGTAACCCTTGGCAGATTCAAGGTTGGTTCATTTTCTTTCTTGCATGTTAAAAATTTGTTTTTAAAATATTGCTTGAATGTAGATGTTCCTTCTCTTGTATTTTATTTGTGTAAATATTTATGTGATTCTTCTTCCATTTTGTTATGCATTTTTTTTGTGTTTTGGGAGTATCCATGGCCATCTTATCCTTGGGAGGGTAGAATGGTCTTGGGGGTGGAAGGTGTTTCAAAGCCTTAGAGTGAGAGGCTCTCTTTAAGAGAGAGATCTCAAGGGTTTGTTTAGGTGACCCTTGTTGTATAGTTTTTTTTATGCATTCAAGGGTCATAAGGGGAGAAAGTATGGCATATATGCCTTGGGGGTCATAAAGATGTTGGGTTAAGATGGACTTATGTTGTGTTCTTGGTTGGCATGAGTTGTCTTATGATCTACTATCTTGCAGTTCTCCTCAAGGTACTTGGTCCACTTTCACCCATGTAAACATCAAAATTATGTGATGAAGTTCAGCCTTGGCATGGGAATGTGTTTGCTATGAGCTTTTCCTTGCTATTTTTGAATTGTTTGAGTGTAACCCGTCTGGGTCTTGGTTTCCAAGCTCGAGGGTGGCTTCTAGTAAGCCTAGGCTAGGAGGTGAGCTCTCCATGGTCACAACCTTAAGATTTTGTATTGCAGGTTGCTTTGTGAAGGGATTGAAGGAAAAGCTTGGATATGGTCATGCTAAATCTATTTTAGTTGCAGAAAAATAATAGTAGATGTAATATTGTATTTCAGTTGCAGAAATGTAAAAGAGGAGTTTTATGTTGTATTTATTTTGTAAAAGGAAATGTATTTATTTTATTTAAGTCCTCATTTATTAGGAATGAGAGACCAGTTGGGTATTTCACCCATTGAAAAAGTTGACAAATTGTATTCAAATCATTCTTATAAGAAATGCATCTTTTTAAGTTGAAATTACAAATGATGGATAAATGGATATTAGAGGAATAAGAGTTTCTGCATTTTTAAATATTTCTAAATGTTTTCTAGACTGTATTATGTTGCTGTCATTTATTTATCTCTGTCATTTATTCAAAAAAAATGTAGAAAGTAAAATGGAAATATTATGAAGTAGAAAAGTAGGAAAGTTAGTAAGATAAAAATAAATACTTAGTCCTAGTGATTTATTATTTCCAAATGCAAAAAGGGTTAAATAGACATTTGAAGTATAATAGTTTTGGCACTGTACAAATTGTTAGTGTGTTAAAGTGTTTTCTAGGTTATTTTAATGTTGCTGTGAATTTTATTTACTTCTGGCATTTACTCAAAAAAAAAAGTGGAGAAAATAAAAGTAGGTAAAATAACATTTTCCTATAGTTAAATATTAGAAGTTTAAAATGAAAAGGAACACAGTTAGTTAAATCTGTTAGTTTTAGGAAGTCTGTTGTCATGTGATAAAAGAAAAATATACAGATTCAGACTTAGTAGAGAAATCCAGAAATACAAGTAGATAAGAAATGAAAGAGAAAGATATCTATTATGTTTCTATTCTATTTTTGCTTCTGTCAATCATATTGCTTAGGTTATAAATCTGAAAATGGAAATAGATTATGCCCTAAGTGAAAACAAAATAAAAAGATTTACTCCTATTTCTGTTAATAGAAAATAGTTTGCTAAAACTATTGTAGTCCATATATTTTTACCTTAGAAAGACATATATATATATATATATATATATATATATATATATATATATATATATATATATATATATATATATATATATATATATATATATATATATATATATATATATATATATATATATATATATATATATATATATATTGTTGCATAAAAAACTTAAAAATCAAAACATATGCATTTAGGGAAAACTGGAAAACAAAAAGAAAAAGAATATTGCATTGTATTCTGGTTGTTTTTTAGAAAAAAATCATGCATGTATTACAAGATATCTATATAGTATATATATAAATATATATATATATATATATTTCATACCAAAAAAAAAAAAAAAAAGAAAATAAATATACAAAAAAATTTATTGAGGGGTATACCATGTTTTGGCGGGGGCCAAGCCACTGTGTATATACACAGTGGACGACACAAGGGGCTGAGCCAGTGTGCTTATACACAGTGGATGGCATGGGGGTGTCGCCACTGTGGGTAAACACAATGATCGGCACGGGCTACTATTGTGTTTACACACAGTGGTCGGCACGAGGCCACCACTGTGGGTAACCACAATGGATAGCTCACAACCGCCACTGTGGGTGCCCACAGTGGGCGGCACCGGCCGCTGCTGTGGGTATCCACAGTGGCACCCAAGGAGCCTCCTTGCCCTATGAGTTCGGTCCCCCCCTTCGCCCTACCTCCATGGCCGCCACCACCTATTCAAACCCCTACACACACAAAACACACACAAAAAAAAAACCTAGCAAACAAAAAGGGGGAAGGAAAGAATTAAGTTTAATGGAAATATGCAACCCTAACCCAATTTTGGGTTAGGGTTAGCATTTAAGTAATAGAAGTAAATGTGTTATGCAACCCTAGCCCATATTCGGGTTAGGGTTAGCAATTAGAAAAGAAATGAATTAATAACATTGTTTTTACAATAGAGTAAAAGGGGTGACTCAACTCTGATTAGGGTTCACGATTAAAATATTAAATAAAATAAGAAGAGGGGGGAAATTCTTTTAAAATTTGAAAAAGAATCCCCCCCCCCCCCCCACATTTAATATTGCTAAATGTGAAATTAATTTTAAACTCCTAATTTTGGACCATGGAGAAAATTAATTTTAATATAGACTTTTATCAAGGCATAATTAAATTGGTGGATTAATTTTATATAGATTTATTATCGCAATTATTGACATAATTTTATTAATCAAGGATTATCAATGAGGATATTTTGTAGATAATTTTCATATTAAATTAAATGTGGTTGTTAGGGTAAATTTAATTTGGGGAATTTTACTAATGAAAATTATTAATTATTTTATGCGAATTCTAGCCTATGAGATCAATATTGGTCAAATTAATTAATAGTCAAAATTTGAAGGTGTAGGGGGATTTAATCGGCTATAGTATAAATTATATTTATTTGGCAAATATCTTTATTGAGATTGTTAACCTTATTGTTTGTATTTAAAAGAAAGTAAATTTGCAAGCGCCCATTCAATTAACTTTAAATTAAGATAACATTATTATTTTAATTGGCCTGGAATAATTTTAATACAATTGAGACATTTAAATATCTCTCAACTTTAATTAGCACCAAATTAATTAGGTTGATTAAATTAACTAATTAAATTGCGATGACCCTCTTAGGGAATAATTAGTCTGCATTAATAAATGTCATGTTATTGATTGAGTAAATTATTCCAACTTTAGTAAACAAATTCTATTTACATCTTAGTTAAGACAAAACTTAATTGATTCCTTCTTAGACGTAGATTATTTTATGAGTTTATGTTGTCAAAAAAAAATTTGTTGTTCCATTTTTGCCTAAAAGTTTGGGCACAATAGAAAATCATCCTAGTGGCTTCCTTTCTCTCTCCTAGGTGGGGAGTCACTAGGAGCCAATTTTCCACTTTACAGTAATGCCCCAACAACTTTTCAAATGGCAATATTGAGCATTTTCTTATATATTTCCAATAATTTTATGAAGATTTATATTATGACTTCACCACTTATGGAGGTGAATTTCAGGGAGCACTTGATAACTTGGCTAAAGTTATACAAGGATGTCAAGATCATAATCTCTCATTAAACAGTGAAAAATGTTTTCTTATGATGTAGGAAGGGGTAGTCTTAGGACATTATATTTTTTCTCAAGGAATTCAATTTGATCCTGCCAAAATAGAGGTAATCAAAATTCTTCCAACTCCCATCAAACAAAAATATGTGGGAAGTTTTCTTGGCCATGTTGGTTATTATAGAAGATTTATCAAGAATTTTGGCACAATAGCAGGTCCATTACATGGATTGTTATTGAAGGATGCAACTCTTCAATGGACACAAGCATGTGATAAGGTATTTCAGGATCTTAAGACTATTCTCACTCTAGCACCAGTTCTTAAAGGACTAAATGGACCCTTCTATTTCACATATATACAGATGTTTCTGATCATGTAGTTGGAGCAATCTTGGGACAAAAAGATGGAAATATTGAAAATCTAGTCTACTACATCAACAAAAATCTTCAAGGTGCAAAATTAAATTATACAATTAGAGAAAAGGAAATGTTAGTTGTCATCTATTCCCTCAACAAATTTAGGCATTATATTACTGGATACAAGGTATTTATTTACGTTGTCCACACAACAATCAAGTATCTCATGAACAAACTAGTTGTCTTACACAGACTCGCTAGATATTACTTATGCAAGAATTTTATATCACTAGCATAGACAATCCATGGAAATAAAATGTAGTAGTAGACTTTTTATCTAGGCTAATACATGAACTTGAAGAACCTGCAATTGATGATTCCTTTCCTATTGAACATGTATTTGCCATCAAAATTCATACAGAGTGGTATGCTGATATAGAAAATTACTTAGAAGCTGACAAGTTTCCATCACATTTCTCACCAAAGGAAAAAATAATTTTGATAGAAAAAGGTTTTCCATTTACTTGGGTCTGAGTATGTTTGTTTTACACAGGGCCAAACAATGTGATGTGAATATGTATTAAAGAAGATGAATCCTATGACATCCTACACACTTTCTATTATGAGCCCTATGGAGGGTATTTTTCTACCAAGAGGACAACCATGAAAATACTTAATACAGGATAATATTGGCCTAGTCTTCATAAGGATATTATAAAGTATACCAAGAAATGTGATAGATGTCAAAGAATGGGACGACCAACCAGGTCTGATGAAATGCCTTTAAACCCTCAATTTGTTGTTACTCCTTTTGATAAATGGGGTATGGATTTTATAGGTCTAATTGACCCACCTTCTAATGGTAAGTCATACATATTAGTGTGCACTGCTTATTTGATAAAATGGGTCAAAGTAAAGGCAATGAAACATGCCAAAGATAACAAAGTTGCAAAGTTTTTGTATGAAGAAATCTTCATCGGATATTGGGTGCCCAGAGAAATTGTTGCAAAGAAAAGCGCATAGTTCACATCCAATTTGATAGCCGCATTGGTAGAGGAGTATAATATTAGGCACAAGAAATATACACCTTACCATCCACAGGCCAATGGGAAAGTTGAGGTTACTAACAGAGAAATTGAGGCCATTGTTACAAAGAGAGTAGCAATTCATAGGAAGGATTGGGAAAACCGCCTACAAGAAGCAGTTTGGGCCTATAGGACTTCATGGAAAACTACTACAAGCTTTACCCCTTTTGAAGTATTCTATGGAAAAACAATAGTGATGCCTGTGGAATTTGAACACAAAACACTCAAAACTACATTGGACATAGGGATGGATTTATCAACAGCACAACAAGAAAGAATATTACAGCTCAATGCATTGGATTAATTAAGATAGCGAGCTCCTCAACACACAACCCTACTTCAATAGCAGTGCATAAAGTCGCATGATAGGTACATCAAAACTAAAATATTTCATGCAGGGGATTTGGCCATCTTGCATGATTCAAGATATAAAGATTATCTAGGCAAATAGCAAACTAGATGGCTCAGACCATACAAAATTAGAGAAGTTTATTCCAATGGAGTGATCAAGTTAGCCACAATAGACAATGCCAATTTCAAACTTTTAGTGAATGTACATCATTTGTGTTATCATTGTTTAAGAAATGGGTTTTCTTTTCCCATGATTGGGATAAGATTTGAAAATTTTTGGGTCAGGTATGCTATTAATTGCTTCAAATATGTTCTAGGTCTTTAAGGGTTAAGGGTTTAGTTTTTAATCACTCAAATGTCTGCTAAAAAACCCTTTGGCTTCTATTTTTGCATTACTTTATTCACTTAAGTAATGGGTCTCTAAGTCATGTAAAGTGTCCCCCCTTGTTACTTGCCTAAGCGGTCTCTGATTAATTGAAAAAATTTATGCCTATCGCTTATGCCTTTTCCTAAATTTTGCCGAGCCCTGTAAGTGTCGCACAACTCACAGATTAATCTATGCCTTTCATTGTTTCATTAGGTGAAGTTGTGGGTGCATTAAGCTATGCGAAATAGCGAAAAGAAAAAGCAAGCTTGAATGTGTGTATTGGTGGCCAGCTTAAGGAGACCCCATCTCATTTTGAATCCAACAGCTTGCATTGATTCATAGCTGAAATATGCAAGTAAGTTAACTTTCCTGAAATGGTGAAAAGGTTTGGCGAGACCCAGCGGTGAAGACTTTTCCATGGCTAAAAGGTGATTAAGTTTAAAATAAATCGACGGCTTTCATTGTTTTGCGGCCAAGAGATGCTCACAGTTTACTCTTTGTGAAATAGAGAAAGGTTTTTGGGCCCAGGCAAAAGAGGTTCCTGTTGTTCTCAAAATCAGATTCACTTCAATATCCTTATAATAATATGATAACTCTACGCAGAAGAGATATGAAAGGGAAGGAAACTCTTAGGACAACATATGACAAGGTTTGATTTAACCTTCTACACTTCGGATCTACTCAGAGTCCAGGCAGGTATACCTTTGTGAACTAAATTCACACTTTAAAAAGATAAATCCATAGCAAACCAGTTCAGAAAACCAGTGGATCTAATCACCTTAAAACTTACTGAAATAAAGGAATGAAAATTGTACTCATACTTAGTATTTTGACCTACAAAACATGTAATAGACAACCTTGATCTATACCAGTGCCTTATCCAAGGTCACAGAGTCATCTAAGTTTCAAACAACACTCTCACAGTCAAATATCTATACGTATCCCATTAGTTTGGCTTCTGTAGATCCCTATATATGCTTGACACATATAAGAATTTATGCATACCAAAGTTAACTATGCTCATCAAGATTCAAAATATCTCACAAGGAATTTACTGGAAGAATTGATTCTCGCATATTTAATTTCCCTCCTGAAGAGGAAAGCTAAGAAACACACCTACTAAAAGTTACCTTACAACCCTTATTCAAATGAAATAACCCTGGATTATTTAGAGTGAAACAGTAAACACTTGCAAACACATTTGAAGACAACACAAAGTTTTTACTTGAAACTAATGGTCTGTATATTGATATTTTCTTCAAAAAAGTATTACAAGAAACCTTCGAATATTCTCCATTGAAACTTGGAAAAGCTCAGATAAATTTCTGCAGTGTTTTCTTACAATTCTTTGTGATCATCTTTTCACTAGTCCTAGTATCCATTTATAACAATATGGATGCACATAGCTTCGGACTTTCCTAGGAGAATTTGTTACAATTATTGCTTCTCAAGAAGAAGTTACAAAATCTTTTACAAAAATAGTTACAAGTCAATTTCGACCTCTGTAGCTTCTTCTACCTGTTGTCTGGTTGCAACCTCTTCTAACTATTCAGGAGCACCTTCTAACTGCTCTACATCCTGGATGGCATATTTTCTCGTCCATGCGTTGTATACATCATCAGCTAGCCATGTGAAATTAATCACTTTTGCTTTAGCCTAGCTTAGCCTTTTCCAGGAATTTCTCATCTTGTTAACTTGTGAGTTGAGAAAACCATAATGAGATTTGATTCTCTCTATCTCCTGAATTGTTACAACAAAAAAGGAAGCATCATCTAAGTCAACAATTCCTTTTATTCTGGCTGACAATTTGGCCTCTAATTCCTTAAGGCACACTTTTTTGTCCTTTAATTGATTTGGGCTGACAAAACTCCTGGGAGCAATTCAAAAACCTGATCAGTGTACTCCTTTTTGTATAAGTTGATTTTCCTGTCAGCATTGTCTATCCCTTCTGCCAATTTTATTAGATCCTTCATGGTGTCACAAGTGGATTTGATGATAGGATTAGCCCCTGCTTCATCATAAGATACACAGATAAGCTCCAAATCCTGCTCTCTAGGCTTCCACTAGTCAAAGATAGGTGTCAAAATGGCCTTATCTCCATTAAGCTCATTCCACATATCTAAAATATTTCTTATGTTGTTGTATAATAGTGAGGCACTCATGGTGTCTGCAAAACTTGAAATGGTAGCCCTTACTCTTTCTTCATACTTCTTGGCATACAAGGCCTGAGCCTGTTTTAAATTCTCCAATTCTTGGGGAGTGATCTCGATCATTTGAGAACTACAAGGTGTTGGAGATGGTGGGAACTCAATAATAGGGCTGGTAGGTGGAGGTCTTGTAGGAGAAGAAGAGATCATCAGTGTTGAAGACTCACCTTGATGGTACTGTCCTGTCAACTGGCTTTGCAGCTTAGCAATGATGCCATCTTTACCCCTTACCTCTTCCTTAGCACTATTGTAAGCCTTCAAAATTGTCTCCAACTTGACTTGGAGGTCTTCTTTTTCCTTAGCTTCCCTTTCTACTACTACAACACTAAACTTTGCAGTTTCTAGCACAATGCTAGCAACTTCCACCACCCCTATGTTTTGCACTCTTTTTACTATCATTCTACCAAGGTAACTTGACCCTAGGGTGTCCTTATTTCTCCTATTTTCATCTCTTTTGAGGGACCACCTGACCAATGCAGCATTGTCTTTGCTAAAAGTGATTCCCTCCATGGGTTTGGTTTCTTTTCTCACTGCCTCCAATACCAAGGGATCTGCTATGTCCCACTCAGGGAGAATGAGTACTCCAGCTTGTGCCACCATATCTCTTCCTTGCTTAGGAGTGATGGTTTTAAACTCATCTATCATTTCTTGCTTTATTTCCTCCTCAACCACAGCTAGATCTTTATGAGGCTGCTCACCTTTTCTCTTCTCACATCTTACAATGTATTTGTCAATGTTTTGCTTCCATACAAACTGCATGAATGCTCCTAATGTAGCAAATTTATTGTTAGCCAAGAAGTCCTCACTGGCCTACTTGATCTCAAGATCCCACTCCTGGCCTTTGAATTCATTGGTAGTGATGTTCATCTCAGCAGCAAGGGGCTCTTCTAGCATTCCTTCTTCTACTTCATCATATGTGTAGACTATTTCTCTCAGGCTACCTAACTGTATCAGCTGCTCAGCTACAACCTGTTCATCTCCTATATGAATAGGGGATTGGGATGGAGAGTACAAGGGTGTATCAGATTGTATTTCTTTTCCTACTCTCTGCTTCTTTAGGCTCTCTTGGATGTCAATGACATCTTGTATCTTCCTCTTTCCTTTAGAAGTAGAGGGCTCCCCTATTGTAGGCATCAACACACTATAATTAGACTTCTTGTGCAATGTATAGTCACCAGGAGGGATTTCTCTAGTGGGGGCAGACCTACTTAGAACAATTCTTTCTTTTTCGGGGTTGTTTTTAACCACAACCTCCCTCTTTTCTTTCAGAGTCTGCATTACATCCTCAAAGAAAAGAATTAGGAATTTTATTTTCTCGTCAAAAGGGAAAAAGCTAGACAATGGGTCATAGCTGGTAACAAACTGATGTACAAAATCTAAGGCCTTTTTATAAGACACCCATTTTTCCTTCCTCAGCTCCTACTCATCTAGATCAAACTCATTTCTAATGAGGTCTTCAGGAAATTGGAACTGATGGGGTCTACCTCTGCACACTACTCTCTTTCTAAACATGCCATTAAAGAAATCTTTAGGATCGGCACACCTGGACACTGTAGTTGACAAATGATAAGGTTTAAAAAAATCCTCAAAAAAATTCCAACCTCCCTTGGTTAGTACAAATTGGTGGGCTATAGTAACCATAGGGAAAATAGTCCCTTTACCCCTGCCTGTTAGCTCTGCTTCCTGCACACTACCAATTTGTCTGAGGATTTTTGTAGTTCCTAGTTTGAGAGGGACCTGATAGGGCAATAAAAATGGAGTGCCTCTGAAACCGAATACTCTGAAAACTGTGGAGACGGCGTATAAGTAAATATCACCCCAATTATGAACAATTTTTATATTTTCTGCAAATTCTTTTAGTCTAATAAATTCCAAAAGAACCTTGGGGATCCTTGGATTTTCTGAATAGAGGAGAGTCCTAATCTTTGATGCAAAATATTTATCAAATTTTAAGAAAATAGCATCATCTCTGTCCTATGACAGCACTGTACTCCATAATTGCACTAGCATCTTTTCTCCATCTTTCTATTTTATAAGGGCCATTCCACTCGCAAAATAATCACCACCTTTGAATAAAAATAGATGCATGAGGAGGGAATACCATGCAAAAGGCCTATCAACCTTCCCATTTGTTATTCCTATCAACCCTCCATGGATAGCATCAGTAATAAAAGAAGCATAATCAAAGGTTACTACAAGAGAAGGATTCAAAATTTGAGCAATCATTAGCATGTAATGATTGGGCATATTTTTCTTAGCATCCTCTCCTAAGATCTGGCAAAGTGACCAATACACTCCCTTAGCCCTAAGGGTGAACAGACTCAATGAGAAGGGCTCTTCAGTGTTGGGTCCTACAACTGTCAACCCACCTATCTTCATCACAAAGAATTCCTTAAGAGGCCCATTTCTAAAGTGGTTCCTCTGTGCACTATATACTTGAGCTAGTGATTTGAAATTGATAGGTTCTAGAAAATTAGTAAACTCATTAAGCCTAAAAGTACTTCTAAATTCCTCATTATTTATTTCAATGAGGGCTTTCCTATTTGTATCCCTAATTCTTCTTGTGACTGGATCATAATTATGTGCAATCTAAGTGAGGATATCCATATCCATGAATACTCCTGGAAATACCGATTTTCCCATATCTAACTCCTAGATGCTATTCTGTGGGGCTGGGGAATTTCTCATGCCAAATCCAACTTTGAACAATCCCAACCTAGACAACCCAACCTGTGGGTCTCTCAACCAATTACCCTTGTCATATAACCCTTCTCCTATCTTCAAATGAGGAGATCTTGGCACTAGTTCTTTCACTTTTGATGCCTGATTAGTTGATAATGTCAATTGTTCAAGAAAATCATCACAAATGGCCCTTTCCTGGTAATTAACTTTCCCTGAGAACTCTCTCTTAGGTGCCATTTTTAGATATGCAAGCAATTACACTATTACCCCAACTGGTTCTATGATAAATCAAGACCTCAATTAAGAAACACTGTTAAGGAATTACCACACAAAAGTACAAGAAAACCTGTTTTAGCTTGAAGGAATCCACTCTGCAACTGAATGAATTTGCTCTGTATTCGAAGAAAATAGCTCTGCAACCACTCCTCTGCAACAATTCTTTGGAATGATACCTTCACTCAATTGATACGAGATCATATATGGTACTCAGGCACTTAACTGCGACATTGATACCGCATGCTTCGACCGTCCCTTCAGAATTGAATTCAAGCGAAAATTTGAATTTTTCGCTCCAACGGGTCACAACATACCTACACATTTTTCCTTTTCGCTCTTTCGCTGTTTCACAGAGCATAACCTTCGGGCAATTTCGTTAAACGAAATCACGCCAACCGTCTGATCAAATGAAACTTGATCGGTCTTTACATCGACTTAACAGCTTTGCCTTAGCACCCGGCCCCACCTCCTTTTCGCCATTTCGTGGGCTTTATCCTCCAAGCACTTTTCTTTCATGAAGCTGAGCTAGGCATTGGATGGAACTTTAATTGCTCGGCATTTAATTCTGACCAGGACCATTAGCTTCTTCACTAACCATGCCTTTATCTTGACGGCTAACGGTCTTTCGCTATTTCGCATAGCTTAACCTTCTTTCAACTTTGGGCCACGAAACAACATGAAGCATTGGATCAAATCAGAGATGCTCATACTTTAAGGGAGACCTTTATGCTTGCTTTACTTATGCCACTCTTTCATTGGTTACTGAACACCATGTGGCATTCAACCATTAGCTTTGAAAAACTCTTCAAGTTTACTTCAACGTCAGCCACGTGTCTTTCCCTTATAACCGTCGGTTACACCTTGGCGGGCCCTTTCCTTCTTCTGAAACCACATGTCAATTGACACGTCATCATATAGCATTACACCTGGACAAACCTTCTCTTCCTTTCGCTATTTTGCGAAGCATATCCTTCGGTTGGTTCGAAACCATGAAACAATGCGAGCCCTTGGATCAAAACAGAGTTGATTCCCTTTTAACTTCGTGCTCTATCTATTTTTGAGGCCCAAAAAACCTTTTCACTGTTTCGCAGGGCATAAAACACGAGCACTTTACCATTGTAAATTCACGTGGGTCGTTAGATTATTCTTAACTTGCTCGATGCTTAACAACTTAACTAAATTCAGCACACATGGGCCCTCTGACTCGACTCCATCCACCTGGCATCTAGTCACTTTTGAACTGACATGTTCACCTTTTATTCGCTGAGAGGACACATCTGGATTCCACCTCATCCTTGACACCTATATCTATAGGTCATTTCTTATCCCATGGCATGACTCACCTCTGGGACCCACCTTTTAATCCTTAAATCTGACTTGCTAACTATTTTGACCTTCTACCACGTGCCATCATCTTACTCGCCATCCCGACCAGCTGGACTGCCTGCTTGGAGTGCCATGTCATTTCGCTACTTCGCGAAAGCTAACTATCGAGCATCTTCATCCAGCGAAGCTGCGCTAACCGTCAGATCAAATGAGACTTGCACATCTGTTATGCTCTTATAAAAACTCCCTTTTCACAGATCGAAAAACCTTTTTGCTATTTCATAGGGCATAACCTTCGAGCATCTATTAGCCATGAAACAGCATGAACCGTTGGATCAGATTGGACTTGATCACCTTTTAGTCACTTGGAAAGTCTTCACTGTAGGGTCCCACCAAGCCCTTTTGCCATTTCGTGAAAGATATTTCACTTGCAAGTTTCAGCTGCAAAATAACGCCAGTCGTTTGATCTTGAATGAGATGATGTCCTTTTAAAATGGACCAAATACGCCATTGAACACAATTTTCCCTTTCACCATTTCACGAGTGTTAAACCACGTGCAACTTCACCTAACAAAATAGCAAAAACCATATATCCATCTGAGAGTTGCGAGAAACTTACTGGGCTTGACAACATTAGGAAGAAAAGACATAAGGCCTAAATTTTTTACAATTAATTCAATAACCGCCTAGGCAAATGACATGGGGGGACACCTCTTAGGACCCCAAGACCCATTACTTAAGTGGATAAAGTAATGTAGGAATAGAAACTAGAGGGTTTTTGATCAGACATAGAGCGATTTAAAATTAAAACCCTAAACCCTTAAGACCTAACATAGACTTTAAGCAGTTGATAGTGTGTCTAACTCAAAATTTCAAAAACGTAGCCAATTATGGGAAAAGCAAACCCATTTTTTAAACAGTGATAACAGTTCCTAAAAGGCATAACACACGTGTAGGTCCTTGAGATCTAATGGCCAGCACAGTTTCAGAGGAGGAAGGTGCTCACAAGATAGATTTCGCAAAATGGCGAAATGACATGGCATTCCAAGCGAGAAGTCTAGCTGGCTGAGATAACAAGTAAGAAGCTGACACGTCAGTTCAGGAATGACCGAATGCCAGGTGGATAAAGTTGAGTCAGAAGACCCACATCTACTGGTTTTAAGTAAGCTATTAAGTATCATGAAAGTTCTTGAGATCTGACGGATCGCATAAATTTGTGAAGGTAAGATGCTAGTACTTTAAAGCCTGTGAAATGGCGAAAGAGCTAGTGGGCCCAAAGGATAGGTAAGGCATAAAGGTAAAAGACGATCAACTCTATTTTGATCCAAGGATTCTCATTGTTTCATGGCTACAAACCAACTGAAGATTAAGGCCCATGAAATGGTGAAAGACAAAAAGAGGTTCTATCCGGCATGACGTGGAATGACATTTGCTGCTTCTTGTGGGGCTCGATGGTGATGTGTCGGATGACACGTAGTTTTAAAAGAAATTAAGGGCCCGCCTATGTGTAACCAGCGATTGTGTGGGAATACTGAAGTAAGACACATGGCTGACTAAAAACTGAACCTGAAGGAGTTTCTAGGGCTAATGGTCGAGTGCCACGTGGACTTTGTTAACCGGTAAACAAGTGGTGTATGTAATACCCAGATAAAGGTCCCACTTAAAAGGTGTTCATCTCAAGATTGATCCAACACTTCTCGTTGTTTTGTGGCCCAAAGATGGAAGCAGATTAACCCCTATGAAATAGCAAAAACTATTAGCTATCAAGATAAGGTGCGGTTAGTTAAATGGGTTGACGGTCCCAGTTAGAGTTAAAGGCCAAGCGGTTAGAGTTCTATCTAACACTTGGTGCAGCTTCGCGAAAGGAAAATGCTCGAGGGTTAAAGCCCACGAAATGGCGAAAAGATTTTTAGCTTGTTGTCGGATGAGGAAAGGTAAAAGGGTAAAGGTAGCGCAAGTTTGATATGATCTAACAGCTAGCACAGTTTCACTAGATGAATGTGCAAGGATGTTACACTCTGTGAAATGGCGAAATAACGAAAAAAAAAAATACAGAGGTGTGTTATGACCCGTTGGAGCGAAATTTTTTAATTCTTCTATGAATTCAATTCTGAAGGGAGGGCTGAAGCATGCAGTATCAATGTTGCAATTAAGAGCCCGACTACCGTATATGATCTCGTGTCAATTGAATGAAGACATCATTATGAAGAGTTGTTGCAGAGAAGCGGGTGTAGAGCAAATTTCTTCGAACCAAGAATAGGTTCTCTTGTACTCGTGCTTAGCAATTACTTGACAGTTTGTTTAAATTGGGGTTTTGATCTGTTACAGAACTGTGTGGTTAGTAATTAAGTTGTTCGCATAGTAATTTTTAAATGGCACCTAAAAGGGAATTCTCAGGAAAGGTTAATTACCAAGAGAGGGCAATGTGTGATGATTTCCTAGAACAGTTGACCATGTCAACCAATGTGGCAGCTAAGGTAAAAGAGTTAATGCCAAGAGCTCCTTGCCTAAAAATAGGAGAAGGATTGTACGACAAAGGCAATTGGCTAAGAGACCCACAAATAGGATTGTCTAGGTTGGGTCTTTTCAAGGTCGGATTCAGCATGAGACATTCCCCAGCCCCAATGAATAGCATTTGGGAGTTAGATGTAGGAAAATTGGTAGTTCCTAGAGTGTTCATCGATGTGGACCTTCTAACTCAGATTGCACACAATTATGACCCAACTACAAAGAGTATTAGGGACATAAATGGAAAAACCCTCATTGAGATTAATAATGAGGAGTTCAGAAATGCCTTTGGGCTTAGTGAATTTTCCAATTTTTTAGAACCCATCAATTTTAAATCACTAGCTCAGGTTTACAATGCACAAAGGAATCACCTTAGGAATGGGCCTCTTAAGGAATTCTTTGTGAAGATAGGTGGATTAACAGTTGTAGGACCCAATACTATGGAGCCTTTCTCCTTAAATCTATTCACCCTTTGAGCCAAGGGATTATACTGGTCACTCTACCAAATTTTAAGAGGAAGCAAACATGTCAACTCATTACATCTTAATGATTGCTCAAATTTTGAATCCTTCTCTGGCAGTAACCTTTGATTATGCCTCCTATGTTACTGATGCCATCCATGAAGGCTTGATAGGGATAAAGAATGGAAAAGTGGATAGGCCTTTTCGATGGTACTCCCTCCTCATGCACTTATTTTTGTTCAAGGGAGGTGACTATTTTACAAATGGAATGGATCTTGTGAAAGAAAATGATGAAGAGAAGATGTCAGCTCAGTTATGGAGTATGGTGCATTCATGGAACAGAGAAGATGCTAGCTACTTGAGATTTGATAAGTACTTTGCATCCAAGATTAGGACTCTTATATGTTCAGAGAATCCAAGAGTCGCTAAGGTCCTTTTGGAATTCATCAGGCCAAAATAGTTTGCTGAAAATATTAAAATTGTCCACAATTGGGGTGATATGTACCTATACCCTGTCTCCACTGTTTTTAGAGTGTATGGTTTCAGAGGAACTCCATTTTTATTGCCATATCAGGTCCCTCTTAAATTAGGAATTGTAGAAGTTCTCAAGCAGACTTGTTGCGTACAAGAGGCAGAGTTAACAGGTAGAGGTAAAGGGACCATTTTCCCTACAATAACTATAGCTCATCAGTTTGTAATAACTAAAGGGGGCTGGAAGTGCTTTGAAGATTTCCTTCAACCATACCATTTATCAACTGCAGTATCAAGGTGTGCTGACCCTGAAGATTTCTTCAACGGCATGTTCAGAAAGAGGGTCGTATGCAGAGGTAGACCTGACCAATTCCAATTCCCCGAAGACCTCATCAAGAATAAGTTTGATTTGGATGAGTAAGAGCTAAGGAAAGAAAAGTGGTTGGCCTATAAGAAGTCTTGGATTTTCTACACCAATTTGACACCAGCTATGACCCTTTGTCCAGTTTCCACCCCTTTGAAGAAAGGGTAAAATTCTTAATTCTTTGTTTTGAAGATGTAATGCAGACATTGAAAGAGAAGAGGGAGGTTGTGATTAAGAACAACCCTGAGAAAGAAAGACTAGTTTTAACTAGGTCTACATCTGCCAAAGCAATCCCTCCAGGTGATTGCATGTTACATAAGAAGTCCAACTATAGTGTGTTGATGCCAACAACAGGGGAGCCTTCTACCTCAAAAGGAAAGAGGAAGATACAGGATGTCATTGACATTCAGGAGAGCCCAAAGAGGAAAAGAATGGGAAAGGAAGTACAATCTGATGAACCCTTATATTCCCCATCTCAATCCCCTATTCATATAGGAGATGAATAGGCAGTAGCTGAGAAATTGTTACAATTAGGCAGTCTTGGAGAGATAGCCTACACCTATGATGAAGTGGAAGAGGGAATGCCAGAAGACCCCTTAATGCTTAGATGAACATAACCACTAGTGAGTTCAAAGGCCAGTAGTTGGATCCTGAGATCAAACAAGCCAGTGAGGATTTCATGGCTGATAATAACTTAGTCACATCAGAAGCTTTCATGCAATTCATGTGGAAGCAAAATATTGATCAATTTAATGCTAGGTGTGAGAAGAGGAAAGGTGAGCAGCCCCACAAGGATCCATCTGTGGTGGAGGAAGAAATCAAGCAAGAGATGATTACTGAGTTCAAGACTATCACTCCTGAGCAAGGAAGAGACATGGTGGCAAAGGCTTGGTTACTCATTCTCCCTGAATGGGACATAGCAGATGCCTTAGTTTTAGAGGCAATAAGGAAGGAGACTAAACCTATGGAGGGAGTCACTTTCAACAAGGATAATGTTGCCCTGGTTATGTGGTCTCTGAAAAGAGATGAAAATAGAAAGAATAAAGACACCCTAGGGTCAAGTTACCATGGAGGTATGATAGTGAAAAGAGTACAAAGTACTGGGTTGGTAGAAGTTGCAAGCACAGTCCTAGAGACTGCAAAATTCAGTGTTGCAGTGGTAGAGAAAGAAGCAAAAGAAAAGGAAGATCTCCAAGTTAAGTTGGAGATAGTTTTAAAAGCTTATAACAGTGCCAAGGAAGAGGTAAGGGGTAAAGATAGCATTATTGCCAAGTTGATAAGTCAGTTGGCAGGACAATATCATCAAGGGGAGTCTTCAACAGTGATGATCTCTTCTTCTCCTGCAAGGCCTCCACCTACCAGCCCCATTATTGAATTCCCACCATCTCCAGCACCTTCTAGTTCCTAGTTGATTGAGATCACTCCCCATGAATTGGAGAAGCTAAAATAGTCTCAGGCCCTATATGCAAAGAAATATGAAGAGAGAGTAAGGGCTACAATTTTGAGTTTTGCTGACACCATAGGGTCCTCGCTAATGTACAATAACATGAGTAAGATTTTGAAAATGTGGAATGAGCTAAATGGAGACAAGGCTACTCTAATGCCTATTTTTGACAAGTGGAGGCCGAGAGAGCAAGATATAGCACTTATTTGTGTATCCTATAATGAGGCAAGGGCTAACCCCATTATTAAGTCTACCAATGATATGACAAAGGATTTAGTGAAGTTAGCAGAAGGAGTAGATAATGCAGATAGAAAGATCAACTTGTACAAGAAAGAGTACATTGATCAAGTTTTTGAATTACTCCCAGGGGGTTTTGCTAGTCCAACACAATTAAAGGACAAACAAATATGGCTTAAGGAATTAGAAGCCAAATTGTCACTAAGAATAAAAGGAATTATTAATTGAGAGGATGCTTCCATATTTATCAAAACAATTAAGGAGATTGAGAAAATCAAATCTCATTATGGTTTTCTTAATTGAGAGGTCAACAAAATGAGGAACTCTTGGAAAAGATTAGCCAAGACAAAAGGAAAAGTGGTTAACTTCTTGTGGCCTGCTGATGATGTATACCAGTAATGGACAAGAAAATATACATTATTGGATGTGGAGCAATTAGAAGATGTTGCAAAAGAACAACAAGTAGAAGAAGCCGCAGATGTTGAAAAAGACTTGTAACCGCATTTGGAAAAGGTTTTGTAACTACTTCTTAAGAGAAGTAATGATTGTAAAACAATCTCCTAGGAAAGTCCAAAGCTTTGTATGCATCCATGTTATTATAAATGGATACCAGGACTAGTATAAAAAGGATCACAAGGAATTGCAAGGAAACGTTGCAAAAATTTATCTGAGCTTTTTTCTATGTTTTAATGGAGAACACTCAAATGTTTTTGTAATACTTTATGAAATAATATCAATATAGAGACCATCGGTTTTGAGCTTAAACTTTGCGTTATCTTCAAGTATGTTTTATTTACTATTTCATTCTGAGTAATCTAGGGTTATTCCTTTTGAATATGGGTTGTAAGGTGACTTCAAGTAGATATGCTTCTTAGCTTTTCTCTTCAGGAGGGGAATTAAATACGCAGGAATCATTTCTATCAGTAAATTCTTTGTGGGATACTTTGAATTTGATAAATGCAGTTTGGTTTGGTATGAGTGAAATTCTTATGTATGTCAGGCATATGTGGGGATCTGTAGAAGCAGAGCTGATAGGATGTGTGGGGATATTCGATTGTGGGAGTATTGCCTAAAATTAGATGACTCTGTGGCCAATGGATAAGGCACTGGTATCTATTGTGGTTGTCTTTTTACACAACTTGTAGGTCAATACTGAATATGAGTACAAGTTTTATTTCTTTGTTTCAGTTGGTTTTAAGGTGATAAGATCCACTGGTTTTTGGACTGGTTTACTGTGGATTTGTCTTTTAAAAGTGTGAACTTAGTTCACAAAAGGGTATACCCACCTAAACTTTGGACAAGTTCGAAGTGTAGAAGGTTAATCAAACCTTGGCATATGTTGTTCTGAAAATTTCCTTCTCTTTGATCTCTCTTCTGCAAATAGAGTTTATCATATTACTGTAAGGGTCCTAAGGGGAATCAGAAATTGAGAACAACAAAAGTGGTGACTCTGCTGGGGAGAGTCATATTGAGAATCCAAACACAGATTTGTGCTTAGAATTATAAAGGAAATCATTATGTGTTTGTGGAATAGATTGGTGTTTCAATGAATATAGTTGTGATGTCTGGAAGTCTCTATTTGAAGGTTCCCTCTATTTCTTTTGATATATGATTTTGGTCTGAAGATTTGCAACTTTTTATTCAAAGCTTGTTTTCATATTTCCCACAGTCTAGTGGGTGGCGACTCTATTATTTTGTAACCAGTCCTTGTGAAATAACTATAATTCTAAAAGGGAGACAAGCATAATGCAAGGAGGAAAAAACACCAGATCATTCATGAAGAAGCTTCCTTGTGAAACCTTGCATGAAGGTTTGCCTGAACAGTCACGAAGAAGTCAGAAGAGATCAATACTCCATGAACCATCAAATGCTACTTGGGTGCAGAAAAACAACAATACCGGTAAGGTACCTGATCAACCTGTTTATGCAAAATCTAATTCTTCTTCCAGAGAATTTGAACATGATATATTATGTTTCCATTCTGGATTATTTGGAAATATAGATAATGTTCATACTTTAGATCAAGGTATATCTCATGTTAGCCTTTCTAGGAGAGATAGGACTAGTTCAAATGCAATCAGACATTTTATGCCTAGAATAGTTGATGGAAACATCAACTTGATTGATATAGACCAAGTTAATGTATCTAACTCTGATGAGAATTTCCCTGATGGAGATAAAGTGTCACAAGAAATAGAAGATTTAAATAGAAAGGTTCATCACTTAATCTCCTTAAGAGCCCAAAAGGAAGCAAATAGGGAAAAAGAAGTCAAAGCAAAACTAATGGAGAGAGATAGGCTTCTTAGATAGATAGCCAATCTTGAATTGTTGGCCCAAGGAAAAGAAAAAAGTGATGATGAAGGTCCTGTGATTAGAGAAATTCTAATCCCTAAGGCCAAGCCAGCATATAGGTCAATAACCCAACCAAATAGGGAAGTGCTTAGTGATCCACAGCCTCCCAAGAATAATGCTAATAAAGGGAAGTAGAAGTGGGTGGATGATGGAACTAGATCTAGAAATATAGAGGAGATCTCTCATAGATTATCAGCACATGAGAGAGAGATGGAAAGAATGAGGAAGGAAAAGGAGGATCTACAAATGGAGTTAGAGAAAGCTGAGTTGGAAGCGGCTAATTAGGAAGTTAAAAGAAAAATTAGTTATCTAAAAGCTCCACCTATCATTTTTCCATCAGAAGATCTTAGTAAGCCTAATTCTCAGCCAATTTCCCTCCCCCCGGTTAAAATTCAACCTACTATGCCTATTAATACAACAACAGTTAGTCAAGCCCCTGTAAACAATCAGCATAACCAAATCTCTCAGACCCCAATCTCCAATGTCAGAATGAACATGGGTAATAATTGTTAGGTCCGGGAGACAACTGAGAGGGGGGGGGGTGAATCAGTTGTTTAATAAATTCAAATCAAAAACCATTAAACCAATTTAATGATTAATACCAGTAAACCAGTTAAGTATGCTGGTAGATAGTGTTAACAGCAAATTGTTATACCAGTAAAGATTAATGCATGAAACACAAACATAAAGTCATCCACAACACATAAAACCAATATTCATACAGGGAAACCCTGTAAGGGGAAAAACCGAGGTGGGAAACCTTACCCACAATCAGATGATACTACTGTAGATAGTAAGTGTACATAAATGGGATCTGCACATGTAGAAAGGCCAATAGCCTAGAGCTCACTGCTCAATCACACAATGGGAGTCACACTGACTACAATTGGATGGTTAAATCCAATAAGAATGTACTGCACAAAATAGCATCTTCATATGCTGGATTCAGTACGGGTGTAATGCTGATATGCTTCTACAAAAACCTAGCTTCACTTTCAAATGATGTCTTCGTGTATACCTCTGCTTAATCTTGCATATACCTACTCACAATCCTTTTTCTGCATTCCACATTCGATCTTACAAATAAGATCTTACATTTATACCATAACCTAAGACCAATTTTAGTAGGTCGGCTCTACAAGATATTACAATAAAATCATTTGTAAACAATATAATATCCGATGCAATAACCAATTAAACATGTCATCTTAATGCATTTACAACAATAATAAATCATCTCTATAGCATGCCATGTTGATCTGGAAAAGATAAACCTGTCGGTGTAACCCTGGACCTATTTGTCGGTAACAACAAATATGTAAATATGAATATACCAATGATTAATTCTTCAAAACAAAGTGTCCGCACAATGTCTTCGACATTACCAAGTGTCTTCCATATCATTCCAAGTGTTGGTGATCATTATATCCTAACAGTGAACATTTTATCCTGCTGGTGAACATTATATCCTATCAGTGAACATTATACTAGTAACTGTGCAATAGTTACTTGCTTGTCGGTGAATGTTGCTAGATCTCCAATGTGCTAGTGTTTTAGTAGGTGTTGACATCAATGACAAAACCATACCAAAATACCAACAATCTCCCCCTTTGGCATTGATGGCAACACAAGATGGAAAAACCATCAAAGTGCCAAAACAGAAATGTCAAATACCAAAAATCAACAATCCTCCTAAACAACAATTTCTCCCGCTGGGAGCAACATGTGTTTATCCAAGGATAAAAGATAACGTGTTTTTCCATAGATATCTCTCCCCCTTTGACATCAAATGCCAAAGTTACAAAAATCAAGTTCATATACAAAATACCAATCAATTCAAGTAGCTTCCTCATCAAAGACCAAAGTAAAAATTTGTCTTTTAATTCTGTCGGTTGATGACAATCATCAATTGTCTAAGTCTCTACCGGTGGTGGTATGACTCCAAGCTGATCTCTAAGATATTCAAAAGTCTCCTTAGGCAAAGGTTTTGTGAAAATATCTGCAAGTTGTTCTTTAGTATTCACATAAACCAGTTTTATCTCTTTTTCTTCAACTTTTTCCCTTAGAAAATTCAGTTTGATAGAAACATGTTTTGTTTTAGAGTGTAATACCGGATTCTTAGATATATCAATTGCTGTAGTGTTATCACAATATATAGTAATAGGTTCCTTGCATTTTACATTTATGTCTTTCAACATTTTTTCAAGCCATAGTACCTATGTACAGTTAGTTGTTGCTGCAACATATTCTAATTTTGTTCTTGATAAAGATGTACAACTCTGTTTCTTACTTAACCAAGAAACTAATCTCTTTCCAAGAAAGAATGCTGCGCCGGTGGTGCTTTTCCTATCATCCACATCTCCTACCCAATTTGCATCTGTGTATGCACATAGATCAAAATTTTCATCTTTAGGATACCATAATCCAAGATTTGCAGTGCCTTGTAAGTACCGAAAAATCCTTTTTACTATTGATTCATGATTTTCCTTAGGATTACTTTGAAATCTTGAAACAATACATACTGCATTCATAATATTAGGCCTGGTTTGTGTCAAATACAGTAAACCCCCTATCATAGATTTGTATCTAGTTGGATTAACAGGTGTAGATTCATCCCTTTGAGATAATTTGTCATTTGTAGTCATAGGTGTGCTTACCGGTTTAGAGTTATCCATCCCAAATTTCTTTAGTAACTCTTTCAGGTACTTGGATTGACTCAAAAATATACCTTTGTCAGTCTGTAAAATCTACAATCCTAAAAAGAATTTTATTTCTCCAATCATAGACATTTCAAATTCTTGCTGCATTTTAATAGAAAATTCCTTACATAATCCATCTTCTCCTCCAAAGATTATATCATCAATGAATACTTCTATAATCAAGATGTCATCATCAGTTATTTTGTTATATAAATTGTTTTCTACATTTCCTTTAGTAAAGCCAATCTTTAAAAGATTCTTATCCAATCTTGCATACCAAGCTCTTAGGGCTTGTTTCAGTCCATACAGAGCTTTTCTTAACCTGTAAACCATATCATTGTCATTTGTCATACAAAATCCATCAAGTTGTTCAATATAGACTTCCTCTTCAAGATCTCCATTCAAAAATGCACATTTAATATCCATTTGATAAACTTTATAGTTCTTGTGAGCTGCAAAAGCCAAGAATAATCTGGCTGCCTCAATTCTAGCTACCGGTGCAAAGGTTTCATTGTAATCAACTCCTTCTTTCTGAGAATATCCCTTACACACTAGTCTTGCTTTATTTATGACAACCTTACCATCTTCATTAAGTTTTTTTCTAAATACCCATTTGGTTCCAATTACATTTTTATCTATGGGTCGGGGAACTAATGTCCAAGTATTATTTTTCTCAATTTGTCCTAATTCTTCTTCCATAACTTTAATCCAAAATTTATCTTCACATGCCTCATTAACAAATGATGGTTCAATTTGAGAAATAAGACATACCTCTTCAATTTCCAATCTTCCTCTTGTCATAACTCCTTTAAATTTCTTTCCAATTATCTGATCTTCAAAATGATTCATTCTTACATACTGAGGTGTCTTAGTTTGTTGTTGTTCTTCAATTACTATGGAATCCTCTAATGGTACCGGGGTAACTGGGTCTTCATTCTGTACCAATGATTTAGTGTAGGTTCATTTGTCACACCTTCTGTTGCCAGTTCAGAGTCTATATACCTTGAAGTTCCTCTGAATTGTTCATCAATCTTTACATTTGTACTCTCAACAATTTTCTGCAATCTCTTATTAAAACATCTATATGCCTTGCTCTTAGATGAATAACCAATAAATATTCCTTCATCACTTCTAGGATCAAATTTTCCAATGTACTCATCTCTTCTAATATAACATTTACTTCCAAAAATTCTGAAATACTCAAGAATAGGAGTATTACCAAACCATAGTTCATGAGGGGTCTTATCGGTTTCACCTTTGATGTGAACTTTGTTGAATGTATAGACGGCTATGCTGACTGCTTCTCTCCAATACACATGTGGTAAATTTGCTTCAGATAACATACCTCTTGCTGCATCCAAGATAGTTCAGTTTTTCCTTTCAACAACTCCATTCTCCTGTGGTGTCTGAGGTCCTGATAGATGTCTTCTGATTCCATTCACTTCACAGCATGTATTAAAGTCCTTAGATGTGAATTCACCTCCTTGATCTGATCTTAAACATTTGATTTTCTTACCGGTTTCATTTTCAACCATTGCTTTGAATATTTTGAACTTTCCAAGTGCTTCTGATTTTTCTCTGAGAAAAGTAACTCAACACATTCTAGAATAATCATCAATAATTAGCATGAAATATCTATCACCTTGTAAGCTTTTAGTTCTAGCTGGACCACATAAATCAATGTGAATCAAATCAAGAGCATTATTGGATTTTTCTGGAATACTTATGAAACTAGCTCTAACTTGTTTCCCAAATTGACATTCCTTACATATTGTATTCTGAGGTTTCACAATTTTGGGTAGATCTCTAACTACCTTAGAAGTACTGATCTTTACCATACAATCAAAGTTTACATGACATAGTCTCTTATGCCATAACCAACTTTCATCTATATGTGCAATCAAGCACGCTTTTTCACTGTTATTCAAATGAAAAATATTACCTCTAGTCTAATTACTGGTTGCAATCTATAAACCAATTCTATTCATGATTTTACATTTTCCATTCTTAAATTGTAACTGAAATCCCTTCTCAACTAATTGACCAACACTTAAAATATTATGCTTTAATCCTTCAACATAGTAGACATTTTCAGTGTTATGCTTACCATCAAGAGATATTGTACCCTTCCCTTTGATTGAACAGGCTTTGTCATCTCCAAATATTACTAAACCTCCATTGTATTCTTGAAAGTTCAAGAATTTACCTTTGTCTCTTGTCATATGATGTGAGCATCCTTAGTCAATGATCCATTCATCCTTTAATTCAACTTTGGCTGCTAGGGCTTGTTCTACCGGTTGAGCAATAGGTGTCGGTTGATCTTCTATTATAGCAACAAAAACCCATCCATTGTCTGTTGGATCCTCATCAGAATCATCAGTCACACCTTCATCAGCAATGTAACAAGTTTTGTATTTGTTCTTCTTGAATCTGTATCTCTGATATTCAAGATAAGGCTTGTATGTTCTTCTAGCTTCTTCTCTTAGTCTAGCATGTCTATCAGGGCATCTCGAAGCCATATGACCAATCTTATTGCAGTTAAAACATTTAAAGGGTTCTTTACCTTCATACTTACTTCCAACTGGATCTTTTGGCATTTTCCTTGTAAATAGTGCTTCAAGTTCTTCAAGCTCTTCATTCTCCTTCCTAGTTTCTTCAAGTTCTCTTGCATAAAAGGCTTTCAAATTTGATTTGTTAAATGATGGAGCAGATGATGTTGATGCTTTAAAGGCCAAATCTGTCTTTATAGTAGCAACAGGACCAAATTCCTCAATTTCAAAAGCTGAAAGTTTTCCAATCAATGTATCCCTAGTTACTGATGTATTAGGCATTGTTCTCAGCTCATTTATAGTAGTAACCTTCATTTTATATGCTGGTGGAATTCCTCTTAAGATTTTTGAAATAATTTCATCCTCACTCAAGGTTCCTCCACAACATTTAATACCCAAAACAATTTCATTTACTCTTTCCATAAAAGCAAAAATCCTTTCATCTTCTTCCATTTTCAGATGTTCATACCTAACTCGGAAGCTTTCAAGTTTTGCAATCTTGACTGTGGAATCTCCTTCATTCAGTGTTTCTAAATGATCTCAAATAGCTTTAGCAGTAGACCTATTTGATAATCTCATGATTTGTTGATTTGATAAAGCGCTTAAAAGTGCTTCTCTTGCTTTGCAATCATTCTCCTCATCTTTAGCTAAGGTAGTTGGAGCAGTCTGACTAGCTATAGCAATAGTATAACCATTCTTTGTAACTTCCCAGATGTCTTTACCAATGCAATTTAGATGTGTCTCCATTCTGATCTTCCATATCCCATAGTTGGTTCCATCAAGTTTAGGACTATCCTTCCTGAAATAATTAGAAGTCATTGGATCTCCTCAAGTTGTTAAACTTCTGCAAAAAGAGGACTAGGCTCTGATACCAATTGTTAGGTCCCAGAGACAACTAAGAGGGGGACTGAATCCGTTGTTTAATAAATTCAAATCAAAAACCATTAAACCAATTTAATGCTTAATACCAGTAAACCAGTTAAGTATGTCGGTAGACAGTGTTAAAAGTAAATTGTTATACCGAGAAAGATTAATGCATGAAACACAAACATAAAGTCATCCACAACACATAACACCAATATTTGTACATGGAAACCCCGTAAGGGGAAAAACCACGGTGGGAAACCTTACCCACAATCAGATGATACTATTGTAGATAGTAAGTGTACATAAATGGGGTATGCACATGCAGAAAGGCCAACAGCCTAGATCTCACTACTCAATCACACAATGGGAGTCACACTAACTACAGTTGGATGGTTAAATCCAATAAGAATGTACTGCACAAAATAGCATCTTCATATGCTGGAGTCAGTACCAGTGTAATGTTGATATGCTTCTACAAAAACCTAGCTTCACCTTCAAATGATGTCTTCATGTATACCTCTACTTAATCTCACATATACCTTCTCACAATCCATTTTTGCATTCCACATTCGATCTTACAAATAAGATCTTACATTTATACCATAACCTAAGACCAATTTTAGTAGGTCGGCTCTACAAGATATTACAATAAAATCATTTGTAAATAATATAATATCCGATACAATAACCGATTAAACATGTCGGCTTAATGCATTTACAACAATAATAAATCATCTCTATAGCGTGCCATACTGATCTGGAAAAGATAAACCTGCCGGTGTAACCCTGGACCTATTTGCTGGTAACAGCAAATATGTAAATATGAATATACCAATGATTAATTCTTCAAAACAAAGTGTCCACACAATGTCTTCGACATTACCAAGTGTCTTCCATATCATTCTAAGTGTCGGTGATCATTATATCCTGTCGGTGAATATTATATCCTATCAGTGAACATTATACCAGTAACTGTGCAATAGTTACTTGCTTGTCGGTGAATGTTGTTGGATCTCCAAAGTGCTAGTGTTTTAGTAGGTGTTAACATCAATGACAAAACCATACCAAAATACCAACAATAATAATGTTGTCAACCCTTTCCAAAGGAGACCCATCAATTTAGAGCAGTATAGACAATTGTTTTTTGATGGGATCCCAGGATACCCCAACCATGTTCCTACTGAGTTAAGGGATAGACTCCATAAATTTGTTGGAAATAATCCAATTAGTGTTGAGGAGAATTTAAAATCTTCTAGTGATTTGATAAATGATTATGAGATAGTGGATGAAGATGTTATAATGAAATTATTTGTTTAGTCCCTGGTAGATGATGCAAGAGATTGGTACAGAGGTCTCCCAGCTAATAGCATTGGGTCTTGGGAGGACTTTAAGAATTGTTTTCAGGAACAATACGGTGACAAAACAAATGTGAGCTTCATGCTCAATGAGTTTAATAACATTAAAAAATCTGATAATTAAATGGTCACCGATTTCAATGCTAGATTTTAGAAAGCCATGCATAGATTGTATCAGGTGATGAGGTTAGATGATAACATGTGTCTGAACACCTATTATAATGCATTTGATTCTAAAATGGCTTATATTTTAAGGGATAAAAATCCACATAGCCTAAGGGATGCATTTAGAATTGCTATTAATGTGGAGAGCAATAGAAAAGCATCCGGAAAGTTAGGGAGGAGAACAGATGGTAGGCTATGGCAGGAAGCAAAATAGCAACCCAACAAAGTTGCTAAGGAGGAAGACAAGATAGAAAAGTTCGTTACTGCTATGAAGGATCTAACTGCTATGGTAAATAAAAATGATAAGCCTCATTATAATTGGCAAGATAGACCCCCTAGGCTGCATGATATGCCCTATAATACCAACTGGAAAGATGGAAAGCCATAGAATGAGAAGCCTAAAAATACTCAGAGTCAGGATACCCCAGATCCCTTAAAAGGGAAAAATGTCCATAATATAGAAAACACTCCTTGGTGTATTTCTTGTGATGGGCCACATTCTCCTCATCAGTGTGCAGTAGCTCAAGCCCTTGAAGAATCCATGAGACAAGAAGTTGAGCCTGACATTAACATGTTTGAGACCATTGTAGAAAGTGATGAGGAATCTGAACAAAGTGAATTTAGTGATGTGTTGGATAGTGAAAGGTCTTTTCAAGGACAACTAACACTGGATTGGCATCCTACTTTGAATGTGGTAACTATAGAAGATGAAGAAGTTCATCTCAGAAGGTCTAGTGAGGAAGAAGTAAAAAATCTCACTAAAGCTGCTATAGCTAAGGCAAAGCACAATTATAATATAAGGAGCACTAAAAGGGATAGTGATCAGGGTGAACCAGGTTCTATGTTTATAAAAGAGGTTCTTTAGAAAAAGGCTACAAGTAGTACTAATTCCCCTCCAAATGGTCAAGAAAAGAAAGAGAAAATTAAAGATGCACCCAAGAGTGCAGATGATAAAAGTAACAATGATATACAAGGAGCTGCCACAACAAAAAAGGCAAGTCAGCCTAGGGCAAAAAGAATTAAAACTAATGCTGAGTTGAGCAGCATTTCCACATTTGATATGGCTCAGGCTCTTACACAGATGAAAGTTACTGTCCCATTAATAGAATTACTGAAAATAAAAGAACATAGGGATGTTGCCTTGTCTTTGTTTTCTAATATATCTAGTAGTGAAACAGTTTTACCCACTGGTTCAGTTAAAAATGGAAAGGATCAGGAGTTCCAAACCCCAGAGGTTTATGTTGGAACCACTATTAGTCAAGAGCCTTCACAGGTAGATCCTTTTTATGTTACTTTGTTAGTGAATAATTGGTTGATAAAAAACTGTATGATAGACTCAGGGGCAGCTACTAATATAATGTCTTATGGTGTTATGAAAGAACTAGGACTATCAATAACTACTGTATATGGAAAATGCTATGCTATGGATAACAAAGAAGTACCTATGATAGGTACAATGAGAGATGTTGAAGTGAAGATAGTAGCATTTTCTGAGGCAACTTATAAAATGGATGTTATTGTTACTGACACTAAGCCCCATTATGGCATGTTGTTATCTAGGCAGTGGGTAGTAGCAGTAGGAGGAAATGTCCAATTAGATTTATCTTATGCCACCATCCCAATAAATGGGAATCAGGTCAAGTTGTACAGAGAACCACATGCTCCTAGAGTAATTGAAAAAGTGGATCCTAACATGCTCAATTGTATGATAGATGTTGATCTTGATAACTTTAGAGTGCAACCAATTTTACCCCAATTGAAGAATACTGACTCCATTGTGATTGAATTAGAGTCACAACAGCATGGTTTATGGCAGATGTTTTTTTATGGATCTTGCTCCAAAGAAGGGTCTGGAGTAGGATTCCTTTTTGTATCCCCATCAAGTGTAACTTTTAAATATTCTTTTCTATTAGCCTTTCAGTGCACAAACAATACTGCAGAATATGAAGCTCTATTATTGGGGCTTGAAGTTGCAAAGAGGCATGGGATTCAACTGTTGAAAGTTTTAGGAGATTCAAAATTGGTTGTCTCTCAGGTAAGATCCAAATATGCATCCAAAAATGATAGGTTAAAGAGGTATAAACATGCAATTTGGGATGTCATTGAGCATTTCAGTGCATTTTCTATTAGTTGGATAGAGAGATCAAAGAATATCATGGCAGACTTTTTAGCTAATGTTGCATTGAAAAATGATGATGCAACACTAACTGACATATCCACTGTGGAAATAAAATCTAGGCCTGCCATCCCTGATAATGTGTATAATTGGCAAGTTTTTGCTGATGATGAAGATATTCTTAGGTTCATTCAATGTGTTGATGATTATGATAGACAAAAGATTGATTGCAATACATTGGTGGAAGTGGTTGACAACAAGGAAACCGTGTTCAGAAATGACTTGGTCCAGTTGGAAACAAATGAGATACCTAAAGGGTTGGTAGAGCTAGAGAGTATGTTCACCTACAATGACAGTCTCCTGCATCAGCAGTCTACCACCAAGTTAGAAGAATTGGAGGAGGTGAACCTGGGGACTAAATCATCCCCTAAGTTTGTATACATTGGGAAGAAACTACCCACTCATGTCAGAACTAATCTTATTAATTTATTGAAGAGATATAAACATGTTTTTGCTTGGTCTTATGAAGATCTAAAGACGTGTAGACAAGACTTGTTTCAGCATGAAGTCCCTTTACTTCCAGATGCTAAGCCTTTCAGACAAAAGAAGAGACCTATTAACCCCCTATTAGAAACCAAGATGTAGCAAGAATTGACTAAGTTAAGAGAAGGGGGGATTATCAAGCCTATAAGACATTCTTCATGGGTCTCCAATTTGGTCCCAATAAGAAAGAAAAATGGGGACATAAGATTGTGTGTGGATTTTAGAAATTGAATGTCGCTTCTTTAAAAGATAATTACTCTTCCCCCAATATGGAAGCAATGCTGCAAAGAGTAACTGGTTGTGATCTTTTGTCCATGATGGATGGTTTTTCAGGATACAATCAGGTGTTGGTGAAGGAATCTGAACAATTCAAGACTGCCTTCACTACTCCATGGGGAACATATGTCTATGTGAGGATGCCATTTGGATTGAAAAATGTTGGAGCTACATTTCAAAGAGCTATGGATGTAGCCTTTAAAGAATTCATCAACATTATCATGGTGGTTTATCAAGATGATTTAACCTATTTCTCTAAAAGGGCCGATGATCACTATGGACATTTGGAAAAGGTGTTCAATAAGGCTTTGGAATTTGGTATGTCATTAGATCCCAAGAAGTGTCATTTTGGTGTCACTGAAGGAAAATTACTATGGCATATTGTTTCTAAGGAAGGGGTAAGAATAGACCCTGAAAGAATTGAGGCAATAAACAATGTGCCTACACCAAAAAATGTCAAAGGTATCCAATCTTTTTTGGGCAAGGTTAATTTTGTTAGAAGGTTCATTGCAAATTTTGCAGAGATAGTGAAGCCCATTGTAAAATTGCTTAAGAAGAATACAACATTTTGCTGGAACCAAGAAGCATCAAGAGCTTTTGATGAGATTAAAAGGGCCATTCAAGAAGCATCAGTGCTGAAATCTCCTGATTATAGTAAGCCCTTTTCTTTGTTCTCTTTTGCTTCATACCATATAGTAGTTGTAGTGTTGTTACAAAAAGATAATGAGGGATATCAACATCCTATAGCTTTCTATAGCAAGTCTTTGCAAACAACAAAATTAAGGTATGAAACCATGGAAAAATAGGCTTATGCTTTAGTTAAAGTTGTTAAGGCTTTTAGGCCATACCTTGTGAATGCAAAAGTCACTGCTTATGTCCCACATGTTGCAGTTAAGGATATTTTGTCCTAGTCTAAGATCACAGGAAGAAGGTGTAGATGGATTAATAGAATCCAAGAATTTGACTTGGAAATAAAGATCACCAAATTGGTGAGAGGCTTAGGTCTAGCCAAGCTTATGACTGAATCTAATCTTCTGAATGTTGAGATAAATAATGTTGAAATCAAAAGTGTTTCAATCACTAGTATTGAAAAGCAACCGTAGTACTCAGAGATAGTGCCTTTCTTAAGGGATGCAACATTTGCAGAAGGGATGACACACAATCAAAGAAGAACCCTGAAATTGAAGTCTCAGAAATATGTTCTCATTCAAGGTGACTTGTTTTGGAGAAATAGAGATGGAGGGTTACTGATGTGTTTAGATGAATTCTAGGAGAAGAGAATGCTGATTGAAATGCATAATGGAATATGCGGGGGTCATTACTCTGCTAAGACAACTACTAGAAAAATAGTCCAGGCTGGGTATTATTGGCCTACCCTATTCAAGGATACTCATGAATATGTCAGGAGATGTGACCCATACCAAAGGTTTTCATCCAAGCTAAAATATGAAGGAGCTCTGCCCTTGAATCCGATTACAGTGGAAGCCCCTTTTGTCTAATGGGGGATAGACTTTATTGGAGAGATTGTTGAAAAATTGGGAAGAGGTCACAGGTGGATTATAGTAGCTACAGATTATTTTACAAGGTGGATTGAAGCTATTCCCACTAGAAGAGCTACAAGTAAAATTGTTATTGATTTCCTGATGGAGTGTATCATAACTAGATTTGGGGTTCCTGTGAAATTAGTAATGGACAATGCTATGAGTTTTAGGTCAGAAGAGTTTGTCAATTTTTGTACTAGTCATGGGATACTCATGTCTTACTCTTCACCCTATCATCCTCAGGAGAATGGACAAGCAAAATCCAGTAATAAAAGCCTCTTGAACATTATCAAGAAAATCTTAGAAGAAAACAATAGGTGATGGGATCAAAAGTTGAGACTAGCTTTGTGGGCAGATAGAATCACTGTCAAGAAAGCCATTGGAATGTCACCATTGGAATTGGTATATGGTGCACAGGCCAGAGTGCCTATAAACAATCTTCTTCCATTGTATAAGTTCTTGCAAGCTAAAGACATGGAAATGTTAGAGCCTATGGAGGACCGAATGATTCAGATGGTCGAAGTGGAAGAAATCAGGTCATTAGCCCATAAGAGGAACTTGAAGATCCAATTGCAGTCTAAGTACCTTTTTGATAAAAGGACATCATTGAGGAAGTTTTAAATTGGTGATGTTGTTCTTCAGTGGAATGCAAGAGGATAGGCCAAAGGAAAGCATAAGAAATTTGAATCATTGTGGATTGGCCCTTTTGTGGTCTGTGATTTAAATGGAAAGGATTCATATTTTATGAAAAATATGAATTATGAAGTACAGGAATTTCCAATGCATGGACAATTCCTGAAACATTATTTCTCCTGAAGTCCATTCATAGTAGGTCCTCTGTTTGTATATATTTTGTTTGCTTTGTGTTGTTGTTGTTTGGGTTTGTGTTTTGGTCCATTTCTCTAGAGTTTCCTAAGTTTCTTGTGTTGATCTTCCGATCAACCATCCCCAGTCAGAGCCGATGTTATCATTGTTTAGGAAATGGGTTTTCTTTTCCCATGATTGGGATAAGATTTGAAATTTTTTGGGTCAGATATGCTATTAATTGCTTCAAATTTGTTCTAGGTCTTTAAGGGTTTAGTTTTTAATCACTCAAATGTCTGATAAAAAACCCTTTGGCCTCTATTTTTGCATTAATTTATTCACTTAAGTAATGGGTCTCTAAGTCGTGTAAAGTGTCCCCCCTTGTTACTTGCCTAGGTGGTCTCTGATTAATTGAAAAAATTTATGCCCATTGCTTATGCCTTTTCCTAAATATTGTTGAGTCCTGTAAGTGTCGCACAACTCTAAGATTAATCTATGCCTTTCAATGTTTCATTAGGCGCAGTTGTGGCTGCGTTAAGCTATGCGAAATAGCGAAAAGCAAAAGCAGGGTTGACTGTGTGTATTGGCGGCCAGCTTAATAAGAACCCATCTTGTTTCGAATCCAACAGCTCACGTTGATTCGCAGCCGAAATAAGAAAGTAAGTTACCCTTCGCGAAATAGCAAAAAGGTTTGGCGGGACCCAGGGGTGAAGAATTTTCCACGGCCAAAAGGTGATCAAGTTTAAAAGAAATTGACGGCTTTTGTTGTTTTGCGGCCAAGAGATGCTCACAGTTTATTCTTCGCGAAATAGCGAAAGGTTTTTGGGCCCGAGCAAAAGAGGTTCCTAAAAGGTATAACAGATGAGCAGGTCCCTGAGATCTAACAGCCAACACAGTTTCACAGAAGGAAGGTTCTCACAAGATAGCTTTCATGAAATGGCGAAATGACATGCCATTCCAAGCAGGAAGTCCAACTGACTGATATAACAAGTAAGAAGTTGACACGTCAGTTCAGGAATGACCGAATGCTAGGTGGATAAAGCTAAGTTAGAAGACCCACGTCTATCGGTTTTAAGTAAGCTATTAACTATCATGCAAGTTCTTGAGATCTGATGGCTCGCGTAAATTCACGAAGGTAAGATGCTAGTACTTTAAAGCCTGCGAAATGGTGAAAGAGCTAGTGGGCCCAAAGGACAGGTAAGGCATAAAGGTAAAAGATGATCAACTCTGTTTTGATCCAAGGGTTCTCATTGTTTAGTGGCTGCAAACCAACTGAACATTAAGGCCCGTGAAATGGTGAAAGACAAAAAGAGGTTCTATCCGACATGACGTGGAATGACATTTGCTACTTCTTGTCGGGCTCGATGGTGATGCGTCGGATGACACATAGTTTTAAAAGAAATTAAGGGCCCACCTATTTGTAACTGGCGGTTGTGTGGGAATACTGAAGTAAGACACATGGCTAACTCAGAACTAAACCTGAAGTAGTTTCTAGGGCTAATGGTCGAGTGCCACGTCGCCTTTGTTAACTGGTAAACAAGTGGTGTATGTAATACCCAGATAAAGGTCCCACTTAAAAGGTGTTCATGTCAAGATTGATCCAATGCTTCTCATTGTTTTGTGGCCCAAAGATGGAAGTGGATTAACCCCTGTGAAATAGTGAAAACCGTTAGGTATCAAGATAAGGCGCAGTTAGTTAAATGGGTTGACTATCCCGATCAAAGTTAAAGGTCGAGCGGTTAGAGTTCTATCTAATGCTTGGTGTAGCTTCACGAAAGGAAAATGCTCGAGCGTTAAATCCTGTGAAGTGGCAAAAATATTTTAAGCTTGTTGCCAGATGAGGAAAGGTAAAAGGGTAAAGGCAGCACAAATTTGATAGGATCTAACGGCCAGCGCAGTTTCACTAGATGAACGTGCAAAGATGTTACGCTCTGCAAAATGGTGAAAGAGCAAAAAAGAAAACATACAGGTGTGTTATGACCCGTTGGAGTGAAATTTTTGAATTCTTCTATGAATTCAATTCTGAAAGGACAACCGAAGCATGCGGTATCAATGTTGCAGTTAAGAGCCCGACTACCATATATGATCTCGTATCAATTGAATGCAGACATCATTTTGAAGAGTTGTTGCAGAGAAGCAGGTGCAAAGCAGATTTTTTCAGGTGCAGAGTAGAATTCTTCGAGCCAAGAACAGGTTCTCTTGTACTCTTGCTTAGCAATTACTTGACAGTTTGTTTAAATCGGGTTTTTGATCTATTATAAAACTGTGTGGTTAGTAATTAAGTTGCTTGCATAGTAATTTTAAGATGGCACCTAAAAGGGAGTTCTCAGGAAAGGTTAATTGGCTGAGACACCCACATATAGAATTGTCTGGGTTGGGTCTTTTCAAGGTCGGATTCAGCATGAGACATTCCCCAACCCCAATGAATAGCATTTGGGAGTTAGATGTAGGAAAATTGGTAGTTCCTGGAGTGTTCATGGATGTGGACCTTCTAACTTAGGTTGCACACAATTATGACCCAACCATAAAGAGTATTAGGGACATAAATGGAAAACCCCTCATTGAGATTAATAATGAGGAGTTCATAAATTCTTTTGGGCTTAGTGAATTTTCCAATTTTTTAGAACCCATCAATTTTAAATCACTAGCTCAGGTTTACAATGCACATAGCAATCACCTTAGGAATGGGCCTCTTAAGGAATTCTTTGTGAAGATGGGTGGATTAACAGTTGTAGGACCAAATACTATGGAGCCTTTCTCATTAAATTTGTTCACCCTTAGAGCCAAGGGATTATACTGGTCACTCTACCAAATTTTAGGAGAGGATGCTAAAGCGAACATGCCAACTCACTACATGTTAATGATTGCTCAAATTTTGAATCCTTCTCTGGCAATGACCTTTGATTATACCTCCTATGTTACTGATGCCATCCATGAAGGTTTGATAGGGATAAAGAATGGGAAAGTGGATAGGCCTTTTGGATGGTTCTCCCTCCTCATGCACTTATTTTAGTTCAAGGGATTGACTATTTTGCAAATGGAATGGATCTTGTGAAAGAAAAGGATGGAGAGAAGATGCCAGTTTAGTTATGGAGTATGGTGCTTTCATGGGACAGAGAAGACGCTAGCTACTTGAGATTTGATAAGTGCTTTGCATCCAAGATTTGGACTCTTATATGTTCAGAGAATCCAAGAGTCCCTAAGGGCCTTTTGGAATTCATTAGGCCAAAAGAGTTTGCTGAAAATATTAAAATTGTCCACAATTGGGGTGATATGTACCTATACCCTGTCTCCACTGTTTTTAGAGTGTATGGTTTCAGAGGAACTCCATTTTTATTGCCATATCAGGTCCCTCTTAAATTAGGAATTGTAGAAGTTCTCAAGCAGACTTGTTGCGTGCAAGAGGCAGAGTTAACAGGTAGAGGTAAAGGGACCATTTTCCCTACAATAACTATAGCTCATCAGTTTGTAATAACTAAAGGGGGCTGGAAGTGCTTTGAAGATTTCCTTCAACCATACCATTTATCAACTGCAGTATCAAGGTGTCCTGACCCTGAAGATTTCTTCAACGGCATGTTCAAAAAGAGGGCAGTATGCAGAGCTAGACCTCACTAGTTCCAGTTCCCTAAAGACCTCATCAGGAATGAGTTTGATTTGGATGAGAAAGAGATAAGGAAAGAAAAGTGGGTGGCCTATAAGAAGGTCTTGGATTTTGTGCACCAATTTGACACCAGTTATGACCCTTTGTCCAGTTTCCACCCCTTTGAAGAAAAGGTAAAATTCTTAATTCTTTGTTTTGAAGATGTAATGCAGACATTGAAAGAGAAGAGGGAGGTTGTGATTAAGAACAACCCTGAGAAAGCAAGACTAGTTTTAACTAGGTCTACATCTGCCAAAGCAATCCCTCTAGGTGATCGCATGTTACATAAGAAGTCCAACTATAGTGTGTTGATGCCAACAACAGGGGAGCCTTCTACCTCAAAAGGAAAGAGGAAGATACAGGATGTCATTGACATTCAGGAGAGCCCAAAGAGGCAAAGAATGGGAAAGGAAGTACAATCTGATGAACCCTTGTATTCCCCATCTCAATCCCCTATTCATAAAGGAGATGAATAGGCAGCAGTTGAGAAATTGTTACAATTAGGTAGTCTTGGAGAGATAGCCTACACCTATGATGAAGTGGAGGAGGGAATGCTAGAAGAGCCCCTTAATGCTGAGATGAACATAACCACTAGTGAGTTCAAAGGCCTGGAGTTGGATCCTGAGATCAAACAAGCTAGTGAGGATTTCATGGCTGATAATAACTTTGTCACATTAGGAGCTTTCAAGCAATTCGTGTGGAAGCAGAATATTGATCAATTTAAAGATAGGTGTGAGAAGAGGAAAGGTGAGCAGCCCCACAAGGATCCGTCTGTGGTGGAGGAAGAAATCAGGGAAGAGATGATTAGTGTGTTCAAGACCATCACTGCTAAGCAAGGAAGAGACATGGTGGCAAATGCTAGTGTACTCATTCTACCTGAATGGGACATAGCAGATGCCTTGGTTTTAGAGGCAGTAAGGAAGGAGACTAAACCTATGGAGGGAGTCACTTTTAGCAAGGATAATGCTGCCCTAGTTATGTGGTCTCTGAAAAGAGATGAAAATAGAAAGAATAAAGACACCCCAGGGTCAAGTTACCTTGGAGGTATGATAGTGAAAAGAGTACAAAGCACTAGGGTGGTAGAAGCTACAAGCATAGTCCTAGAGACTACAAAATTCAGTGTTACAGTGGTAGAGAAAGAAGCAAAAGAAAAGGCAGATGTCCAAGTTAAGTTGGAGACAATTTTGAAAGCTTATGGCTGTGCCAAGAAAGAGGTAAGGGGTAAAGATAGCATCAATACCAAGTTGACAATCAATTGGTAGGACAATACCATCAAGGTCAGTCTTCAACATTGATGATCTCTTCTTCTCCTACAAGGCCTCCACCTACCAGCCCTATTATTGAATTCCCACCATCTCCAGCACCTTCTAGTTCCTAGTTGATTGAGATCACTCCCCATGAGTTGGAGAAGCTTAAATAGGCTCAGGCCCTGTATGCAAAGAAATATGAAGAGAGAGTAAGGGCTACAATTTTGAGTTTTGCTGACACCATAGGGTCCTCACTAATGTACAATAACATGAGTAAGATTTTGGAAATGTGGAATGAGCTAAATAAAGACAAGGTTGTTCTAATGCCTATTTTTTACAAGTGGAGGCCCAAAGAGCAAGATATAGAACTTATTTGTGTATCCTATGATGAAGTAGGGGCTGACCCCATTATTAAATCTACCAATGATATGACAAAGGATTTAGTGAAGTTAGCAGAAGGAGTAGATAATGCAGATAGAAAGATCAACTTGTACAAGAAAGAGTACACTGATCAAGTTTTCGAATTACTCCCAAGGGGTTTTGCCAGTCCAACACAATTAAAGGACAAACAAATATGGCTTAAGGAATTAGAAGCCAAATTGTCACTAAGAATAAAAGGAATTATTAATTGAGAGGATGCTTCCATATTTATCAAAACAATTGAGGAGATTGAGAAAATCAAATCTCATTATGGTTTTCTTAATTGAGAGGTCAACAAAATGAGGAACTCTTGGAAAAGATTAGCCAAGACAAAAGGAAAAGTGGTTAACTTCTCATGGCCTACTGATGATGTATACCAGGAATGGACAAGAAAATATGTAGTACTGGATGTGGAGCAGTTAGAAGATGTTGCAAAAGAACAACCAGCAGAAGAAGCTGTGGATGTTGAAAAAGACTTGTAACTGCATTTGGAAAAGGTTTTGTAACTACTTCTTAAGAGAAGTAATGATTGTAACAAACTCTCCTGGGAAAGTTCGAAGCTTTGTATACATCCATGTTATTATAAATGGATACCAAGACTAGTAAAAAATGGATCGCAAGGAATTGCAAGGAAACGCTGCAGAAATTTATCTGAGCTTTTTTCTAAGTCTTAATGGAGAACACTCAAATGTTTTTGTAATACTTTCTGAAATAATATCAATATAGAGACCATCGGTTTTGAGCTTAAACTTTGTGTTGTCTTCAAGTATATTTTGCAAATATTAACTATTTCATTTTGAGTAATCTAGGGTTATTCCTTTTGAATATGGTTTGTAAGGCGACTTCAAGTAGATATGCTTCTTAGCTTTTCTCTTCAGGAGGGGAATTATATACGTGGGAATCATTTCTATTAGTAAATTCTTTGTGGGATACTTTGAATTTGATAAATGCAATTTGTTTTGGTATGAGTGAAATTCTTCTGTATGTCAGGCATATGTGGGGATCTGTAGAAGCGGAGCTGATAGGATGTGTGGGGATATTTGATTGTGGGAGTATTGGCTAAACTTAGATGACTATGTAGCCAATGGATAAGGCATTGGTATCTATTGTGGTTGTCTTTTTACACAGCTTGTAGGTCAATACTTAATATGAGTACAAGTTTTATTTCTTTGGTTCAGTTGGTTTTAAGGTGATAAGATCCACTGGTTTTCGAAATGGTTTACTATGGATTTGTCTTTTAAAAGTGTGAACTCAGTTCACAAAAGGGTATACCCACCTGAACTTTGGACAAGTTCGAAGTGTAGAAGGTTAATCAAACCTTGTCATAAGTTGTTCTGAAAGTTTCCTTCTCTTTGATCTCTCTTCTGCAAACAGAGTTTATCATATTACTATAAGGGTCCTAAGGGGAATCAGATTTTGAGAACAACAGTTTGCACCTTCAAAACAAGCTAACAATTAGAAAAGAGTTCATGCAACAATTTCTGAAATTCAAAAATTCTACTCTTCCTACAGCAATGCCTGGTGGTCCTCTAGACCCAACACGTATTTAAAATGACCACACAATTTCATGATAAATATTTCATGCTTATGTAGACTCCCTCTACCCATTCATATTTCATGTCATCTCCATCTCATCCACTTCTTCAATCTTTCACTGTCATTTCAAATATCATTTTGCAGCAATTTAACTTTTCCTCATCTATAATTTTCACATGAAAGACATCACATTAGCACGTCGGGATATCCTTCCTCCTATTACAATTTATTCAGATCCAGAGAAAATACAAATTAACAATTATATGTAGATTCTAATACACAAAAGATGAAGAATCATACATAATACAAATAACATAGAGATCTAAGTAGTTCACCCAAGATGGGCTACATCCACAGAACATAATTATCCAATCTTTTCTTATTATCCAGTAAAATAAAATTGCACCATTACAATACCCTTTACATTCTAGTCTCTTATAACATGCAATTTTTAGGGTTAAATACAAAGTCGTCTTTTTTTAGGTTTTTTTCAATGTCAGTTATTTAACAAAAAAAAATGGCAATTTTTTTTTCCATTCCCAAACCCTGGCAAGGATACATTACAAGTGTACAATACTTGCATGATTAGTCTCGAAATATCAACACCTCCATCACATAAGTATTATCTCTTTCACTTCATGATTATTTAAATTACAATTATGTATTGTCATTTAAATAATAATATATTTAATATTGCATTCATCACCTTTACTCTCCTGCATGTGTGGACACCTGCATCTATTTTAAGTTGGATGGGAGGTAGTCTGTAAAATGGTCTAATTTCATAAATATCTGCCACATATTACCTTGGATCAGTTTTCACTAAGTCTAAAACATAAAATCAGAGAACTTCAAATTTGAATTAAGACTGTGATTTATTTTTTATTCTTTTTGCCATAACCAGTTCCTTGTTTTTCTCGGTGTACTTTCGCATTGTGTTAAATTTGCAATGTAAGCTTATTCAAAGTTTAAATGCCCTTCACAAATTAAGCATGAAAAATGAAATTGAGAAATTGCAAAAGAACATAAAGTGCTTCTAGAAAGGTTGAAAATTTGTGCTACAAGTGTGATAAGTTCTCAGGGATGGGAGGTTTGTCAATTCATCGTGAACCAATGGACCATACTCTTATTCTACAAGATAGAAATTGTGAACCCCTATATAGTAATTGAGGGTGGATTGATTACTTTTTGAAGTTGCATGCCTTTCATGAATAAGTTTCTCTTGAATTCACTAAGACCTTGAAAGATGAATAAGTTGTGGTCAACGGGTTAAGAGAGGTTGTTACAAAGCAGAGGATTTCACAAGTTATAGGGTTTCCTATGAAAGGGGAGTTGTATCCACAAGGTAAGGATTCTAGATCAACTAGGACTCAATTTACAGAACATGGTGATCCTCCATTGGATGTTACCCATTAGGGGACACACTAGTTGTCTTTACCAAAGGTATGGTCTCATAGGGGGACATATATCATAATGTATCTAACATGTGGAAGACACCAATCTCTTCTAGATTTTGTTCATTTTAAGTTGTTGAGTCATATGAGGCATGGAGGAATGATGAATGTTCAAAATTTTCTTTATAATATGTTGAACCAGATGGTAACAAAGAAGGTAATGTCTAGTCTATATCTCATAATTGTTTTATTTAGTTTCTCATAGAATAAACCCTAGAAGAACTGAACCCTGGGATGACATGGGACAACTTTTAAAGTATAAATGGGTCTCATCCAATAAACTAGGAACCTAGGGTTATGGGAACATCAGGTGCCTCTTCCTCCATAATAGTGCCTAACAATACTTCTAGTGAAATCCCTTTGAGGCAAAAGGAGGACTCCTGCTAGGCTACCAAAGAAGCTTTTGTAGCAATGCCATTAGAAGAAAGGGGTAAAAAGAGGAAACCCACTCATGAGGAAATGGCAAGGTGGAAAAAGAAAGTTAACACCTCAAGCCCTATCCAGAAGAAGCCTACACCAAAGAAACAAAAAATTAGGGCACCGTAATTTTCTGCAATAACACATAAATTGGAAGAAGCAGTTAGAACAATAAGAAAATCTGCCAGAAAGAAGAAGAGGTTTTTTAAGCATACTCTGAGGAGAAGTCATGCGTTGAAGAAGAAATTTAAAAGCAAAAGTAGTGAAGGTGAGAGATTATCATTCAAAGTTCTAATACAGAATAAGAAGAAGAAGAAGCTCTGAAAGGAACTCCCCTATTTTTCAAACACCTTCTCCTCCAACTTCCTCTTCCCATACTAATGAAAATTAGGATGTAGAAGAAGCACTAACACAAGAAGATGCAGAGGAATTTTCGTTTCATTCTGGTAAAATTTGGGTTGACTTAATGTTTAAGACATACAAAATTGGCAGTAGACATTTGATAAGGATCAATCTGTTGTGGAGGAGCATTGTGCTTTGGCATTAGAAAATTTGGCAAAAGTAGAAGAGCAAGTCAACCAAGAAAAAAGAAGAGGCGGGACTACGGTAAGTATGCATGACCCACCTCTATTTTCTTGGGCTGCATTTGCATTAGAATTGTGGAAGCTAGTAGAAAATAAGTGAAAAGAGTGGAAAGAAGAGAGAGAATAGTTACAAGAGAAATTGAAGAAGAAGGATGCATAAATTAATAGATTGGAGGATAGACTAGATAATATGGCCACTCTGGTACCACAAATCATTGAGTGTAAACCACCTCCTATAATATATGCCCTCAATCTGAAAGAACTATATCTATCCTATAAATTTTCTAGAGAATTGTCTAGTTTGAGCTCATCTCTCATAAGTCCTGAAGACTTTATGCATGCTTACAATACATCCACTCCTCAACAGAAAAACTTGTTATGTGAATTTTCATAATTATGCTATTCCTTCCAATCCACTGTAGAACCCATTACTGTCAATAGGGGATATTCATCTTAGGGCATTTAAGTCCTATATGTTGGCATATGGACACTCCAATGAGACATTGTGTGTGATTGAAGGTTTTTTCATTGATGGCAACCTTGCAATCCTATGACACCGGCAAGACATCTTACCAGTAAAGCATTACACAAGCAAGATAGTGCATCGGCATCAACAAGATAACCTACCTCGACCTATAAAAATTACAACCCCTGAAAACCAACCGACAGCTGAAAGCATGGATGTAGAGGATAGCAATCCAAATCTTGAAGTCCTATACACTGTAAATGTTGATACCCAAAAGATCAACATAATAGTTGATAAAGATACAAGTGAAAAATTAGATATGGCTAAAGACCCTCCGGTAACAGGAAATACAGAGCAACCGACAGAGGATACAGGGAAAAAGATGGAATCTGAGGCACAAACAGAGAAACCGATAGAGCTAAAAGCTCTGAAATAGGCTCACAAGGAAACAATGCCACTGGTAAGCAATGAAGCAGGAAAACCAGTACTAAAGGAAATGCAGACACAAACTGACCTGCCAGAGGTCAATACAAGCATGGTCACTTCGACTAGTACTCAGTTTGTTGGGTCATCATCAAAGTCAACAAATGTGACTGAGGTATTACTTGAATCCATCAAGAAAATATCTAACTATAGTTCACAAGCTTACAAAGAAATAGATGATTCAATACCAATTTTGAAGATAATTGCTCCTGATTGTAATATAGATAATAAATTTTCTTTAGGATAGTTGGATACATTATGTAAATACATTTCTAAAAATATTGAGAAAATAAAGGAAGAATCTGTAAAGGACATGGTAGAAAAGGAGAAACGGAAATTCTTTGAGGAAGAAATAAAGAAGTGTAAGAGAGACTTTGACACACTTCTACCGGAACTGTGTAGTTTGTTAAAAGAGTATAAAAACCTGTATAAAGACACATGCAAAACAAACTTCCTGACTATAGATATTGACAAGAAAATAAGCAAGACACAGGAAGAGATAAACAAGCTTGCAGACAATTTTGTCAACTCACCAGACTCACTATCTATTTTTGAAGATAAGTTAGCAAATTTTGAGGCAAAATTGCTTAAACAAGAAAGAGAGAAAGAGACAATAATAAAGAAGGCAAAACACTTGAGATCTAAATTGAGTCCAAGATTGGACTATCTAGCATCTCTGCGGAAGGAAATCTTAGAGGCATTAGCACAGGGAAGTAAAACATCGGCAGAACAAGTGCAGCATCTCACCGGTACTGTGAAGAAGAGTGAAACAGCAACAAAACATAGCAAAAAGTTTATGGACAGTATAAACTTAATTTTGGGCGATCTTTTTCAGATAATAACTACCCAACTACAAGGTTGAGGATATGGACCGGTATAACTACAAACTCTACTAACATCTTGACAACCTTTGTCATTGATGCCAAAGGGGGAGTAGTAGGATGAGAAAGTTCAAAGACAGGAATCATATGCTCAGGGGGAGCCCTTCATATTTTTGGTAAATTTTTTTTGGTCTACACATTTTGGATACTTTTTGAAATTTCTCATGAGTGTTGCCATCAATGCCAAAGGGGGAGATTGTTGGCATATGGACACTCCAATGAGACATTGTGTGTGATTGAAGGTTTTGTTATTGATGGAAACCTTGCAATCCTATGGCACCGGCAAGACATCTTACCAGTAAAGCATTACACAAGCAAGACAGTGCACCGACATCAACAAGATCACTTTACACCAACACCGGCACTGGCACAGAAGAAAATATGTATACCGGCACAGAGGCCGACAGGATTTTTGATATGTAATATTTTGATTATTATTGTAAGCCAACTTGGAAAATTGTAAAATGACTCTTGTATATAAAACAGATCATTATAGACATTTTTAAGAGTAAGGAAGCGAGCATAAAGAAAATTATTAGGGAGACCTAATGTGCGAATTATAGGTCAAGGGTATATGTAAAGAACAGAGTTAGAACCGATACTGAATCTGGCATTGGAGATGCTATTGTAAAGCAGTACAAGTCTTTGGATTAGTATAATCCTCATTGTAAGTCAGTGTGACTCCTCATTGAGCAGTGAGCTCTAGGTAGTTGGCCTTCCTGCATGTGCAGGCCCCTATTATAAGTAATATTCTCTTATTGGCCAGTAAGTGAATATTGTGGGTCACAAATCCCACCGAGATTTTTCCCACACCGGGTTTCCTCGTTAAACATCTTGTGTTATGGTGTTCTTTTCATGTGGATGTTTCTAATTCTGTTTATTGCATTAATTCTTGCATACCGGTATACTGTTATTTTATGTTCTGCATCTTTTACCTTAAGAAATACTACTCATCAGTTAGATACCCTTTCACCCCCCCCCCCTCTTAGTATCTATGGGAATCCTAACACTATATTCAGAATGATAATGGTAGGGGTGATCAATCACATGAATACCTAGATATGGAGTAGATCATTCCATTACCTCTTTGAGTTGAAGCAGGAGATCCTGATAGAATTGTCTACCAGTGAAATCAATAAGCATGTGAACCTAGTCAGAGAGAGAACATGATGAAACTAAGGCACGAAGCTTACAAAGAATATCAACATATGGCAAATACTTCAGCTAAAATAGTGTATGGGTATCTTTCTCATGAGTGGAATTGGTTACCAGAAGATCTAAAGAAGGTAGAACCCCATTCATTAAGAAATTGATCATTAAAACTCTTATCACGTATAAATGTTACCGGTTCAGTTATGATCATTTCCACTACCGGTTCTCTCTCATAAGTTCTGATTTGACTTTTGTTATGCTCATCTACTTTAACATGTGTGCTCTCCAAAATTATCTGCAATCTTTTGTTATAACATCTATATGCTTTGCTTTCATTTGAATAACCAAAAACTATTCCTTCATCACATCTAGGATCAAACTTTCCAATGGATTCATCTCTTTTGATATATCATTTACTACAAAAGATTTTGAAATACTTAACTATCAGTGTATGACCAAACCATAACTCATAATGTGTCTTAGTGGTATCTCCTTTGATATGAACTCTGTTGAATGTGTCTATCATCGTGCTTAGAGCTTCTCTCTGGTAGATATCCACTACAACACAGAATTCCCAAAACAATCTCATTCACTCTCTCCATAAAAGTAGTAATCCTTTCATCTTCTTCCATCTTTATATTTTCATACCTTACTCAGTAACCATCAAGTTTAGAAATTTTAATACTAGGGTCACCTTCATTCAGATTCTCCAATTTGTCCCATATAGCCTTTGTAGTTAATTTGTCAATTAGTCCCATAATTTGTTGATCAGAAACTGCACACAAAAGGGCTTCTCTAGCTCTACAATCATTTTCAATCTCTTTATCCAAACCAGTCAGAGGATGATTTCCAAATGTTGGATTAAATGATGTAACACCATTCTCAGTGATCTCCCAAATCTCCTTTCCAAGACATCTCAAATGAGTCTCCATCTGAATCTTCCATACCCTGTAATTTGTTCCATCAAGCCTAGGAATTTCTTTCCAGAAAACAATAGCAGATGAACTTGAACTACTAGATGCCATAGGATCTTCCTCAAGTAGTTAAGATTTTGTAGAGAGGACCAAGCTCTAATACCAATTGTTAGACAACTCAGATAACCAGAGGACAATTGAGATAGGGGGGGGGGGGTGGCTGGGCTGAATCAGTTATCACCGGATTATAAAACTTTAAGCATTTAAATCCTTAATACCGAAACACATAAAATTAATATCGAAATGACTAATAAAGCATATAAACATAAACATAAATCATATAACAGTTACCATCCATCCATAACACATGATACCAATATTTATACGTAGAAAACCCGATAAAGGGAAAAACCACGGTGGGAAGCCTACCCATAGTAGGATAATACTTATGCATCAAGTGTGTCATTACAATATGAGGGGCCTACACATGCAGGAAGGCCAATAGCCTAGAGCATACTTCTCATCACAAAAAAGAGTCTCACTGACTACACAAACATCGGACTACTATCCAGAAAGAAGAGTGAACTGCAAGTATAGCATCTCCTATGCCTAAGTATAGTTTTGGTTAAGCTCAATGCCAAAGGCCTTAAACCTCTCTTAAAAACCCAATTCAATCACCTATGATTGACCAAACCTTCTTCATATGATTACAACATTATTCGCACATGGATCATTCTATAACTTTTTTCTTTTTACCCATATACCCATGATCTACAAAGAGATCTTACATCATATTTATACCAACCCGGGACCTAAACAATTAGGTCGAGCACCTAAAAGATAATACAATAAATTCATAACATAAACCCATAATCCAATGATCAACCAAGTTATCTTAGGCTGAAAACAATGTAAACCAATCATTAAATCCCACTGATAACGTATCAGGAACATCCTCCAACACGTTACAGAAACCGGTCCATAACCTAGATAACACCGGACATAAAATAGGTTGCCATAAACCAAATCCAACACCACCAATGAACTGGAACATGAACAAGATAACCAACAACATCTTGAAATCCATCTAGAAGCCTACCAACACCACTTATCACGTGCATCAAAAGATCTTCAACAAAGATCTGTCAGTAAAACCCTTACCGGTGACCAAAAGGCTTACTAGACCAAATGATAGCTCCTGAGTCATCAAATCTTAAACCAATTGATGATGATACATATATGAATAGCATGAATGATAGATCCAAACCAATTCCACAAACCAAAGCATACTGGATCCTACCGAATCAATATCATAAACAACCACCCTACCGGAACCAATCGGAAACTGGTAAACAACCAAAACAACTAGTGTTGCCATCAATGACAAAACATCAATGCAACACATAATCAATTCCTCCAAATTGCCAACAGTCTATTTTTTAGTGAATATATTGAACATACCATTTATATCCTAAAACTCCTTATGGTGATGTTATAACAGTTTAATGGATGCAATATAAATATATCCTTATCTTTATATGATACTAAATGTTGTATTAAGTAATCATGAATGTGTTAGATTCTCAGTACATTAACCTTGATGATGTCGTTAGCTGGAAGGAGTCCTATGTTGCTGAAGTGGGATTAAAGACCATCAATAGAACATGGTAGAACTTTGAAGGATTCTAGGATAGTAAGGTAAGAAGAATTCAAGACTATTATAACATGGATACCAGTTGTTTATGTTGTTTAAATACTTCAGAGACCAGTCGAAGTGGAAGTTTCTCTCCCACTAATTTTTATGTTAGATAATGGATCAGATTTAGGAAAGGTTGTAATGAATGCAAATTCAAAATAGAGTGTTCTATTTCAGTCTTCTTTGCTTCATATATTTTATGTTTCAATAAAATTCCTCCTCCTATATACTAGGAGTGGAGCAGCTGTTATGGAAGGTTGTTAGGATTCAACCATTATACAGTCTTCCTTTGAACTTCTTAATAAGTTAGTTGAAGTTATGTTTGTGTTTATTGTACTATTCAAATAATTCTGAGAAAGAAGAATAAAGTGTAGTTTTTCATTTGGAGCAGCATATGATATGGTTGTGATACTTTAACAATCTAATTATGTATTTACAAGTTTAAAAGACTCATCCAAGGGAGCCCACTTGGTGAGGATTATACATGTTTACTTTTTGCACTTTTATTTTCTAAGTTATCTTTATTTTGTTTTAGCAAACTAATCATCAACTAATCTTGCATCCATTGAACTATAATTTTGTGACTTTTCCTACAACCAAGGCAGAATAGAGTAATTGTTGTTGTTTAACTAGGAAGCCTTTATTTTTATAATAAACATTATTAGAATCTCTGTGTATTAGAATATAGTTATAAGTTTTTCCTTTGTGAAGATTCATTCAACATTCCATATGTTCAAATTTAGGATGTAAGTACCTCCTAGAAGCTCCTAGTGCACATATTGTGTTGTCCCATTTCAAGTTAAACATCCTCAGGTTGACAAGGTAAATGAAACATGAAAATGGAGTCGGATATATTCTCAGTAAAGAATTCATGTCTCTGAGTTTGGGTGTAGTGCCTAGTTATTCATCCATTGTTTTGGACCAAGAATAATTGTCTTTTTCATCGTAGCTATTCTCAACTCTTGAAAATTCTAAAAAAATTTAAACATTTTTTCAAGACCAATATGATTAAGCTCGCATAGCTCTTACAACTGATCTTACACTTTTTCTTGGTGAAGAGGTAGCGGCTTAGAACTCCATTCACCCTATCATGTTGCTCCACACCCTATGACACTAGTAGTTGACTTCATTGGGGACTCTTTATCATAAGAAGTGACTCTTTTTCAATAACAATCATCTTGGGGCAGAAACATAACTCATTCTTGTCTCTATGCTTGGGGGGAAAGAATAATATCATCTCTTTCCTCTTTCTAAGGTTTCACTATTTCCTTTATGAGTTGTATTTTTCATAATGTGATGTCCTTTCTTGCATTGAATTATCATTCATCCAAGTACATGTGTGTTTCTTGGTTAGGATCTCTTCCTTTCTTGAAATAGTACATCTCTCATGAACAATCTCTCCATATGGGTGATCCAGGAGGATCCAAAAGACCTAAAAATTTCACTGTCTCAGAATTTGATGAAATCAATATCATGGAATAGAGATTATCTATGCAATCCTGATGCAGCTTGAATCATGTTAAAAGGAGAACGGATGTAAAAGTTATGCTTAGTCAAATTTTAGCGGGACTAGGGATTCCAGATGCTCACTCAAAAGCCAAAAAAAATGATCATCTCCAAATTTGACAAAATCAACACCAAGTCAAAGAGATTGATGAAACAATTTAGATGTCACTTGAATCATGTCAATTGGATTCTGCATGAGCGAGATATGGCCAGTCAAAGTTTCTAAAAAGAAGGGTTGACTAGTTGCAGATGTTGATGTCAGCATGACGTGGTAGGTACAGGTGTCAATGATGTGGCATGTATAGTTGGTATGCTGATGTGGTAGCACAGGTGGTAGATTACATAGTGATGACATGGGATAGACGTGCAACAATCTTCGGGTGACACATGTCAAGTAGATGACAAATATAATGATGCCATGTGGCACCCTTAAGGTCACAAAAAATTTTGGTTTTATTGGTGTAAAATGTAGATTGGGGTATTTGAACCCCCAACCTCTTCCTTCTGAAATTATCTCCTTATCATTAGACCACGAGATTCGCTCTATGCATAAAATGGCATGGGATATACTTAAAGAAGATATCATTGGATTTAGAGGGCTCTTGTTGTTTGAACCCCTGACTCCCACATTCCACACATTTCTCTACACCAATGCACTAAGCGTGGATCTTGGAAAATAAGGTGGAAGATTATTGTTTTTTTAGTGTCTAAGGTGGACCGTAAGTATAGGCCTTGGGCTGAGCCCAATCCCCCTCCATATACACAAGTATTAAGCAATAAAACTATATCCATACCATACTCAAACATGAGAGAATTAAGGAGGGCCTTAGGCCATTTTTAAAAGTTTTGTTTAAGAGATTTGTATTATTATGAGGCTCGATTTAGGAGGTAGGATATAATATTATTATAATCCTTAATTAGAATTTAAAAGTGTATAAAAGGGGGAACTTATGTACCTGGGATGACATCCAACATTAGTGCAATGAGAATTATATTGGAGGTAATTAGTCATATTGGAGAATAGGAGTCTTGAGGATTTTTGTAAGCACAAAGACATTGTCAGTTTGTAATACTTTTCAGTGTAATTAGGTTGAGGCAATTGAACCCTAACCCGAGAAGGAGAGTACGTGAGTGTCTTTGGGTGCAAGAGGAGACTATGAGAGATTTTGTAATTCATGTCTGGAGCTTTGATGATGTTAAAAAGAATTTTAAGCTTGGTGGCATTAATAAAATGGTCCTACATTGATAAGTGGACCCAGAGACATAGCTCATGTTGAGTGAACTCCGTGATCAAGCTCATGATCTCTCTTCTTCTCTTCTGTCTTATAATTTTTTCTTATTCTTTCTAGTTTTTTAATTTCTTCTTTAAGTTATTAATTTATGTTATTATGTAACAAATTAAGTGAACTTAATTCTATAATTTCAATGGTTAAATAACATAGCTATACAACTTTGTTTGCAATTACGAAAAATTTGTAATTTGAGTTAAGTGTAAATTGAATTTGTAAACCTTCAATTACAGATCAACTAGGTATGTGATCCTTCATCTTACTTCTCCCTTGTCTTTTTTCTTAGGGGGAAAGGCTAGCATTTTAATTCTACCTCTCTCTCCTTTTTGAAGATTACCTCTTCTTTTGAGTTGTATCTTGCATAACTTGATGTATTTTCTTGCATAGAATGTTTCTTTCATGTGAGTATATGTGTGTTCCTTTTTTATGACCTTTTCTTTTCTTTTATTGGAGAGATACATTTCTTTATGCATAATATATCTTTGGAAGTTGTCTAATACTTCTCTCTGTCCCTTTTCTTTGGGGGTATTTATCTTTCCTATCCTTTCTAAGGATTCACTTTTCCTCTTTTAAGTGGTGTTTGCTTATGATGTGATGTCATTTCTTGTGTGAAGTTGTTTTCTCAAGGATTCTCTCTTATTCAAGAGGAGTGTATCCTTTTTTACAACCTCTTCATCATTTTTCAATGTATATCTATTATAAACATACCCCTCATATTGGGTCAAAAGTGTGTCCTCCATCAAGAATCCCTTTACCTAGCAATAAGAGGAAGGTAGACATTCTTCTTCTCCTTCTTTTCTTTTGGAATAAGATGTTATGTTTGTTCAAAATCTCCTCTTAGAGATAGATGTCTTTGAGAAAATATCTCTTCTCCTCCAATAATTCCCTTTACACTCATCTCAAGATATCTTTTTACAACTACCTCTTCCTTGCTTATAGTAATTAAATCTCCTTGGTTTGGATTTATGCACATTGTTGACAAAATGATATCTCCTTGGTATTGAAGGTGTATGTTAGAACTACCTTGAAAATGATCTAAGTCCCCTTGTGTATGCATTAGGGTTTTCAAAATTTTGCCTAAGAGTTAAGACAAGTATTTTTCACCCTATGCGTATCTCCCTTTCCTTCGAATTTTTTGTTGACTAGCTATTCCAGTCATTGGTGTGTTAAGTTGTCACTTTGAGTCTTTAATATCATCCATTGGCTGGCCCCATGTGTTGGAAGTAACATTTTCTACCGGTTGCATACTCCTTCAAATGCCTTAAGTATACCTTAAGCCAAAATTTCCAAGCAACTAATTCTTTATGGTCCCCCCAACTCTTAAGTCTTACTTAAGTGTCCTCATGTTTAATAATATCACTTAAGTTTTAACCTTCCCCTCACCCCCACACAGCCTTTTTCAAGACCCTAAATACACCACAAGGTGGAGGGGAAACACTTGGTGGTTACAATTCTCACTTGTACCTCTGCCCCTCAAAGGTGTCATGGTGGTAGAAGTTATGATTTGGGGTGGCAGGGTAAACATCTAATAGTTTAAGTTATTAGTACCTAGCGGACCCGCGATGATGTCACTGTAATTGAGGTAGCGGAAAGGGGTAGGAAGGAGAATATTTTGGGCTATGAGTACCATTCCCCCTTATCCCTACATTGTTAGAATTGAAACTAAGAAATCACTATGGGATGGAGGAGAAGGAACAAGTGATCAAGGAACAAAACAATGAGGGAAGTCATCCCTCAACCCTACGAGAGAAAATTTAAAGGTAGATAGCGGAGAGGGATAGAGTAAAATATAAATTCAGTGGAAAAATTTTCCCTCCACCCGACAGGATCAAAATCAAAGCACAAAAGGTGATGCAAGATAGAGGGGTGATGTAAATAGAGGGAAACATTTCTCCTCTACCCCACATGATAAATAAAGAAGAAAATACACCTCGCAGGCTAGCAGGGAAAGATGATAAGGAAACAAGTGTTTCCCTCTACCACGCAGTGATGAAATAGGGTGGAAAAAGGTGGCAAGAGGTGGAGGGATAGAGAATGGAATAAGAAGGTTGTCACATCAATAGGTCAGAGATGGTCAAGGACTCACCTCAACCGTCCATCTTAAGATCAAGGGTGCACTTCAAATCTTGAGGCCACCAAATTGAAACACTCGCATGATATGAATTAATGATAACGAGAGTGTTGGATGGATAGAGAATGAAATAAGGAAAGAAAGTTGACAAATATAAAAGGTCGCCACATCAATAGGTCAAAGCTGGTGAAGGATTCATCTCAGTCGTCAATCTCAAGATCAAGAGTGGAGTTCAAATCTTGAGGCCACCAACTTGCAACACTTTCATGATGTGAATTAATGGTTTCCACAATTCATTCACCCACTATGCAATCTAGAGATCAAAATAGCAAGAGAATCAGATCAGGAGCATGAATTTGCGGCAATAGAATTGTTTGATGAAGCTTTGTAAAGACATATAAGTAGTTTTTCACTACTGTTGCTTTCTAAATTTGGTCTATAAAATTGAGTAAATTGTTCAGTAGGATTATTGAATTTATGATCAAGTAGCCAAAATCCAAACCCTAACAAGAACAATGGCACCCAAGAGGAAGGCTACAACTGAGCTAGTCATAGAAAAGATTCCTTAATAGGGTGAAAGTTCAAAACCTAGGAAGAAGAAAGCAACCACCCCAAAACCCACAAAAACCCCACAACCCACACAAACCCTACAACCTACAAAGACCCAACTTGTAGTAGTTTTAGATGTAGGAACCCTATAACAACAAGTTTGAGATCAACTAGCTAAGATTGAGAGAAATAAGAAAGAGGTTAGAGGATTGCACCAAGATCTACTAGAAATTTTTAAGGGTTCCACTATGCAGGATTAAATAAAAAGGGTTTTCAATGATAAATGCACCAAATGTGGGGATGCTTATACTGAAGAGAGAGGGTGGTACATTTTCTAGTTCTTTTATAGCAATAGATGTAAGGATATATCAGTTTCAAATACTTGGAATCAAGACTTAGGAAAATTGGTAGTGCCTAATTTTTTTGTGGAGCCTAAATTGATTAGGCTCATAACTAGAAGATATCACCCTAAGTCTATGAAAGTTAGAACTACAAAAGAAAAAATTATGCTAGATATAAGAAAAGAGGCTATAGTGTCCTATTTTGACTTGAATAGGGAAGCTCTAAAATGTTGGCAAGAGACACTGCATTGATGATCAGATGTTTTCATTGATGGAAACCTAAGTTAGATATCCAATCTATAGTTCATGATTCATTCATACCGGAAGATTGATTGAGGTCTGGTAAGGTCCAGTAAGAAGAATAGGTCATCTGATAGAATGTACAACATTTGGTTGGCGGTTCATTTGTGTTGTGTATTTTTCTTTGCATATCTCGGAAATGCATTGTGGATGTGTAAATTTCCTTATTCCGGGTTTGTAGCCTCTGTTGATAATTTTTTGTGTAAGTTGGAAGATCCAATAGATGGGTTTCCAGTACATCAGTGTTCATCAGTTGTAGCATGTGAAGATTCATTGTCTGGATCGAGCGAAGTAATTTTAGTGATTGGTTGTCTGTTCGAGGCTAGTAAGCTAACATGTGGGAAGCATGTGGACAATTTTGTTTGGTTCGCTTAGTTGTTTTGGATTGGATTGAGTTGACTTTGGGCAATACGTTTCACTTGTGTGTTATACGGGTTTTGGGTCGACATGGAATTGATCTAATTTGATGTCATAGATATATAAGACCGATTGATATGATCATTTGGTGTATCAATGGTGGTGTGAAAAAGTGTGTATGAGCGATTATGCTCAGTTTCACGTGTGTGGTTGAAAGAATTGTGCTCCGGTATAATGTAGAATATAATAACAAAGCAGAGTAGTAGAGCAAAGCAAGATTATGTGTTTTGTGCTTAACTGGAACTATACTCAAGCATTTGTTGATGCTACTCAATAGTTCAAACCTTCTTGCAATCATTTTTTAAGGTAGTGAGCCTTCCAGGTTGTATCCCTTACTTGTAATGAGCAGTGAGCTCTAGGTTGTTGGCATATGCATACTCCAATGAGACATTGTATGTGATTGAAGGTTTTGTCATTGATGGCAACCTTACAATTCTATGGCACCGACAAAACATTACACCAGCAAGTTAGTGCACCGGCATCAACGATCAAACTCTACATCGGCACTCAAGAAACCGGCACCGGCATAGAGAAAGGAAGTATACCGACACAAAGGCCGACAAGATTTTGTTATATTATATTTTGTTTATTATTATAAAAACATTGTAAGCTGACTTGGCATGTTGTAAACTGACTCTTATATATAAAAGAGATCATTGTAGACATTTTGTAAGAAAGAAATGAGTAAGGTTATGTAAGTAATATATGCGAAATATTAAGGAAGACCTATTATGCGAAATATAGGGTAAAGGGTTTATGTAAGAAGCAGAGCAGCAACTGGTACTGAATCAGGCATTATAGATGCTATTGTAAAGCAATACAAGATACTGGATTTGTATAATCTACATTGTAAGTCAGTGAGACTTCCCATTTGAGCAGTGAGCTCTAGGCAGTTGGCCTTCTTGCATGTGCAGGCCCCTATTGTAAGTAATATTCTCTTATTGGCCAATAAGTGGATATTGTGGGTCACAAATCCCACCGAGGTTTTTCCCACACTGGGTTTCCTTGTTAAATCCTTGTGTCATGGTGTGCTTTTCATGTGGATGTTTTTAATTCTATTTATTGCATTATTTCTTGCATACCGGTACACTGTTACAATATATTCTACATGTTTTAAGATAAGAAATTTTGTACACCGGTTAGATACTAATTCACCCCCCCTCTCAGTATCTGTGGGAATCCTAACAATTGGTATCAGAGCTTGGTCCTCTATTTTCAGAAGCCTAACAGCTTGAGGAAGATCTTGACACCGGTAAAGATGGAAAATCTGATGAAGCAACTTGAAGGAGCTCTTTCAGACTATGATGTAGAGAAATTGAAAAATATCAAACTAGAAGATGATTTAAGGGCAGCTCAGGATATCATTCAGGCACTTCAAGAGAATCTTACTGTTGCAAGAAATAAGAGAAGAGAACTTTGTGAAAAGATGCAAAATGATTATGATGAAAAGGAATCACTTAATGATCAGATAAGAAAACTGAAACTAGAAAACATGACAACAAAGAATGAGATGCAGGATATGACTATGAGATTTTGTAAAGAGATTGAGGATAGGAAGAAGAATGAAGAAGAATTGACCAGAAGACTAAGTGATGCAACAAATGAGAACACAAGACTTAGCTATGAAAATGACATATTGAAGATAGATCTGATGCACACTTAGAAATGACTCAAATGAACTGATAAGACAGAAAGAGGTCTTAGAAAGAGAACTAGAAACTGCAAATCAACATAAAGAAAAATTCAAGAAAAGCTCAGAGGAACTTGGCACCTTGCTGAAGAATCAAAAACCTAAAGGTGACACTTCTGGAATTGGCTTTGAAGTTGGTGAAAGCTCCAGTACTGCAAATACTCAGGATCATAGCAAACCGGTAAGACAACCTAATGCTTATAAATTCAATGGAAAATGATTTAGCTGTAATAAGTATGGTCATAGAGCAAATGAATGTAGATCTAGAAATTATCAAAATATCAACACACCCACCGGTCAATGTTCAAAATGCAATAAAGTTGGTCACAACTTTGAAAATTGTAGAATGAATGTGAGATGTTATGTTTGTGGAAGATTTGGACATTTATCCAATCAATGCAAAACACAAACCGGCATAGGTTATGGGATAGCTATTTAGAAGAATAATGTAACTTGTTATGCATGTAACAAGATTGGGCATATTGCAAAATTCTGTAGAAGTAAAGAATCACCGGTAGACAACAAAAGTTCTAGCTTGAAAGGTAAAGAAAAGGTTGAAGAGGTTAAGCAAGAATTCTCAAAACAATGGATTAGAAAAGCTGATCTAAATATTGGGAATACTCCTCCACCGGTAGAACTAGTCAATGCTTCATTGGTAGGACAGAGTGATGCTTCACTGGTAGGACAGAGCAGTGCTCCACTGGCAGGAAGTTCTTCATCTACTTGAAGAAATTTTCCTTGAGGGTTTGGCAATCTAATCACACATGTGCTATTATTCCCTCGGATAGAGATGAGAAGTTGGAAATTACTTATTACTGGCAGACAATGTTAAGTGAATACTTAACCGGCATGCATTTAATGTGGAAGATGGCAAAAAGACACTATAAATTTGAGGTTTTGGCTCCATTTCATTTCACTGAGATTTCAAATCTACGAAGAGCATGAAGATTTTGAGCTAAGGCATTTCAAGCAAGAGGCAAGAACACTTCAAACAATCATCCATCCTAAAGGCAGTAAAAGGTATTTTATCATGGCATCCACCTCTACAATTGAATATATAGCAAACCCTATTGTTGTCGAAGTTATAAAAAGACCTAGGCCCGTATTTCAATTAGTTCCCGAGATAGCAAAGAAAGATGATACCTTAGGTGCTTTTTCTCAAATTCCTAAGGGATTTGTTAATGCTAAAGACCCCAGAATTTACATTCATTGTAACATTGAGGAACTAGGAGATGAAGAGATTAAAACCATGTTTAAAACTATCATATGTGATGAATCTGACAATGTAAATGATGAACACAAGATCATTGAAACCCTAGGATTTACAGAGATCCTTAGCATTCCTGAATTTCCCAAGGATGTGATTAGGATAGTCTTAAGTAGGGTACATGGTGAATTTTTCTGGTTAGATGCAATTCACAAAATCACTAAGGAAGCTGTGAAAGTTTTCACAGGGTTACCAACCACCGGTAAAAGGCCAGACAAAAACAAGCAGGTTTCCAATGACCTAGTTACTCAGTTAACTAGTGCCACATCCGACAGAAGGTCCTTAAGAGTAAATGATGTAACAGATATTAATGTGAGATTTATCAGCATGATATTAGGATATAAAGCTACTAATGCAAATAGACTCAATTTAGTTTCAAGTTTATGCATTAAGAGTGCTTATGATATGGTCACGGATAATGCAAAGATTGATGTATGTGAGTGGTTGAAGGATGAATTAATTGACAACTTAGGCAAGATTAAGAAGGACAAGAAAGGAACTTTTAAATTTGGAAATCTGTTAGTATGTCTGATGCTACATATAACCAAACAGGTTCCCGGTATAGGCTACAAAGAACTTGGATATGATATACCGGTAGGTAAACAACTAACAGAACTATTCAACAATATGGGAGAAGATAAGGAAAACAATATCCATGATTTCTTTCAAGCACTAAAGGTCAAAATGAAGAAAAGAATCAGATTATCACAAAATATTGTTGACAAATATAAGGATGAAATATGCTTTGTAATCAAGAAGGATGAGATCTAGATGGAAGTAGTCATCCCTAGGACTATTTGGGTAACAGAGATGGGCTATGAAATAGATGATCATATAATTGAAACATATGCTAAAGCACTTCTGGAAGCCCCTAAAGAACCTAAGGAAGAAGTATTTGGTACTGCAGAAACTATTGAAAGCCAAATACAATCTAAGAAAAGAGTGAAAAAGGTTGAGGCAGTTGCGAGAAGAGATTCCAGACAAGCAAAGGCTATTAAAGAAGATGTGTTAAAGCAAACCAGTATAACAGAGGATGAGTTAGCAGCTCCACAACCTAAGACTCATCTATCACCAATAGGCACTTCTTCGGAGAGTGCCATGCCTGTAACTTTCAAGAGAGTTGTAAGGAAAATAGATCCCTCACCGGCAACCACACCCTCACCTAGGAGGACAAGACAAAAACAACAAGCAGTGAGATCTCTGGTAAGAAAGGATACACCAAAGAAGAAGAAACTGACACCCAAGAAGAAGAAGAGGACAAACAAGGACTTGGTCCCTCATGATATACTATTAAATGAAATTACTGAGGAAGGAAAATTGAAGAATATTGATAAAATATATAACACTCTGACAGCTGATGAAAAAGAACAAGTAGAAAACAGTGTTATATTGCATATGGATATGTATAACAAATTTTTGATGGAAGTAGTAAATGAAGTACCAGATGAACTATTTAAAAGACTAGAAGCAAGAAGACAAGCAGTAGTAGAACTTGACAAGAAAATAAAGATAGAAAAGCTACTTAGTGTATATCCAGTGAATTCACCCAAAGAAATTTATGACTTAATTGTTGAAGCCAACCGGTCAGTATTTTCTACTACACACCGACACATTGCTTTAATGGTTGGAAGAGTTAATGAGGTGACTGAGGAGATAGAAAATGCATGGGACATTTTCCTAGTGGAAAAAGAAAAACAAGAAGAATACATGAGCCACAAACCTATAAAGGTATATCAGAAAGAAAGAGACAAGGGTAAAGGTAAATTTGGTGGACCACCCAGTATCAAGGTTAAAGACAACTTACCCCCACCTCCTTTGATTACTCCACCGGTAAAAACAATAGCTACAAAAGATCAACCAGCAGTTGAAAGTATGGATGTAGAGGATGTCAATCCTAATCCTAAAGTCTTATACACAGTGGATGTTGATACTCAAAAGATCAACATTGTGGTAGACAAAGATATAGCTGATAAGACTGACATGGCTAGTGAGCCTCCGGTAGCTGAGCAAACTAATAACACACAGGAGAAACCGGCAGATGACAAAGAGAAAAAGGTAGAAACTCAGACTGAGACTGAGACAATGCAACAAATAGAGAAACAAATAGAGCAAATGGCTCCCGAATAGGAACATCAACATAAGGAAAAATTGCCACCGGCAACTAGAGAAGTAGAAAAACCATTGCTTAAAGAAATGCAAACACAAACAGACCTACCAGAGGTCAATACAAGCTTGGTTACTTCCATTGGTGGTACTCGGAATGTTGGTTCATCATTAGCCTACAAATCAACTAATGTGACTAAAGTACTCTTGGATTCAATTAAAAAGATAACAGATTGCAGCTCACAAGCTTATAAGGCAATTGATGACACCATACCAATTTTGAAGGTAATTGCTCCTAACTGTAATATAGACAATAAAGATTCTTTAGGACAACTTGATACCTTGTGTAAATATATCGCAAAAAACATTGAGAAAATAAAGGAAGAGACATTGAAGGACAAAGTAGAAATTGAAAAACAAAGATTCTTTGATGAGCAGATAAAGAAGTGTACTAGAGATTTTGACACACTTCTACCGGAACTATGTAATTTATTAAAAGAGTACAAAACTATGTACAAAGACACCTGTAAGACAAACTTTTTGACTATAGATATTGATAATAAGATGAGCAAGGTACAAGATGAAATCAACAAACTTGTAGATAATTTTGTTAACTCACTTGATACATTATCAGTTTTTGAACAGAAGATAACAAATTTTGATGAAGAATTACTTAAATTTGAAAGAGAAAAGGAGAGAATAGTGAATAAGGCAAAGCATCTGAGATTAAAACTGAGTCCAAGATTGGACTATTTAGCATCATTACGGAAGGAAGTATCTGAGGCACTAATACAGGGACAGAAAACACCGACAGAGCATTTTTAGCATCTCACCGGTACAGCTAAAAGAACAGAGACAACAATAAGAGATAGTAAAAAGTTTATGGAGAGTATAAACTTGATTTTGGCGGATCTATTTCAAATTGTAACTACCCAATTACAAGGTTGAAACTACAAACTCTACTGACATCTTGACAACCTTTGTCATTGATGCCAAAGGGGGAGTAGTGGAATGAGAAAATTCAACATCATAGGAATCATATGCTCAGGGGGAGCACACACATTTTTGGTAACATTTTTGGACTTCACATTTTTTGATACACTTTTGAAATTTCTCATGAGTGTTGCCATCAATGCCAAAGGGGGAGATTGTTGGCATATGCACACTCCAATGAGACATTGTATGTGATTGAAGGTTTTGTCATTGATGGCAACCTTACAATCCTATGGCACCGGCAAGGCATTACACTGGCAAGTTAGTGCACCGACATCAACGATCAGACTCTACACCGACACTCAGGACACCAGCACCGGCACAGAGAAAGGATGTATACCGGCACAGAGGCCGACAGGATTTTGTTATCTTATATTTTGTTTATTATTATAAAAACTTTGTAAGCTGACTTGGCATGTTGTAAAATGACTCTTATATATAAAAGAGATCATTGTAGACATTTTGTAAGGAAGAAATGAATAAGGTTATGTAAGTAATAATTGTGAATTATTAAGGAAGACCTATTATGTGAAATATAGGGTAAAGGGTCTATGTAAGAAGCAGAGCAGCAACTGGTACTAAATCAAGCATTATAGATGCTATTGTAAAGCAGTACAAGATACTGGATTTGTATAATCCACATTATAAGTCAGTGAGACTTCCCATTTGAGCAGTGAGCTCTAGGTAGTTGGCCTTCTTGCATGTGCAGGCCCCTATTGTAAGTAATATTCTCTTATTAGCCAGTAAGTGGATATTGTGGGTCACAAATCCCACCGAGTTTCCTTGTTAAATCCTTGTGTCATGGTGTGATTTTCATGTGGATGTTTTTAATTCTGTTTATTGCATTATTTCTTGCATACCGGTACACTGTTACAGAATATTCTACATGTTTTAAGATAAGAAATTATGTACACCAGTTAGATACTGATTCACCCGCCCCTCTCAGTATCTGTGGGAATCCTAACATAGGCAGTGTTCTTGAATGCATGTGCATTCCCATTATGTAATATTTTTATACTTCTAACAGAGTATATTAATATTGTGGGTTTGAGTCCCACTATGTTTTTGTTGGTAATTTGGAGGATTTGATTATGTGTTGCATTGATGTTTGTGATTGATGTAAACACTACCTATTTTGTTGTCTACCAGGTTCCAGTAGAGTGGTTGGATTATGATGAATATACCGAAGATATGTTCTGGCTAGTGGAATGTTAGGAATCCCACAGATATTGAGAGGGGGAGGTGAATCAGAATCTGACTGGTTATTAGAATTTCTTAACTTAAAACATGTACAACATATTATAACAATATACCGGTATGCAAGAAATAACGTAATAAATAGAATTAAGAACATCCACATGAAAACAACACCATAACACAAGGATTTAATGAGGAAACTTGGTGTGGGAAAAACCTCGGTGGGATTTGTGACCCACAATATTCACTCACTAGCCAATAAGAGAATATTACTTACAATAGGGGCCTGCACATGTAGGAAGGCCAACTGCCTAGAGCTCACTACTCAATGGAAAGTCTCACTGACTTACAATGTGGATTATATAAATCCAATATCTTGTACTACTTTACAATAGCATCTATAATGCCTGATCTAGTACCGGTTGTTGCTCTGCTTCTTACATAAACCCTTCAACCTAGATTTCACATAATAGGTCTGCCTTAATATTTCGCATACATCACTTGTTCACTTACTACCTTTCCTACAAAATGTCTACAATGATCTCTTTTATATATAAGAGTCATTTTACAACATGCCAAGTCAGCTTACAAAGTTTTTACAATAATATACAAAATATAATATAACAAAATCCTGTCGGCCTCTATGTCGGTATACTTCCTTTCTTTGTGTCGGTGCTGGTGTCCTGAGTGCCGATGTAGAGTGTGATTTGTTGATGCTGATGCACTAACTTGTCGGTGTAATGCTTTGCTGGTATAATGCTTTGTCGCAGCCATAGGATTGCAAGGTTGCCATCAATGACAAAACCTTCAATCACCTACAATGTCTCATTGGAGTGTGCATATGCCAACATGGAATTGGTTTGGATTGGTTATTCATGTGTTCTCAATGCTTATCTCATTTAGTTGGTTTAGGATTTGATGATCCAGAAGCTATCATTTGTTCTAGTAAGCCTTTTGGTTACTAGGAATGGTTTTACCGACGGAGCTTGTTGAAGATCTTTTGATGAATCCGATAAGTGATGTTGGTGTAGCTTCTAGAAGGTTATCAAGATGCTGATGGTTATCATGTTCATGTTCTAGTTGATTGGTGGTGTTTCATTTGGATTATGGCAACCTATTTTAGGTCTGGTTCTATTATGTTAGGTTATGGACCGGTTTATCTAACGTGTTGGTTGATGCTCTTGATGCATTATCAGTTAGATTTATTGATTGATTTATGTCATTTCAGTCTTAGGCTGACTTGGTTTATCATTGGTTTGCGGGATTATGTAACGGATTTATTGTATTATCTTTTAGGTAGCTGACCTAATTGTTTAGGTCCCAAGTTGATATATATATGATGTAAGATCTCTTTGTAGATCATGGTTATGGAAGGTTATGGGATTATCTACATGCAAATAAAGTTGTAATCACATGCAAAGGTTTTGGTCGATCATAGGTGATCAAATTGGGTTTGTGTAAGAGGTTGAAGAACTCTACTATTGAGCTTAAACAAAATTGTACTCAAACATAGGAGATGCTATTCTTGTAGTTCATTCATCTTTCTGAATTGTAATCTCAATTTCTTTTGTAGTCAGTGAGGCTCCTTTTGTGATGAGCAGTGCACTCTAGGTTGTTCACCGTCCTGCATGTGCAGGCCCCTCTTATTGTAATCAAATACTTAATACAAATTTATTATCTATGGGTAGGCTTCCCACCGTGGTTTTTCCCTTTAATGGGTTTTCCACTTACAAATCCTGGTGTTCTGTGTTGTGGATGGATGGTAATTGTTCTGTGAATTATGCTTGTGCTTAATTGATATATCTGTTATTTTGGTATTTAGTTTATGCGTTCTGATAAAAGGTTTTGTGTACTTAAAGTTTCATAATTTGTTGACAACTAATTCACCCCCCCTCTCAGTTGTCCACCAATTATCCTAACAGGTTTTTCTCTTAAATGGGTATTGACGTAAAAATCTTGGTGTTATTGTGTTGTTGATCTTGGCTTTGTGTTTCTGCACTTTTCTTTTCTTTATTTGCATTAAGTGGTTGTAAGATCAAGTTAATAAAGTTAAAAATTGCAGAACACTGATTCACCCCCCCCCCCCTTAGTTTTCCTTGATTCCAACAATTGGTATCAAAGCCTAGTTCCTCAAAAGAAGCCTAATAGCTTGAGGAAGATCCGAGAAGGTGTTTTAATGGATTCCATGTGTCTTAGACAATAGTTACTTGTTGCACTCGATGATCTTGATCAGTCCAAAGCCAAAGTCTAGGAATTGTAATCAAATCTTAAAGATGTTGAAAACTTCATTCAAACATTAAAAGAGCAAATGAGTAAGTCCAAGGAAAAAAGAATGGAGCTTGTTGATCAGCTTAAACAGAAAGAAAGTCTAAGCATGGATGATGAATCCCTAAGGGAAAATATAGAAGAATGTGAGAAGTTTGCCAGAGAAAATGCAGTTCAAAAGAATGAGATGGAAGCCATTATGATGAAACTGACAAGAGAAATTGAAGAAAGGAAGAAGAATGAGGGAAATCTTGCTCGGTATTTAAAAAACAAATATGGTGAATGTAGAGGACTAGAGAATGAGAATGATCAACTGAAGCAAGAATTGCATGAAACCAAGGAAGATCATGGAAAGAAAATCCTTTTTCTTAAATATGATCTTGAAGTTGCAAATGAGTACAAGGAGAAGTTTCAGATCAGTTCAGTTAGACTAGATGAGATGCTTGCAAGTCAAAAGAATCCTAATGATACACAAGGTCTTGGATTTGAGAAACGAAAATGTTCCAAATGAGCACAACTAAAGAACAATTCAAGAAAGCCTTTGGTAAGGCAACTTAATGCTCATAAAATCAATAGTAATTTTTTTGTTTGCAATAAATTTGGTCATATGGCTAGTCAATGCAAAAATAGGATGAACAATAATGGTCCATCTTTTCTCAGTCAATATTTCAAATGCAACAAATATGGTCATAAGGCAAATGTATGCACAATTGTGATGAATAACTTTCAGAATAGGAGAAATGTCAGATGTTATGCATGTGGTATATTTGGATATGTTGCTAATCAGCGTAGATCAAGACAAAATCAGATGAACTTCAGACCTATGCAAGTAAATGTTGTTTGCTATGCTTGAAAAAAATCTGGTCACATTTCTAAGTATTGCAAAAGCAGAAATGTGAATAAGAGAGGTCCAAAAGACAAGAACAAGAATGTGAAGGTAGATGAGATTTGGGTAAAGAAGAACTTGAAGAGTTCAAAGATCAAATGAAGAATACATGGGTTAAGAAGAGTGATGATAATGCAATAAATGGGTTTGCACTTGATTCTGATGTTGGAACCTCATCCAACAACTAAGCTAAGGCATTCAGCCTTAGGGGGAAGTTTTCATGAAAATCTTTCAAACCCCCTGTTAAAGATCTGTACTTGGTTCCGATAGGTTGCAGAGATGTGTATGATGGTTACAAATGGATTTTTAGAAGTTTCTGAACATACTTGATGATCCACAAATGATCTTTTGGGAAAACTCTGTGAATGTGGGGTATTCAGAAGAGTTAGGCTTAAGTGCAATTATTATACCTAAAATTTAGGTATGTGAAGGATTAAAAACAATTAACTTTTCACTTCTCACTTTGCATTCAAAGCGAGAGAGCATAAGAGTGCAATGAAGCAGAATTTCTAGAGATTCAGAGTAAAAAGAAGATTTGTTGTATGATATTGCATCTAGTTAGAAGGTATTTATCAGTTGATACCTTTTCAGTTTGAAGCTTGAATATTCAGATAAGGCATCTTCTGGTATTATGACCCCCTTGGTAGTAGATGTCACTGATAGGGAAAGGCCTAATTTCAAGAAGAATCCATATAAGTCGATGCAAGATGATCCGAGCAACACATTTTCAGTAGTCCCTTATGATGTATTGCATGTGGAGGATATTAGGGATTATATTCACTGTAAAATTGAGGAGCTCAGAAGTTCCCAAATGATAAATCTATACACTTAGCACATGATTGATAGAATGGGAAGTCTGAAACCTAAATTTAAATCGATCGAAGAGAAGGGTTTCGCACAGTTCATAAAATTTTCGATATTCGAAGAGCCTGAATGGGTATGATACATTCTAAGTAGAATGCATGATTAATTCATGTGGCCTAATAAACCCTACAAGATTACCAAAAGTGAAATTAATGCAGTAACATGTTTGAGCTCAATCGGTGAGGTATCTAGCTTGAAGACTATTAAGAACTAGACCGTAACAAAGCCAATGGTTCTCAATTTAACAAAAGGTTGATGATAATCAGATATTGTTGAATATGATGTTAGATTTGCATAAATGGTGATGGGATATAAGATATATCACTCTAGTTGGGATAATTCAGTATCCAATATGGCTATCTATGCATCCTATCAGATATTGAAGGAAGATAAGAAATATGATTTCTGTGAAGTGCTCTGGAGTGAGATATTAAGCAATTTGAAGAAAATTAAATAAGATAAGAAGCATGTGTTTAAATTTGGAACTTTGATCCTATGTCTCTACTTCTAATTTATGAATGAAATTTTGGGAGTTGGAAAAGTTTAGTGGGCCTGTGATAGGCTTGAGGTGGTTCAGATCAATGAAACACTTCATGGCCTTGGTGATTCTACAATCCAAAATGGGATTATATCTAGATACTTCAAGACTTTGTAGAACATGATGCAGAGCAGGGAGAGAATTCCTAAGGAGATTGTGGAGAAGTATGAGGATACAATCTGGTTTATGGTTGATACTGACCAATGTCTTATGGAAGCTATGGAACCCAAAACATCATGGATCATGCCCATGGGGTATGAGGTGGAAGGACATATTCTTGATGCATATGCTCAGTACTTATTGAGCAAACTGGTGGATAATTTGAAAGAGAGGTGTGGAACCTACAAGGAGAAGAGATTGGACTTACACTCTATGTTCAAGAAGCTAGAGATTCATAAGAAGGTTAGGAAGGAGTTAGAGCAACTAGTAGAAAGCACAGGGATTACCAAAGAGGCAGTCTAGAGAGATAGAGAGCAAAAAATTATGAAGGAATAAGATATGGTCAAGCCAAAGAAGGCTAAACCGGAAGCCCCTGCCCCTAAGCATAAACAATCAAAGAGTTATGAACCCTCCTCTGGTGCTCAAAACCTGTTGGTTCACCTAAGCCTTAAGCCAAACCATCCGGTGAAGGAAAGAGGGAGAGAGGACAACACAAAGTATTCATTCCTATTGATGAAGATGAGATAGAGTCAGATGAAGCAGTCAAGGAGGTCAAAGAAAAAGCTGCTAAGGTCACCAAGATCTCAAAGGAGAAACCATCCATTGGACCTAAATCTGGTAAGAAGTCAAAATTTAAAATTGATAAGGCTTTAAAGAAAGGTAAACATGAAGTTAATCCTTCCAAATCTTTGAATGAGATTGTTAATGAAGCTGTTAAAAATGGTAACCTGAAACCACTATTAGAATGGTATGAAAATTTTGATGAGAATGGAAAAGAACACTAGAGAAAGTTATTGTACAATATCTAAATGTATATAGCAAAGCTCTAATTGAATTAATGACAATCATACCCAAGAGCTTGTATGACATTTTGGATTATAGGAGATAAACAACAAGTAAAGAAGATGAGAACCTGAAGGAATATATTCTAGATAATCTCTATTCAGTTATTTCTAAGGAAGAGATAGATAGATTACTTCAGTTAGCAAAAAATGAATTCAGAAGTAAGTAAATATTAAATAATATCATGTTCAGTAAAATTTATTAAGTTACGAAGGAAATTGAGAATATTTTGACAAAAAATTTGTTGGATAACCGGTATTAAGTAAATTAGGTGAAGTGACACCAATCCAAAAGTGTAGACAATGGATGATACTTTTGCCCCAAATGTTCAAACTGTTGAGATAGTAGAAGTTAAAGTTGAATATGTAGTTGACAAGGGTGGAGAGTATGTAGGAAAATAATATGAGGGTAGGGACATGAGTGATAACCCTTTGGTCCTTCGAAAAGAAGCACACACTAAGAAGGGTGTAAAAGAAGAAGAACAAGTGGAGGTGAAGGTTGAAGATGAGGCAAGAAACACTAAGAAATCAGTAAAGGGGAAGCATATCCATGTAGAGGATCTAAAATTTGCTCAAGGCCCCATCAACCCAGCTTTTTTGTCCCCTATCCAGGTACTTAGGTTGGCAGCACTGGCTCAAGAATATCATACAAAGGATAGCAAGTTGCTTACTATGGCGTCTGATATATTGGAGAAACTCATGCCATCATTTTAGAAGGACTCATTGGACACTCCATCCAGGAAATTGAGAAGATTACTTAACTCTATGGATAGTCACTTTCAATCCTTTGAAAAATCTGTTGAAGAGAAGGTTTAGAATGAGTTTAATGCAAGAAGGCTTCGAACACTAAAGAAGATGATTATTGATGACAAAGTCACTTAGAATACATGTGTAAAAGACATTCAGGATAGTCTATATGAGGGAGGAAACATTTATAAGTCATGTTTATCATTATCTAAATTCACTATGGATATTCAGAAAAAGTCTAAAGAGCATGAGGATCAATTTGCACAGATGTCTCAATAATTTGATCCATTATCATTCTCCTTGAGAAGTCATGAAGATGAAGTGGTATATTTTCTAGAGAAAAATAACAGTTTGAGTTAGGAAAAAGAGAAAATAATTGGCATTTTGTGAACTTCGGAGTCTCATTACTCCCAAGTTGGATATCATACTTAGTGGTCTGGAAGATGCCCAAAGTGCCATGAAATCCACGGAGCCGACATATCTCAAGTCATCAAAGGCACTTGAATACTTGTTCAGTGGGTTTATAACTATGTTGGAGAGTCTCAAGAAGGGCTGGGATAGCCACCTAAATTCATTGAAGAATTCTTTTGCAAACATCTTCAAATTTTTGTGAGCATAAAAGAACTGTGTACATGTGTGAATAGCATTTTTTATTTTTGGAATCCTACCTTTTCCATTAATATCAATGGGAGAGAATAGATGAGTGAAAAATGTTGATCTGACAGGGAGTTATTGATTTTTGGAGTCTGATAGTCAGATTTTTGGTTGCAGTGTATATATCTTGGTTTTGGTCCGACACTTAGTCATTTTTTACTAAGTGTTTCCATCAATGCCAAAGGGAGATATTTTTGGCAAGATACACTATATTGATGATCAGTGTTGTCACTTATGGAAACTTGAGTCAGATATCCAATCCACAATTAATAATTAATTCATATCAGAAGATTGATTGAGGTTCGTTAAGGTCCACTAAGAAGAACATATCATCTGACAGAATGTATAACATTTGGTTGGCAGTTCATTTGTGTTGCGTATTTTTCTTTGTGGATCTCAAAGATGCATTGTGGATGTGTAAATTGCCTTATTTTAATTTTGTGGACTCCGGTGATAAGTTTTTGTGTAAATTGGAAGATCTGATAGACGGTTTTCTGGTACATCAATGTTCATCAGTTGTAGTGTGTGACAATTCATTGTGCGGATCATGCAAAGTAATTTTGGTGATTGGTTATGTTTTCAAGGCTAGTAAGACAACATGTGAGAAGTGTGTGGACAATTTGTTTTGGTCCACTTAGTTATTTTGGATTGGATTGAGTCAACTTTGGGCAACACATTTCACTTGTGTGTTATGCAATTTTTTGGCCAACATGGAATTGATCTAATTTGGTGTTGCAGATATATAAGCTCGATTGATATAATCATTTGGAATATCTATGGTGGTGTGAAAAGTGTGTATGAGCGATTGTGTGTAGTTTCATGTGCATGGTTGAAATATTGGTGCTATGGTATAATGCAGAATATCATAATAGAGCATAGCAGGATTATGTATTTTGTGCTTATCTGAAACTATAATCAGGCATGTGTTGATGCTATTCAATAGTTCAAACCTTCTTGTAATCCTTTGTAATCATTTTTTAAGGAAGTGATCCTTTCGGGTTGTAGCCCTTACTTGTAATTGAGAAGTGAACTCTAGGAAGTGTGCCTGAATGCATGTGCATTCCCCTTATGTAATATTTTTATACTTCTAATAGTATATTTATATTGTGGGTTTGAATCCCACCATAGATTTTCCCTTAATCGGATTTCAACATAAAAAAATTTGTGTTATGGTGTTGTTGATCTTGGCTTTGTGTTTCTGCACTTTACTTTACAAAAAGAAGATGTACCAAGAAGCAAAGAATTATTTTTTACAATAAAGAAAAGAGCCATTTGACTTCGTTACCTTTGAGAACTATTTTATTAGGACATATTTGTTACACAGTTCAAATAACCAGAAGACAACTAAGAGGGGGGGGGGTGAATCAGTTGTCACATATTACCAGAACATTTAGAAATTAAAACTTTAATGCCTAAACCCAAAACATTAATACCGAGATGCTTAAACTAAATACCAGAATAACAATTAAACCAATTAAGCATAAACAATAATCAGAGAGTAAATACCATCCACATGACACCAAGATTTATACGTGGAAAACCTAGTAAAGGGAAAAACCACGGTGGGAAGCCTACCCACATTCAAATAATACTTCTATAGTAAGTATGTGAATTACAATTGAGGGTCCTGCACTTCCAGGATGGCCAATAGCCTACAATGCACTACTCATCACCAAAGGAGTCTCACTAACTACATAGAAATCTAGACTACAATCTAGAAGAATGAATGAACTGCAAAGATAGCATCTCCTATGCCTAAGTACAGTTCTAGTTAATCTCAATACCAGAGGACTAAATCCTCTTACATAAACCTAATGATATTATGAATCAATAAGGATCCAGACAACTACTGAGAGGGGGGTGAATCAGTAGATAGAAAAATGACTAAACTTTCACTGACCTCTGGAACAATCTCACAAGTCAATCTCTAAACTAATTAGTTCAAACATTGAACTACAAACTTCAATAGCATTGAAAGTTTACCTGTTTGGCTAGCATATCAAAATAACAGTATAACAGCTCTGAAACTCCCAAACCATTTATCCAAAACATCCAAATACTTTACTAACAATAGTAAAACCACATTTCAGATTGTTGGCAGTCATCTTATCATATCTAAGTGAATTTAACATTTAACCAAATTAACCATATCAAACATAACCACAAAAACCCAAATGGAAACCCAAATGGGAAAAACCACGGTGGGGATGAATACCCACAAGTATTCTGAACTCTTCTGAAGTTTTCCCTATTAGGAGCCAAGCTTGTTAAAGCTTTACAAAAAGTCCTGTTAAGAATAGATCCTATTAGGGACCACCTGGTTAAGGGATTGACTATAATGCCCTGTTAAAAGCAATACCCTATTAGGAGTAACCTTGGTAGAGGATTTGAAATCCAAGCTAATCAATCACCTAACTAGAGGATTTAGATAGCACTAAGCCTGTTAAAGCTTACCCGGTTAAGGGATTTGACTGTTGTAATTGTTAGAGAACAACAAGGGTTTGTTGATCTGGTAAATTGCATTACTCTGCTTGATTAGATCCTTTTCATGTTCCTATTTGCCTTCACACATACTGCAGATACACCTTCTGGTTTGGCAACCAATCACACTGACACTTAACCAAAATTGCCAACACTACAACAAAACAACTCATCGACCTTATGAGAAAAGCAACAGGTTGATAAAACATCAATCATTGCACATTGTTCAAGACAATGTCGACCACTCCTTGATCACCGCTTCATCAAATCTTGTAACTCATCCTGCAGTTTCCTCTTCATGCAATGCACTCGTTCATTCCCAAGATAAAACCATTATCAATATGTGCCAAAAAATACTTGAAACTTACCACATACAACATGCATACATTGCATAATCATTATTTCTCACCATTTGATCATAAACCAATACAACCAATTCACCAAGCTCCATCGGTTAGGTTTGGCACATGAATAGGTAGGGTTACCGGTTGATCTCACTTCTTCCCAAGTAATACTAGTTTCATTCACTTGCTCAACTACCAGTTGCAAAACAAATTATATTACAACATCATTACCAGTTAGAATTGACCTCAATGACAATACAATAGTTCATTAATGCAATCTTCATGCAAATGCCAACAATCTCCCCCTTTGGCATTTATGGAAATACAAATATCAATACCCCTTATTGTGATGATTGAGAGTAATGCACATACACATGTATAGGAATCCTAGTTTATTTTTACCATGTACTCTCCTTCAACTGAGTCTCCATGTCTTTAGCTGGTAACTGGCTATAGTTGTTCTCTCTATCAATCATACAATTCTTCTCCCATAACCATATAGTTCTTCTCCCCCTTTGACAACAATGCCAAAGTGAAAGTAAAACATGCAGTGTCATACTTCACTATTCTGCATCAACAATCTACAACTTGATGCTCCCCCTGTGAAATAACTCCACTCTACACCAATCCTGCTTCAAAATTCTTCAATTAGCTTTGGGACTGATGTAATCCACATCTGCTTAATTGACCTCATGTAGGGGCACAACCCTGAGTTGACCTCTAAGATACTCAAAAGTAGTCTTAGGCAGAGTTTTAGTAAAGATATCTACTAGTTGCTCCTTAGTAGATACATGCTCCAATAATACATCTTTACTGTGCACTTTCTCCCTCAATAAATGATATTTTAGCTCAATATGCTTGGTTCTAGCATGCAACACTGGGTTCTTTGAAATATTTACTACACTGGTGTTATCGCATAAAATCTTTATTGGTGTTGTAATCTTCAAATTGAATCCTTCCAGAATGTGTTTCATCTAGATTGCCTGGGTACAATTCATATAAGCTGCATATTCAGCTTTAGCAATGTTCTATGATATACAACTCTTCTTCTTGCTGCTCCAAGATACAAGTCTCCCTTGAAGAAAGAATGCACCACCAGTTGTGCTCTTCCTGTCATCAACATTTCCTACCCAGTGTGCATCTGTATAAACCTTCAAATCAAAGTTACCTGCATATGGATACCATAATCCATAATCAATAGTACCTTTCAAATATCTGAATATCCTTTTAGTTACAATCATGTGTGTTTCCTTTGGGTTCTTCTAAAATCTGGCAACTAAACCAACTGCATGAGCAATATTTGGTCTGTTGTGAACAACATAATGTAGTTTCACTATCATTGACCTATACTCCTTTTCATCAACAGATGTGGCAGCATCCTCCTTAGACAGTTTACAACCTATAACAATTGGTGTCCCAACTGGTTTACAGTCACTCATTCCAAATGTCTTCAATACCTCTTTCACATATTTGGACTGTGTGATAAATATACCACTCTTCATATGCTGAATTTGCAAAACTATGAAGAATTTTATCTCTCCTACCAAAAAAATTTCAAATTCACTTTTCATCTCATTTGCAAAGTCATCACTCATGTTATCATTGCCTCCAAAAATGATATCATCCACAAACACTTCACTAACCAGTATCTTATCTCCTTCAGTCTTGAGATATATATTGTTGTCTTCACTAGTTCTCTAAAAACCTATCTTCATGAGGTGTGAATGTATTCTTTCATACCATTCTCTTGGTGCTTGCTTCAAACCATATAGTTCCTTGTGTAGTTTACACACCATATCCTTCACATTAGTCAAAGGATAACCATCTGGTTGTTCAATGTATACTTCCTCTTCCAGTATTCTCTTTAGAAATGTTGACTTCAAATCCATCTAATATACTTTGAATCCCCTTTTTGTTACAAATGCAAGTAGAGTCCTAACACCTTCCAATATAGCAACTGGTGCAAATGTCTCACCATACTCTTCTCCTTCTTCATGTGCATAACCTTTGCATACCAATCTAGCTTTGTTTCTGACTACTACGCCATCTTTATTCAGTTTATTCTTGAATACCCATTTAGTACCTATCACATTTTTATTCATTGGTCTAGGTACTAGGGTCCCCATATTCTTCTTCTCCATCTGGTCAAGCTCTTCTTCCATAGCTTTGATCCAATGATCATCCCCAAATGCTTCCTTAGAAGTTCAAGGCTCAAAAGTGGAGATCATGCAAGAATTCTCTCTAATTTTTCTTCTGGTTAACACTCTAGCATCTTTATCTCCAATAATCTGGCAAGATTATGATTGAGTCTCACATACCTTGGAATAACATGATCATTATCTTCAGGTTCTTCTTCCTCACTATCATTATCTTCTTCTATAGAAACTACCTGCTCTAGTTGAACTGGTACTACAACATTCACTTCATCAACTTCTGGCTTCACCGGTTCTGGTTCCAAAATTAGAATGTAAGGTTCATGTTCCTTCTTCTCGTCACTAGATTCTCCTGTATCTTCAGGAAACTCATCCACTCGGACATCAACACTTTCAATGATTCTCTTTGTCCGGTTGTTGTAACATTTGTAGGCCTTACTCTTGGTGGAGTAACCAAGAAATATGCCTTCATCACTCTTAGCATCAAACTTACCAACATAGTCACCTCTCTTGATAAAACATTTACTGCCAAAAATCTTAAAATAACTGACATTAGGTAATCTACCATACCAGTATTCATAAGGATTTTTATCCTTACCTTTCTTAACCAATATTTGGTTCATAGTGTAGATAGTTGTGATGAAAACTTATCTCTAGAAAGGTTTTGTTAGACTTCCTTGTATTAGCATCATTCTAGCAGCTTCAACAATTGACTGGTTGTTCCTCTCTACAATACCATTCTGTTGTGGTGTCCTAGGTGCAGAAAGTTTCCTCTTAATTTCATTGTCTTCACAATATCTAGTGAATTCCTATGAAGTAAATTCACCTCCATGATCAGTCCTCGGATACTTTATCTTCTTACCACTTTCCTTTTCAACTAAGGCCCTGAATGCCTTGAACTTACTAAAGGCTTATGTTTTGTCCTTCAAGAATGTGACCCACATCATTCTTGAGCAATCATAAGTGAAAATCATAAAATATCTATCACCTTGAATAATTTTAGTCCTTATTGGTCCACAAAGATTTGTATGAACCAAATCTAACAAATTTTCTATTGAGAAATATTTGCTCTTAAAAGTTGAGGATGTCATCTTTCCTAACTGACATTCCTTACACAGAGCATTCACTGGTTTATCCAACTGAGGCAAACCTCAAACTAACTTTGACAATGTTATCAAAATTCATATGATAAAATCTTCGATGTCAAAGCCAACTATCATCTACTTTAGAGATTAAACAGTTGTTGACTTTAGGATTTAGGTGAAACACGTTACCTTTTGTCTACTTGACGATTGTAATCAGTTCACCTTTGCTCCCATAGATTTTGCACATTCCATTCTTAAATTCCAATGGATAACTTTTGTCATTCAGCTGAGATACACTCAAAATATTGTTATTTAATCCTTCAACCCAGTAGACATCACTTGCACTGCTCTTTCCATTAAGAGAAATGGTTCCCTTTCCTTTTACCATGTAGGGTGAGTCATATCCAAATCTCACAAATCCTCCATCAAATTCTTCCAAAGTAAGAAATTTACTCTAGTCACCGGCCATGTGGTGTGAACAACCACTATCTATGATCCAATCATCAGAACTATCCATGCGAGAAACTAATGCCTTCTGATCAGATGTATCCTCTTTAATGGCAACAAAGACAATGTCTTCATTAGTATCTCCCTCAAATTCCTCATCAGTGATACCACCATCAACTACAATGAGGCAATCTCTTTTGCCTTTACCTATGTACTTCTCACGCTTATGTTCCTTGTCACCATTAGCACAGTTAGCTGCAATATGTCCAATCTTGTTACATGCAAAACACTTCAAAGGTAATTTACCTCTGTACTTATTGGTACTTCTGGGTAATCGCTTGGCCAACAATGCTTAAGCTCAATCAAATTGTCTTCATCATCAGCTTCTCTACTGGATATAGACTCATAGCTGTGACTAACATCTTTGATTTTCCTCATAGGTGGGTTAGAAACTAAAGCTCTAAATGCAGATTTGGATTTCTGAGTACTACCATCATAGCCATTTAATTCAAATGCAGTAAGTTTACCAATGATGGAGTCAATAGTTACCTTATTTTTATCAATAGACTTTAGCTCCAGAATGGCTGCAACTCGGATAGCATAGACCGGTAGAAGGGTTCTCAACACCTTACTAACCACTGTGGCATTCTCTACTTTACCACTAAAACTTTTGATCTCACCAACTATCTCCTTGATCCTGTGATCATACTATTGAATATTCTTACCTTCAGCCATCCGCATGTCATCAAATTTACCTCTCAGACTCTCTTCTTTGGCAATCTTCACATGTTCATCACCACTATAGATTTCCTTAAGTTTCTTCCATACATCATAAGCAGTCTCTAGACCATGGACATCAACATATTGTAAATCAGACAAAGAACTGATAATGGCCTCCAATGCTTGATTATTCTCTTGTTTCTCTTTCTTTTGATCATCAGACATAGTCCCACTATGTGCAATATATTGTGTAACAACATGTTCCCAGTATTGAATTCCTAGACTCTTGATATAGATTTCCATCCTATCACTCCATATTTTGTAGTCTTCCCTATTAAACTTTGGACCTTCTTTCTTCATCATGTTCTTCTAGATCTTTACCTCAAATTGTTAGGCTTAGACACGAGAGGACCTGAATAGCTCTAATACCAATTGATGATATGATGAATCAATAAGGATCCAGACAAGTACTGAGAGGGGGGGTGAATCAGTAGATAGAAAACTGACTCAACTTTCACCAACCTCTAGAACAATCTCACAAGTCAATCTCTGAACTAACTGGTAACACTGAACTACAAACTTCAAGAGCATTAATAGTTTACTGGTTTGACTGGAATATCAAAATAATAGTATAACAGCTCTGAAAATCCCAAACCATTTAACCAAAACATCCAAATACTTTACTAACAATAGTAAAACCACATTTCAGATTACTGTTGGTCATCTTATCATATCTAAGTGAATTTAACAGTTAAGAAAATTAACCATATCAAACATGACCACAAAAACCATTCACCACTTGACACAATGATTTTTGATGTGGAAACCCAAATGGGAAAAACCACAGTGGGGATGAATACCTACAAGTATTCTGAACTCTTCTGAAGTTTTCCCTATTAGGAGCCAAGACTGTTAAAGCTTTACAAAAAGTCTTGTTAAGAACAGTTAAGAATAGATCCTGTTAGGGACCACCCAGTTAAGGGATTGACTATAATGCCCTGTTAGAAGCAATACCCTATTAGGAGTAACCTCAATAGAGGATTTGAAATCCAAGCTAATGGATCACCTGGCAAGAGGATTTAGATAGCACTAAGCCTATTAAAGCTTACTCGGATAAAGGATTTGAATGTTGTAATTGTTAGAGAACAATAGGGGCTTGTTGATCCGGTAAATAGCACTACTCTGTTTGATCATATCCTTTTCATGCTCCTATCTTCCTTCACACATACTGTAGATACACCTTCTAGTTCAAAAACCAATCACACTGACAGTTAACCAAAATTTCCAACACTACAACAAAACAACTCATCAACCTTATAAGCAAAACAATAGGTCGGTAACACATCACAAACCTAAGATCTCATAGAGATTACAAAAAAATCGGTTCAAGTATGACCTGTTAGATTCAATGGCAGTCCCGAAGACACTAAGAGGGGGGGTGAATTAGTGTCTAATCAGTGAGTGGAATATTTGAACTTATTTTTAACTTTGCAACCCAAATCAATGTATCGGTGAGCAAGAAATAATGGAGTAAACAGAAATAACAGAGACAGCATAAATGCACACCATAACACAAGAAATTTTAATGAGGAAACCTAGTGTAGGAAAAACCTTGGTGGGATTTGTGACCCATAATATTTACTCACTGGCCAATATGAATAAATATTACTTACAATAGGGGCCTGCACATGCAGGAAGGCCAACAACCTAGAGCTCACTGCTCAATAGAAGAGTCTCACTGACTACAATAAGGATAATTAAATCCATTACAATGTACTACTCAAAATAGCATCTCTAATGCCTAGTTCAGTACTAGTTTAAGCTCAATCAAATACCTTAATCAAAACCTTTCATTGTCCACTGTATCACCTCATACATACAAATAACCTCCTACAACACAAAATGACCTATGAGATCTCATACATATATGAGTCTTTATAATATACCAAGTCGGATTTAAAAAGATAATTATATTTACAATACAATTCACATAAAAAAAATTTGTCTCATGTTGGCATGAGTGCTGGTATACTTCATTGCTAGCGTAATCTGGCTGCCGGTGTCGGTAGATGGGATCGGTGTTGACCTTGTTTCCGATGTGTGTGTAGAGACCTAATACCGGTTGGTTGCCATCAATGACAACATCAACCATTCTTATATGAGTGTAGAATTCCAACAATATCCCCCTTTGGCATTGATGGCAACACTCATGAGAAAAATCCAAAACTGAAATCCAAAAAGAACTGTGCTCCCCCTGAGCAAGTGATTTCCTTCGTGCATATATTTTTCTCTTCATTACTCCCCCTTTGGCATCAATGACAAAGGATGTCAAAAACAATACAAAATGTATACCTCAAAGTCTATAACAGGTTGGTTATAATCTAAAAGATATCCGCCAAAACTAAGTTCAAACACTACATAAACTTGTTACTGTCAGAAAGAATTTTCTCAATCTGTTGGATCATAACGGTGAGATAGAGCATTTGCTGCTCTAGTGATCTTTCTCCAAGTATTTTTACCTTAGTTAATTCAACTTGCTGAGTAATAAGATTGTCCAATCTTGGACCAAGTTTTCTCTTTAGCTCCCAAGCCTTCAGTCTTATTCTTTCCTTTTCTTTCTCCAAGTTCTCCAATTTTTCTTCATACACTGCCATTTCCTGTTCAAAAAATGATGTAAGTTCCGAAGAAACTATCATATTGTCTGGAATGTCATCAATCTCTTTTTGTGTCTTTTTAATCTCCTCATCAGTGTCCTCTGTCAAATAGTGAGGCTTACAGGCTTCTCTATACAACTCCTTATACTCCAAAATTGTAGAATTGAGTATCGGTAACAGTGAATCTAAGTGCTCTGTATAGTTTTTAATAGTGCTCTCAAAGAATTCACCCTTCTCTTTATCAACTCTCTCCTTAATTGTTCCTTCATTCACCTTCTCTAGAGTTAGAATATTTTCAGCAATGGATTTGAACAAGGTGTTCAGTTTACCTAAAGAATTATCAATGTGATCTATCTTACATGTTGGTGCAATCATCCTCAAGATAGGTAGTGTGTCATCAATAGCCTTAAATGCTAAGGCATTGCAATCTGTTATCCTTTTGATAGAATCCAAAAGAACATTTGTCACATTAGTAGGTCTAAATTCACCTGTAGATGTGCTTGGTTTAGCAATAGCTTTCCTCTCAACAGATACTTCTCCAATAACCTTAATTATTTCTTCCTTATTACCAACAATTGATTCCTCTTTACTCACATTCTTTGTCAGTTTCTCTGTCTCAACATGAACCTATGCCTTAGATTGTTTCTTAGTATTAGTTCATTTATCTTTTTTTGGTGTCTCAGAGATCTTGATATTCTCACCATCAGTTGCCTTAACTTTTGCAGTCTCCTTATCTACAACAATGTTAATATCCTATTTATCAATGTTCATAAAAAAAAGAATCTCAAAATCTGGGTTAGTATTATCAAGAGTAACATCTTCAGTTCCCAAATCAGGTGGACTGACTATATGTACCAGTGGGATATCATGAGCTGGAGGTGGAATATTATCTGTAATCTTTATTGCAGGAACACCACCTACTTTTCCTTTTCCCTTATCCTTATCCTTCTGATATACCTTAAAAAGGTTTTGTCTATTTTCGGTTTGCTCCTTTCTTCTTTCTTTTCCTTTTCAACAAAGAATATATCCCATTTGTCCGCAGTCTCATCAGCAATCTCCTTAATTCTCCCAACTATTAGGCTCACTTGTCAGTGTCTACTAACAAAAACTGATCGGTTTATCTCAAAAATTAATTTATCAATTTCCTCTTTTGAATTCACAGGATGTACTGCCAATAATGCTTCAACTTTTAACTTCTTATCAAGTTCCATTACTTAAAATCTTTTTTCTTCTAATCTCATATACATATCATTTGGAAAATCATCTATTAATTCAATCAAAACTTTCTTGTAGACATCTAAATGCAAAATAATGCTCTCTTCTATTGTTTCCCTATCAGAATCCTTAAAAGAATGATACAATTTGTTTACATTAATCAGATTTCCTTCTTGTGTTATCTCATTCAATAGTTCTTCCAGAGTAGGGGTATCTGGTGTTTGTTTCTTCTTTGGTGTAAGCTTCTTCTTAGGTTCCCTAACTGCTTGCTGCTTCTTCCTCAGTGTTCTGGTTCTCTTGGGAGAAGGAGAAGGTACCGATGAGGATTTTCTCTTCTTCCTCTCTACTCTCTTGAATTCAGCTTCCTTTCCACTGTCGGTATCAAAAGAAATGACAACCGGTGAAACATGTGCTTCCGGTTTTAGTCCTTCTAGTTCACTAGCAGATATACCACTTAAGTTCATTACATTTTCTTTAACCTCCTTAGCCATCTTGGATGCATCTTTGATAGATTTCTCTCTTCTTTTTCTCTTCTTTTGCATAGAAACAACACTCTCTATAGTTTCAGCACTTCCAAAAATTTCTTCAGATGGTTCTCTAGGTGCATCAAGTAGTGTTTTTGCATATGTTTCAAGAATGGGTAAATCAACTTCATAACCCATTTCAGTAACCCAAATAGTTCTAGGGCTAACTTCTTCCATCCATGTCTCATCATGTTTAATAACAAAGTAGATTTGTTTGTCATACTTGTCAACTGTACTCTGCGGTAACCTCTCTCTTTCCTTCATTTTGGTTGAATTTTTTTTAAATAATCTGTGATGATCTTGTCACAGTTAGTGCCCATACCGGTGAAAGCTTCCAGAATCTATTTTCCTATCGGGATATCATATCCAAAATCCTTATGACCAATGTTAGGTATTTATTTAGTGAAGTAAAGCATCATACAAACAAGCAGGTTGCCAAAGCAAAAAGTTCCTTTCTTGTCACGTGTAATCTTCTTCAAGTTATCAATCAATTCATCCTTAAGCCATTCACAAACATCAGTTTTAGTGTTGTTCTTTACCATCTCATATGCACTGTGAATACAAAGGCTAGAAATTAAATTCAATCTGTTAGCATGTGTTAATCTATAGCCAAGTACCATACTCACATATCTCACATTTGCATCTCTAACATCATTGAGCCTAAGGGATTTGTTGTCAGATGTAGCTCTGGTTAAGCTCAACACACCCTTGTTAGGTATTTTCTTGGTTTTGTCAGGCCTACTACCGGTTGAGGGTAAACCAATAACAGTCTTAATTTCTTCCTTGGTTATTTTGTAAACTGACTTTAACCACATAAATTCTCCATGGACTCTTCTCAACACAAGATGGACTACTTCCTCCAGAAATTTAGGAATGCTTAGAATTTCAACAAAACCTAAGTCTTCAACAATCTTATGTTCAGGTTTAATTAGACCTTGCTCATTAGTAATAACATCATTAAACATTTTCTTCGAGTCCTTAGTCCCTAGGTCTTCTATGTTGTAGTGGATATAGATTTACGAGTCTTCGGCAAAAGCGACACCCTTCAGAATTTTCAAAAAAGCTCTGATAGAATCATCTTGTTTAGCAATTTCAAGGATAATCTTGGATACAGGTCTAGGGTGCTTGATGTTCTCTACCACAATACAGTTTGCAATAAACTTAGGTAGAAGATGAAGATGCCATTTCAAAAGATAAATACCTCTTAACTTGAAATCCTTGAATGCCTGAAAATCACTTTGCTGCTTCTCCTTTAGATTTCCTTCGCTCAATTTTGCACTCTCTGAATGTTTGAATGCTTGGTGAGTCAAAATGAGGGTTTTTCGATGCTTTATAACCGAAAATTTCTTCAAAAACCGCATTTAATGCTTATCAATTAAGTTAAATCTTAACACATCTACCAGTAAAGAAGAAATGTGTCTTCTTACCATCAACCAACGGTAGAATGCATGATTTTCAACTTGTTGCCATACCCCCTAAGGATTATTTCTTAGTTAGATAAAGAATCTCCTACTGGTGGAGGATTGCTCTATTCTACTGATGAAGAGATAGTTTCATCAACTTCCTGATCTCCCTTCTTAATCCATTGTTTTGAAAATTCTCTTTATTTCATTTACCTTTTCTTTTCCCTTCATACTAGATCCTTTATTGCTCATCGGTATAGTCTTGCTCCTACAAAATTTTGCAATATGCCCAATCTTGTTACATGCATAACAAGTTACATTATTCCTTTGAATAGCCTTTCCATATCCTTGACCAGTTTGTGTTCTACATTGATTAGAGAAATGCCCAAATCTACCACAAACATAGCATTTCACATTCATTCTGCAATTTTCAGAATTATGACCAACTTTGTTGCATTTGGAACATTGACTGGTGGGTAAGTTTGTATTCAAGTTATTTCTAAATCTGCACTGGTTTTCTCTATGACCAAAGTTGTTGCAGTTAAAACATTTCCCATTAAATTTATAAGCATTAGGTTGTCTTACCAGTTTACTGTGATCTTGATTATTTGCAGTCCCAGAACTTTCTCCATGTTCAAATCCAAGTCCAATTGTATCTCCATCAGGTTTTTGTCTTTTCAGCATGTCATCAAGTCTTTCTGAACTTTTCTTGAATTTGTCTTTGTGTTCATTTGTAGTGATCAACTCATTTTCCAGAATGCCAATTTCTCTCATAAGCTCATCTTTATCATGTTGCATGTGAATCAGATCCATCTTTAGCATATCATTCTCACGATAAAGTCTCAAATTTTCATTTGCTCCATCGTTAAGTCTCTAGTCAAGTCTTCTTCATTCTTCTTTTTGTCTTCAAGATCCTTACATAGCCTCATGGTTAAATCTTGCATTTCATTCCTCATGTTAGTGTTCTCTTGTCTCAACTTATTTGCAATATCACTAAGAGTTTCCTTTTCATCATCATGTTTTTGCATTTGTTCACAAAGTTCCTTCCTCTTGTTTTGTGCTATAACCAAGTTCTCCTAGAGTCCTTTAATTAATTCCTTCGCATTCCTCAGATCATCTTCAAGTATGATATTCTTCAATTTTTCTGCATCAAAATCTTCAAGAGCTCCTTCCAACTATTTTTTCAAACTCTCCATCTGTACCGGTTTTAGAATCCTCCTCAAGTTGCTAGGCTTTTGCAAATAGAGGACCAAGCTCTGATACCAATTGTTAGATTCAATGACAGTCCCAAAGACACTAAGAGGGGGCGGTGAATTAGTGTCTAACCGGTGAGTGGAATATTTGAACTTATTTATAACTTTGCAACCCAAATCAATGTACCGGTAAGCAAGAAATAATGCAGTAAACATAAATAACAGAGACAACATAAATGCACACCATAACACGGGATATTTTAACAAGGAAACTCGGTGTGGGAAAAACCTTGGTGGGATTTGTGATCCACAATATTTACTCACTGGCCAATATGAATAAATATTACTTACAATAGGGGCCTGCACATGTAGGAAGGCCAACAACCTAAAGCTCACTGCTCAATAGAAGAGTCTCACTAACTACAATAAGGATAATTAAATGCAATACAATGTACTACTCAAGATAGCATCTCTAATGCCTGGTTTAGTACCGGTTTAAGCTCAGTCAGATACCTTAACCAAAACCTTTTGTTGTCCACTATATCACCTCATACATACAAATAACCTCCTACAACACAAAATGACCTATGAGATCTCATACATATATGAGTCTTTACAATATACCAATCTGGCTTTCAAAAGATAATTATATTTACAATAACATTCACATAAATAAAACATGTCTCATGTTGAACTGAGTGTCGGTATACTTCATTGTGGATGTAATCTGGATGCTAGTGCTAGTAGATGGTATTGGTGTTGACCTAATTGCCAGTGTGTGTAGAGACCTAATACCGGTTGGTTGCCAACAATGAAAACATGAACCATTCTCATATGAGTGTAGAATGCCAACATGACTGTTAGATTACATAGCAAGCATTGCACACTATTCAAGATAACCTCGACCGCTCCTTGATCACCACTTCATTGAGTTTTGTAACTAATCATGTAGTTTCCTCTTCATGCAATGCACTCGCTCATTCCCAAGATAAAACCATTATCTCCACGCACAAAAAACCACTTGAAACTTATCACATACAACATGCATACGTGGCATAATCATTATTGTTCACCATTTGATAATAAACTAATACAATCGATTCACCAAGCTCCATCGCTTAGGGTTTGGAATATCAATAGGTTGGGTTACCAGTTGATCTCACTACTTCCCAAGTAATACCGGTTTCCTTCACTTGCTCAACTACCGGTTGCAAAACAAACATTATTACAACATCATTACCAGTTATAATTGACATCAATGAAAACACAATAGTTCATTAATGCAATCTTCATGCAAATGCCACCAAAACCCAAATTGATCTCTAATGATCGACCAAATCCTTTGTCTGAATAATATTACATTATTAACACATTACATATCCATATCCTATTCCTTGACCATATACCATGATGATCTACAATGAGATCTTACATCATATATATACAAACCCTCGACCATAAACAATCATGTCGGCCACCAGACAATAAACCAATTACATAATTACAAAACATGTCGACCTTAGACCAAACAAACAATATCCAACTCATAAGACATCCCAGAAAGATATTGAGAGGTCCAATCCATACGTTAAATTAATTTGGTCCATAACCTAGATCAACCGGGACCCAATATAGGTCCACATGCTAAAGCAATGATCTCCATCTGCCAATTCTCAAACATGATCACCATTAGCATCATGAATCTCTACCAGAAGTTGCACCAACACCACTTATGCATATCAACAAAGATCTTCATCAAAAGCTCTACTATTGAAATCCTCGTCAGAACCACAAGCCAAGCTTCCAAGCAAACTGGATAGCATCTGATCACCAGACCAATACCAACTGACTGAATATGAACATGAGTATTAGGAATAAGCCAATTCCATAACCAAATTATACTAGTGCATACTGGATCATGCCAGATCTAAACCAACTAGAAACCACTCAATCTACCAGGACCAGAAGGGTACCGGTAAAGAATCCAAACACCTAGTGTTGACATCAATGACAAAAAATCAATGCAACACATAATCAACTCCTCCAAATGGCCAACAATCTCTCCCTTTGGCATTGATGGCAACACTAGATGTGAAAAACATCTAAGTACCAAGAAATGCCAAACAAGTCTTCCCCAATGGAAGACAACCAACAATCTCCCACATAAAGATATAGCAATGAAGTTTTGAAACAAAGACCAAAATGTCCCTATGAATGATATCTATGTAAAGATCTAAATTATACATATGTCTCTCCCCCTAATGTATACAACCCCTTAAGTTTTTTCTTTTTCACATTAATATCTCTCCGCCTTTGATATCAATGCTAGAAATATGACAAAAATATCAAAGCAAAAACATAAACCACTGAGTCACAAAGCTAACTACTCCCCCTGAGTAGTAGCATCCCCACATTAGTGCCAAAATGAATAATACTCTGATAATACATACCGGACTGATGCCAAAAAGCATCAATCAGATCTCTACCAGAGGGGCAGAAACCCCTAACATGTCTCTCGGGTACTCAAATGGTTCTTTAGGCAAATGTTTAGTGAAAATATCTACAATCTACTCTATAGTGTTCACATAAACTAGTCTAGCCTAATTTTCTTCCACCTTCTCCTCCAAAAAGTTATACTTGATAGATATGTGCTTTGTTTTAGAGTGAAATACCGGATTCCTTGATATGTCAATAACACCAAAGTTATCACAGTGAATAACTATGAGTCCAATGCAATGCATTTTGATATCCTTCTATTGGTATTTTGGTATGGTTTTGTCATTGATGTCAACACCTACTAAAACACTAGCACTTTGGAGATCCAGAAGCATTCATTGGCAAGCAAGTAACTATTGCATAGTTACTGGTATATGGTTCACCGGCAGGATATAATGATCACCTGCACTCGAAATTATGTGGAAGACACTTGGTAATGTCAAAGACATCTTTTGGACATCTTGTCCTAGAGTTTTGTTCATTGGTATATTCATATTTGCATATTTGCTTTTACTGGAAAATAGGTCTAGGGTTACCTAGGGTTACACCGGCAGGTTTATCTTTTCTAGATCAGCATGGCATGCTAAGGAAATGATTAATTGTTGTTGTAAATGCATTAAGCTGACATGTTCAATCGATTATTGCATCGGACATTATATTGTGTTGGATACAATTGTTTAATTGTGTATTGTCTTTGATGTTACACAAATGTCATATCAGTCTACCGAGTTCAGAATGTTCGGCAAAGCAGTTAGACAGAGTCTACCGAGTTCAGACGGTAAGAGAAGCAAGTTACAGAGTCTACCTAGCACTCCAGTATGCTATACCAAGTTCGCAGTCTTTACCGAGTTAAGTCGGTCTTCGAAGAATATGTGAAGGAAAGTCAGTCTATACCGAGTTCGCAGTACTTACCGAGTTTAGTCGGTTACCGAAGAATCAGCAGTGTTCACCGAGCATCAGTGAAATGTTTATGTAGCCGACCGAAGCAATATTTATTTATTGAAATTTGTATATGTAGCCGACCTATGTAATATTCATTTTAACTTGTAATTGGGCCGACTTGGTAACCTGAATGGTATATATGAGAGATCAAGTTGCAATTTCGAAGTGTGGTGAAGTATGAAAAGTATGAAAATGTGAAGGAGCAGAAATGTGCAAATTCTGATGAAGGATCAGTGATATCCTTGAGGTGCAAAAAAGATATATGTGATCAGTAAGGATCTATTGGTGCAGAACAGAGATCTGTATCAACAAGATAAGTTGTATTTAATTCAGATCACTTCATTGTTGCTTTCTAACCATTGTAGCAGTGATACCGAAATCTCTTAACAGAGTTGGTCTAACAACCATTTTGTAAATCCTCTGACAAGGTGACAATTCGGTTGAATTGTTCTTAAGACCTTTCACAAGGCCACTCCTAGCAGGGTGATCAAATCCTCTAATAGGGTCACACCTAACAGTGTGTTGTGTAACCTTTAACAGGGTTGGCTCCTAACAGGGCTCACTTCAGAAGAGTGAAAATCAGTAACTAGTTACATTGGTGGTTTTCCCAAAATTGGGTTTCCATGTTATATCTGGTGTTACTTGTGTTCATGTTACTTGTTTTATGCATGTTAATGTTTAATAAACACTAATAAGTTAATTTACCGAGTTTCAGCAGTTTATATTTAAGACATCTAAGGGACTTGTGGATTTATTTTTGTGGTAACTGATTCACCCCTCCCCTCTCAGTTACTCCATCCATATTTCCAACAATTGGTATCAGAGCTTTCGGTGCTTATAGGAAGGATTTCAAGGATCTAAGCTAAAGATCAAGATGTCTTACAAGAGGGAAATTCCAAGGCTAAACAGAAATAACTTTTTAGCATGGCAAGGTCTCATGAGACACCATTTGGCTTCCATTGGAGATACAGGATTGACACATCTTGACACAGAATATGTGACACCCACTGGTACACTAACTGTTGCTGATATTGCTACAAAGAAGACTCATAACACCATGATGATAGACATTGCATCTGCCCTAAGCTATGAAGAGTTTGATGATGTCAAAGATTGCAAAACTGCATTTGAAATATGGAACAAGCTGAAAGATATCTATGGTGGTGATGACAATGTGAGAAGAGCCAAAGCAGAAAGCTTGAGAGGACAGTTTGACCAATTAAAAATGAGTGAGGATGAAAATATTGCAAAATATGTTGAAAGAGTCAAAGCCAGTGTCAGTGCAATCAAAGCTTCTGGAGGTCATATCTCAGAGGAAACAGTCATAAGCAAAGTTCTCAGAACATTACTACCCATTTATGCAATCAGAGTTTCTGCAATTCAAGAAAGAAGATGTGAAGCAAATCACAAGATAAATTTAGAGGCCATAGTTGGAAGATTAACTGCATTTGAGTTAGACAACTATGACAACTATGTTCCAGCTTCCAAAAACATGGAATCAGCATTTGAAGCTAAGGTTTCACTCAAGGAGAAAGGCAAAAAGAAAAAGGAATCTCGGTCAGAAAGTGAAGATGAATCAGAACCAAGTTCAGACAGTGATCTTGAAATAATTGAAGCTCTTCTAGCAAAGAAATATTCCAAAGGCAGAGGAAAATACATAGGCAAAGTTCCTCTAATCTATTTTTCATGTGATGAAGTCGGTCATATTGCTGCTAGATGCCCAAACAAGCAGAGCAAAGATGAGAAGAAAGATCACAAATGGAATGGCAAAAAGGACTACAAATCATTCAAAGGTAAGAAAACATGCTTTATGGCTAAGGATTCTGATAATAGTGAAGATGAAATTGTTTATATTGCTATAAGAGATGATTCTGATAATGATGAGGAAGATAAGATGGCACTTATTTCTCATATAAGCAAAAATGATACTTGGATCATAGACAGTGGTTGCTCTCATCATATGACTGGTGATAAAACCAAGTTTGAACATCTGATAGACTATGAAGGAGGTAGTGTAAGGTTTGGTAATAATGAACCTCGCTACATAAAAGGAAGAGGTAGAATCCCTATAACCAAAGAACTTGTATTTGATGATGCCTACTGGGCTGAAGGTCTCAATCACAACTTGATGAGTGTGGCACAGCTACTTAATAGTGGACTCAAGGTGGAATTCATGCATGGAAAGGCCAAACTGCTAAATAATCAAGGAAAGCTGATTGCATCAGGCACTCAAACAAAAGGTAACTTGTTCCGACTTGAAACAAGTGAAAATTCATGTTTTATTGCTCAAGTTGAAGAAAGTTGGTTATGGCACAAAAGGTTATGTCATGTAAATTTTGATAACCTAGTGAAAATAAGTAAATTCAGAAAAGTAAGAGGTATTCCAGATATAAAGAAACCTGAGGTCGGTCTATGTAAGAATTGTCAAATTGGAAAGATGGGAAAGACTAGTTTCAAAAGCAAAAACTATCAATCTGAAGATATATTAGAAATTGTGCATACTGATTTATGTGGACCCATAGGAACTGAAAGTTATACTGGAGAAAAGTTCTTCATTCTTTTTGTTGATGATTACTCAAGAATGATGACTGTCATGTATTTAAGGAACAAATCAGAAGCATTTGAAAAGTTCAAATGGTATTTGGCTAGAGTAGAAAAAGAAATAGGTAAAAGACTTAAATGTCTAAGGTCAGACAGAGGTGGTGAATTTATCTCTCATGAATTCAATAACTTTTGCATTGAAAGAGGAATCAAAAGACAAGTATCAGCCCCTAGAACTCCTGAGCAAAATGGAATAGCTGAAAGAAGGAACAGATCTATCATGGATTGTGCAAGAACCTTAATGATTGAAAAGAATATTGCTATCAAATACTGGAAGGAAGCTATCAGCACTGCTGTTCATACTTTGAACCGAGTACAGTTGAAGAAGGACTCATTCAAAACCCCCTATGAATTATGGTATGGCTACAAACCTAATGTAAGTTACCTAAAAGTATTTGGAAGTAAATGTTACATTTTGAAAGAATCTAGAAAAGGAAAATTTGATGTAAAAGGTGATGAAGGTATATTTCTCGGATATTCTTGTAAGAGTAAAGCATATAGATGTTTGAACTTGTCTACTCATAAAGTTATAGAAAGTGCACATGTGAAAGTTGATGAGTTTGCAGAAAGATTTGAAGAAGAAAGCAAAAGAGAACCAGAAGATTATAGAAGATTTGTGTCTATTGAACCTGATACAATACCAGATACATCTGCAAATCAGGAATCTTCTACTCCCAAGTCATCAGTAACCGAGTTACAGAAAGAGCAAACCGAGCCAATATCTACTGAGTCTGATGAACCAGAACCAGTGTCTACCGAGTCTGAAGAAACCGAGCCAATATTTACCGAGCCGGACCAAGAGGACAATGATGAAATTCATTCTAAAGGCAAGAAACCTGTATTAGCCGAGTATGTCAAACGACATCACTCAGCAGATCAGATCATTGGAGACAAATCTGAAGGAACCATGACAAGAGGTAAGTTGAAAAGTACTTGTTTACTTGCTGATTTTGAACCTAGAAATGTCAAAGATGCATTGGGAAATGATAGTTGGACAGAGGCTATGAAAGAAGAGATAGAACAGATAGAGAAAAACAAGACATGGACTCTTGTACCCAGACCTAAGGATAAAAATGTCATTGGAACTAAGTATGTATTTAGAAATAAACTGAATGAAGATGGCAAAGTTTCAAGAAACAAAGCAAGACTAGTATGCAAAGGATATGCTCAACAAGAAGGAATAGACTATGGAGAAACTTTTGCTCCTATTGCAAGATTGGAAGGAGTCAGAACCTTACTTGCATATGCCGCCTTCAAAGGATTCAAAGTTTATCAGATGGATGTTAAATCTGCATTTCTTAATGGTATATTGGATGAAGAGGTTTATATTGAACAACCTGAAGGTTTTGTTGATCCACAAAAGAAGGACATGGTCTGCAAATTACATAAAGCATTGTATGGTCTGAAACAAGCCCCTAGAGCATGGTATGAAAGATTGCATAACTATCTTATTCAGATTGGATTTCAAAGAACTAATGATAACAGTAGCTTGTATATCAAGGAAGGATCAGATAACAAAATTGTCTTAGCAGAAATATTTGTAGATGATACTATTTTCACAGGAAATAATGATCTTTGCAAAGAATTTTTAGTACAAATGAACAAGGAATTTGAAATGTCTATGTTTGGTGAGATCAAATTCTTTGTTGGTCTTCAAATTCAACAGAACAAAAATGGTATCTACATTACACAATCAAAATACATCAAAGAGATACTGAAAAAGTTTGGTATGGAAGATTGTAAACCAGTTGGAACTCCTATGTGTACTGGATTGAAGCTTACCAAGGAAGATGAATCACAAGAAGTAGATCAAACACTATATAGATCTATGATTGGAAAGCTGCAGTATGTTGTTCATACTAGGCCAGATATTGCTCTTGCAGTTGGTATTGTTGCAAGATTCTCAGCAAAGCCAAGAGAAAGTCACATGACGATAATCAAAAGAATAATGAGATATTTGAAAGGAACTGAAGAGTATGGATTATGGTACAAATTTGGAAGAAATTTTGATTTGAAAGTATTTACTGATGCTGATTGGGCAGGAAACATTGATGACAGAAAAAGTACAAGCAGAGGAGCATTCTTTCTAGGAAAGAGATTGGTTTCCTGGTCAAGCAAAAAACAAAACTGTATATCCCAATCTACAGCAGAAGCAGAATATGTTGCTGCAGCAGTAAATTGTTCAAATGTTGTTTGGTTTAAACAGCTATTGGCAGGCATGAAAATGGAAATCAAAGAACCAATTGTTATGTTCTGTGATAATACAAGTGTAATTGACATGTCCAAGAATCCAGTAATGCATCCCAAAACCAAGCACATTGCAATAAAATATCATTTTGTCCGAGAATTGGTGCAGGACAAGGAGATCAGATTGGAATATATTCACACAAAGGAACAAATTGCTGACATATTCACAAAACCATTGGCTAAGGATGCATTCTTGTATCTAAGAGGTAAGTTAGGGGTCACTCCCCTATCTGAAATTCACTAAAGAAAAGTTTTAGTGATGCATCAACTCATCCTAAGTGAAAAATCTACTAGTTGATGCAGTATAATCAGGAAAATATTGCATATGAATCAGTACAAAAGGTACATTATAACTCAAATAAAGTCTTATTGTCTTTGGCATGTGTTGTCAAAGAGGGAGAGTTACTGTCATATCCTACTAAAATTTAAAAGAAAGTTCATTAAGATAAAGAGGGAGAGTTGTTTGATAAAGAGGGAGAGTTTTACCGTCCAAAGATGAAGTTACTTCACAGAGGGAGATTATTGAAAGAAGGAGTGTTCTCTATCCAAAGGGAAAGTTATGTTGGCATGTTGCTGTCATAAAAGAAAAGACCTATTTTCAAATTTCATTCTACTATAACATGTTGTGTTGCCATCAATGCCAAAGAGGGAGATTGTTGGATACAATTGTTTAATTGTGTATTGTCTTTGATGTTACACAAATGTCATATCAGTCTACCAAGTTCAGAATGTTCGGCAAAGCAGTTAGACAGAGTCTACCGAGTTCAGACGGTAAGAGAAGCAAGTTACAGAGTCTACCTAGCACTCTAGTATGCTATACCGAGTTCGCAGTCTTTACCGAGTTAAGTCGATCTTCGAAGAATATGTGAAGGAAAGTCAGTCTATACCGAGTTCGCAGTACTTACCGAGTTCAGTCGGTTACCGAAGAATCAGCAGTGTTCACCGAGCATCAGTGAAATGTTTATGCAGCCGACCGAAGCAATATTTATTTATTGAAATTTGTATATGTAGCCGACTTATGTAATATTCATTTTAACTTGTAATTGGGCCGACTTGGTAACCTAAATGGTATATATGAGAGATCAAGTTGCGATTTCGAAATGTGGTGAAGTATGAAAAGTATGGAAATGTGAAGGAGCAGAAATGTGCGAATTCTGATGAAGGATCAGTGATATCCTTGAGGTGCAGAAAAGATATATGTGATCAGTAAGGATCTATTGGTGCAGAACAGAGATCTGTATCAACAAGATAAGTTGTATTTAATTCAGATCACTTCATTGTTGCTTTCTAACCATTGTAGCAGTGATACCGAAATCTCTTAACAGAGTTGGTCTAACAACCATTTTGTAAATCCTCTGACAAGGTGACAATTCGGTTGAATTGTTCTTAAGACCTTTCACAAGGCCACTCCTAGCAGGGTGATCAAATCCTCTAACAGGGTCACACCTAACAGTGTGTTTTGTAACCTTTAACAGGGTTGGCTCCTAACAGGGCTCACTTCAGAAGAGTGAAAATCAGTAACTAGTTACATTGGTGGTTTTCCCAAAATTGGGTTTCCACGTTATATCCGGTGTTACTTATGTTCATGTTACTTGTTTTATGCATGTTAATGTTTAATAAACACTGATAAGTTAATTTACCGAGTTTCAGCAGTTTATATTTAAGACATCTAAGGGACTTGTGGATTTATTTTTGTGGTAACTGATTCACCCCTCCCCTCTCAGTTACTCCATCCATATTTCCAACATATTGTTTTTAAAATGTCTTTATTGTAATATCTTGTAGAGCCGACCTACTAAAATTGGTCTTAGGTTATGGTATAAATGTAAGATCTTAATTGTAAGATCAAATGTGGGAATGCGAAAAAGGATTGTGTGAAGGTATATGCGAGATTAAGCAGAGCTATAAATGAAGAAATCATTTGAAGGTGAAGTTAGGTTTTTGTGAAAGCATATCAGCATTACACCGGTACTGAATCCAGCATATGAAGATGCTATTTTGTGTAGTACATTCTTATTGGATTTAACCATCCAACTGTAGTCAGCGTGACTCCCATTCTATGATTGAGCAGTGAGCTCTAGGTTGTTGGCCTTTCTGCATGTGCAAACCCCATTTATGTACACTTACTATCTGTAGTAGTATCATCTGATTGTGGGTAAGGTTTCCCACCATGGTTTTTCCCCTTACAGGGTTTCCACGTACAAATATTGGTGTCATGTGTTGTGGATAACTTTGTGTTTATGTTTCATGCATTAATTTTTACCGGTATAGCTATTAACTGTTAAAACTGTCTACCGACATACTTAACTAGTTTACCGGTATTAAGCATTAAGTTAGTTAAGTTGTTTTTGGTTTGAAATTAGTTGACAATTGATTCACCCCCCCTCTCAGTTGTCTTCAGGACCTAACAATTGGTATCAAAGCTAAGTCCTCTTTTGCAAAAGTTTAACAACTTGGGGAGATCCAATGTCTACTAATTATTTCAGGAAGGACAGTCCTAAACTTGATGGAACCAACTATGGCATATGGAAGATCAGAATGGAGACACATCTAAATTGCATTGGCAAAGATGTCTGGGAAGTTACAAAGAAAGGTTACACTACTGCTATAGCTGGTCAGCCCAGTCCAACTACCTTGGCTAAAGATGAGGAGAATGATTGCAAAGCAAGAGAAGAACTTTTGAGCACATTATCAAATCAACAAATCATGGGATTATCAGATAGGTCTACTGCTAAATCTATTTGGGATCATTTGGAAACATTGAATGAAGGAGATTCCACAGTCAAAATTGCAAAACTTGAAAGCTTCCGGGTCAAGTATGAACATCTGAAAATGGAAGAAGATGAAAGGATTTCTTCTTTTATGGAAAGAGTAAATGAAATTTTTTTGGGTATTAAATGTTGTGGAGGAACCTTAAGTGAGGATGAAATTGTTTCAAAAATCTTAAGAGGATTGCCACTGGCATATAAAATGAAGGTTACTGCTATAAATGAGTTAAGAACAATGCCTAATACATCAATAACTAGGGATACATTGATTGGAATACTTTTAGCCTTTGAAATTGAAGAATTTGGTCTTGTTGCTACTATAAAGACAGATTTAGCCTTTAAAGCATCAACATCATTTGCTCCATCATTTGACAAATCTGATTGGAAAGCCTTTTATGCAAGAGAACTTGAAGAATGTAGGAAAGAAAATGAAGAACTTGAAGCACTATTTGCAAGGAAAATGCCTAAAGGTCCAATTGGAAGTAAGTATGAAGGTAAAGCACCCTTTAAATGTTTTAACTACAATAAGATTAGTCATAAGGCTTCGAGATGCCCTAATAGACATGCTAGACTAAGAGAAGAAGCTAGAAGGACATACAAGCCTAATCCTGAATATCAGAGATACAGATTCAAGAAGAACAAAGACCAATCTTATTACATTGCCGATGAAGGTGTGACTGATGATTCTGATAAGGATCCGACAGACAATGGATGGGTTTTTATTTCTATAACAATAGATCAACCGGCACTTACTATTCAACCGGTAGAACAAGCCCCAACAGCTAAAGTTGAAGTAAAGGATGAATGGATCATTGACTCAGGATGCTCACATCATATGACAGGAGACAAAGGTAAATTCTTGAACTTTCAAGAATACAATGGAGGTTTAGTAAGATTTGGAGATGACAAAGCCTGTTCAATCAAAGGTAAGGGTACAATATCTCTTGATGGTAAGAATAACACTGACAATGTCTACTATGTTGAAGGATTGAAGCATAATGTTTTAAGTGTTGGTCAATTAGTTGAGAAAGGATTTTAGTTACAATTTAAATATGGAAAATGCAAAATCATGAATAGAACTAGTTTGGAAATTGCAACCGGTAATCAGACTAGAGGTAATATCTTTCATTTGAATAACAGTAAAAAGATATGTTTGATTGCACATATAGATTAAAGTTGGTTATGGCATAAGAGACTCTGTCATGTAAACTTTGATTGCATGGTAAAGATCAGTACTTCTAAGGCAGTTAGAGATCTACCTAGAATTGTAAAACCTAAGAATACAATATGCAAGGAATGTCAATTTGGAAAACAAGTTAGAGCTAGTTTCAAAAGTATTCGAGAAAAATCCAATAATGCTCTTGATTTGATTCACACTGATGTATGTAGTCCAGCTAGAACTAAAAGCTTACAAGGTGATAGATATTTCATGCTAATCATTGATGACTATTCTAGAATGTGTTGGGTTACTTTTCTCAAAGAAAAATCAAAAGCACTTGGAAAGTTCAAACTATTCAAAGCAATGGTTGAAAATGAAACCGGTTAGAAAATAAAATGTTTAAGATCAGATCAAGGAGGAGAATTCACATCTAAGGTCTTTAATACATTCTATGAAGTGAATGGAATCAGAAGATAGTTATCAGCACCTTAGACACCACAGCAGAATGGAGTTGTTGAAAGGAAAAATAGAACTATCTTGGATGTAGCAAGAAGTATGTTATCAGAAGCAAATTTACCACATGTGTATTGGAGAGAAGTAGTCAGCATAGCGGTCTATACATTCAACAAATTTCACATCAAAGGTGAAACTGGTAAGACCCCTCATGAACTATGGTTTGGTAATACTCCTACTCTTAAGTATTTCAAAAAATTTGGAAGTAAATGTTATATTAGAAGAGATGAGTATATTGGAAAATTTGATTCTAGAAGTGATGAAGGAATATTTCTTGGTTATTCATCTAAGAGCAAGGCATATAGATGTTTTAACAAGAGATTGCAGAAAATTGTTGAGAGTACAAATGTAAAAAATTGATGAACAATTTAAAGGAACTTCAAGGTATATAGACTCTAAACCCGCAATAGAAATTGTGACAAATGAACCTACACCAAATCCACTGGTACTGAATGAAGATCCAGTTACCCTGTTACCATTTGAGGATTCCACAATAACAGAAGAACAATAGCAAACAAAGACACCCCGGTATGTAAGGTTGAATCATTCTAAAGATCAAATAATTGGAAATAAATTTAAAGGAGTTATGACAAGAGGAAGATTAGCAAATGAAGAGGTATCTCTTATTTCTCAAATTGAACCATCATCTGTTAATGAGGCATGTGAAGATAAATTTTGGATTAAAGCTATGGAAGAAGAATTAGAACAAATTGAGAAAAATAACACTTGGACATTAGTTCCCCGGCCTAAAGATAAAAATGTAATTGGAACCAAATGGGTATTGAGAAACAAACTTAATTAAGATGGTAAGGTTGTCACAAATAAAGAAAGACTAGTGTGTAAGGGATATTCTCAGAAAGAAGGAGTTGATTACAATCAAACCTTTGCATTGGTAGCTAGAATTGAGGTAGTCAAATTATTTTTGGCTTTTGCTGCACACAAGAACTACAATGTTTATCAAATGGATATTAAATGTGCATTTTTGAATGGAGATCTTGAAGAGGAAGTATAAATTGAACAACCTAATGGATTTTCTTTGATTGATGACAATGATATGGTTTGTAGATTAAAGAAACCTCTGTATGGACTGAAATAAGCCCCAAGAGCTTGGTATGCAAGATTGGATAAGTATCTTTTAAAGATTGCTTTTACTAAAGGAAATGCAGACATCAATTTATATTACAAAATAACTAATGATGACATCTTGATTATAGAAGTATTTGTTGATGATATAATCTTTGGAGGAGAAGATGGTTTATGTAAGGAATTTTCTACTAAAATGCAGCAAGAAGTTGAAATGTCTATGATTGGAGAAATAAAATTCTTTTTAGGATTACAGATTTCACAAATTGACAAAGATATATTCTTGAGTCAATCCAAATACTTAAAAGAGTTACTAAAGAAATTTGGGATGGAGAACTCTAAACTGGTAAGCACACCTATGACTACAAATGATAAATTATCTCAAAGGGATGAATCTACACCTGTTAATCCAACTAGATACAAATCTATGATAGGAGGTTTACTGTATTTGACACAAACCAGACCTGATATTATGAATGCAGTATGTATTGTTTCAAGATTTCAAAGTAATCCTAGAGAAAATCATGAATCAGCAATAAAAAGGATTTTCCGGTAATTACAAGGCACTATAAATCTTGGATTATGGTATCCTAGAGATGAAAACTTCTAATTATGTGCATACACAGATGCAAATTGGGTGGGAGATGTGGATGATAGAAAAAGAGCCACTGGAGGAGCATTCTTTCTTGGAAAGAGATTAGTTTCTTGGTTGAGTAAGAAACAGAGTTGTACATCTTTATCAACAGCAGAATCAGAATATGTTGCAGCAGCAACTAACTGTACACAAGTACTATGGCTTCAGAAAATGTTGAAAGACATAAAGGTAAAATGCAAGCAACCTATTACCATATATTGTGATAACACTACAGCAATTGATATATCTAAGAATCTGGTATTACATTCTAAAACAAAACATGTTTCTATCAAACTGAATTTTCTAAGGGAAAAAGTTGAAGAAAAAGAGATAAAACTGGTTTATGTGAATACTAAAGAACAGCTTGGAAATATTTTCACAAAACCTTTGCCTAAGGAGACTTTTGAATATCTTAGAGATCAACTTGGAGTCATACCACCACCGGTAGAGACTTAGACAGTTGATGATTGTCATCAACCGGTAGAATTAACAGACAAATTTTTTACTCTGGTCTTTGATGAGGAAGCTACTTCTCAGGGGGAGTAGTTGGTATTTTGTATATGAACTTGGTATTATTGTTGCTCCTAGGGGGAGAAATTGTTGTTTGGGAGAGACTATTACTCTCTGTATTCTAGTTATGATCTTTTTAGAGATTGTTGGTATTTGGCTTTTTCTTTTTGGCACTTTGATGGTTTTTCCATCTTGTGTTGCCATCAATGCCAAAGGGGAAGATTGTTGGTATTTTGGTATGGTTTTGTCATTGATGTCAACACCTACTAAAACACTAGCACTTTGGAGATCTAGAAGCATTCACCGGCAAGCAAGTAACTATTGCATAGTTACTAGTATATGGTTCACCGACAGGATATAATGATCACCGGCACTTGGAATTATGTGGAAGACACTTGGTAATGTTGAAGGCATCTTTTGGACATCTTGTCCTGGAGTTTTGTTCATTGGTATATTCATATTTGCATATTTGTTTTTACCGGCAAATAGGTCCAGGGTTACACCGGCAGGTTTATCTTTTCCAGATCAGCATGGCACGCTAAGGAAATGATTAATTATTATTGTAAATGCATTAAACTGACATGTTCAATCGGTTATTGCATCAGACATTATATTGTTTATAAAATGTCTTTATTGTAATATCTTGTAGAGCCGACCTACTAAAATTGGTCTTAGGTTATGGTATAAATGTAAGATCTTAATTGTAAGATCGAATGTGGGAATGAGAAAAAGGATTGTGTGAAGGTATATGCAAGATTAAGCAGAGCTATACACGAAGACATCATTTGAAGGTGAAGTTAGGTTTTTGTGAAAGCATATCAGCATTACACCGGTACTGAATCCAGCATATGAAGATGTTATTTTGTGCAGTACATTCTTATTGGATTTAACCATCTAGCTGTAGTCAGTGTGACTCCCATTTTGTCATTGAGCAGTGAGCTCTAGGCTATTGGCCTTTCTACATGTGCATACCCCATTTATGTACACTTACTATCTGTAGTAGTATCATCTGATTGTGGGTAAGGTTTCCCACCATGGTTTTTCCCCTTACAGGGTTTCCACGTACAAATATTGGTGTCATGTGTTGTGGATAACTTTGTGTTTATGTTTCATGCATTAATCTTTACCGGTATAGCTATTAACTAAACTGTCTACCGACATACTTAACTAGTTTACCAGTATTAAGCATTAAGTTGGTTATGTTGTTTTTGGTTTGAAATTAGTTGACAACTAATTCACCCCCCCCCTCTCAGTTGTCTCTGGGACCTAACACCTTCAACATTTGCTTCATCCATAAAACCTGTGTAGAGTTAGTAGCAGTAGCAACATACTCAGCTTCAGCCGTAGATAAAGAAGTACATGACTATTTCTTGTTGATCCATGAAACCAACTTCTTTCCAAGAAAGAAAGCTCCATCAGAATTACTTTTCCATTCATCAACATCTCGAGCCCAATCAGCATCTGTGTATGCACATAAAGTAAAGTCATCCTCCTTAGGGTACCAAAAATCATATTCTGATGTGCCTTGCAAGTATCTAAACATCCTTTTTACCGCACTCTCATGATTTTCTCTAGGATCACTCTGAAATCTAGCTGCAATACAAATAGAATTCATTATGTCAGGCCTATTCTAAGTCAAATAAAGAAGACCTCCAATCATAGATTTATATCTTGTAGGATTTACTAGTGCAGAAACATCTTTCCTTGACAATTTATCACTTGTAACCATAGGAGTACTAACCGGTTTATAATCTCCCATACCAAATTTCTTCAACAATTCCCTAGGATACTTAATTTGACATATGAAAATACCTTTGTCAGTCTAAGTAATCTGCAAACCTAAGAAAATTTTAATTTACCCAATCATAGACATTTCAAATTCCTTCTCCATATTTTTAGAAAATTACACACACAACTTATCTTCACCTCCAAAAATAATTTCATCAACAAATACTTAGATAATTAGTATATCATCATTAGTGATCTTATAATATAAATTATTGTCAGTATTACTCTTAGTAAAACTAAACTTCAAAAGATATTTATCCTGATGATATGATGAATCAATAATGATCCGGACAACTACTGAGAGGGGGGGGTGAATCACTAGATAGAAAACAAACTAAACTTTCATCAAACTCAAAACCCAACTCATAAATCAATCACTGAACTAACTGGTTCAAACACTAAACTACAAACTGCACTGTCAATTTTACCGGTTGACTGACATAACAAAATAACAATGTAACAGATCTGAAACTCTCAAACCATTTACCCAAAACATCAAAACACTTTACTAATATTAGTAAATGCACTTTTTAGAGCACTCCCAGTCATCTTAACATATCTAAGTGGCTTTACCAATTAAACACATTAACCATATCAAAACATAACCACAAAAACTATTCGCCACTTGACACAATGATTTTTGACGTGGAAACCCAAATGGGAAAAACCACGATGGGGATGAATACCCACAAGTATTCTGAACTCTTCTGAAGTTAGCCCTGTTAGGAGCCACACCTTGTTAGAATCTTTACAAAAATGTCTTGTTAGGAATAGATCCGATTAAGGACCACTCGGTTAAGGGATTGACTACAATATCCTATTAAAGGCAATACCCTATTAGGAGTAACCTCGATAGAGGATTTGAAATCCAAGCTAATGGATCACCTAGTTAGAGGATTTACAAACCACCAAGCATGTTAAAGCTTACCCGATTAAGGGATTTAACTATTGTAATTGTTAGAGACCAAAAGGGTTTTTGTTGATATGGTAATAGCACTACTCTACTTGATCAAATCATATTCATTCTCCTATCTGCCTTCAAACATTTTGCAGATACTCCTTCTGATTTGGCAATCAATCACACTCGCACTTACCCAAAAATTGCCAACACTACTACAAAACAACTCATCGACCTTATAAGCAAAACAATAGGTCAGTAACACATCACAATACCTAAGATCCCCTAGAGATTACAAACAAATTGTTTCAAACATGATTGTTAGATCACATAGCAATCATCAACACATTGTTCAAGATAACCTCAATCGTTCCTTGATCACTACTCATTGAATCCTGTAACTCATCACATAGTTTCCACTTCATGCAATGTACTCTCTCATTCCTAAGATAAAACACTTATCTCTACGTGCCAAAAACCACTGGAAACTCATCACATGCATCATGCATACGTGGCATAATCATCTTTGATCACCATTTGATCATAGATCAACACAACTAATTCACTAAGCTCCATTGGTTAGGGTTTGGCATATCAACAGGTAGGGTTATCAGTTGATCTCACTACTACAAATAGTAATACCAGTTTGCTTCACTTTCTCAACTATCAGTTGCAAAATAACTCCATTACTGGTTACAATTGACATCAATGACAACACAATAGTTCATCAATGCAATCTTCATAAAATGCCAACAATATCCCCCTTTGGCATTGATGGCAATACAAATATCAATACCCTTGATTGTGATGATTCAGAGTAATGCACATACACAGGTATAGGAATCCTGGTTTACATTTTACCATGTAATCTCCTTCAACTAAGTCTTCATGTCTTCAATTGGTAACTTGTTGGAGTTCTTCTCTCTATCAATCATACAGTTCTTCTCCCCCTTTGACAACAATGACAAAGTGAAAGTAAAAGATGCAGTGTCATACTTCACTGTTCTGGATCAAGTTGCTCCCCCTATGGAGTAGTTGCACTCTACACCAATCTTTCTTCAAGATATTCAATAAATTTTGGGACTGATGTCTTCCACATATGTTCAACTGACCTCATGTAGGGGCACAAACCCTAGCTGACTTCTAAGATACTCAAAAGTAGTCTTAGGCAGAGGTTTAGTAAAGATATCCGCTAGTTGTTCCTTAGTAGATACATGCTCTAGTAACACATCTTTACTTTGTACTTTCTCTCTCAAGAAATGATATTTTAGCTCAATATGCTCGGTTCTTGCATGCAACACCAGGTTCTTTGAAATATTTATTGCAATGGTGTTATCACAAAAAATCCTTACCGATTATGTGATCTTCAACTTAAAACCTTCCAGAATGTGTTTCATCCAGAATGCCTGAGTACAATTCATATACGCTGCAACATGATCAGCTTCAGCAATCGACTGTGATATAAAACTTTTCTTCTTGTTGCTCCAAGATACAAGCCTTCCTCCAAGAAAGAATGCACCTCCCGTTGTACTATTCATGTCATTAACATTTCCTGCCTAGCCTGCATCTGTATAGACTTTCAAATCAAAGTTACCTGCATATGAATACCATAATCCATAATCAATAGTACCCTTCAAATATTTGAATATCATTTTAGTGGCTACCATGTGTGTCTCCTTAGGGTTCTTCTGAAATCTGGCAACTAATCCAACTGCATGAGCAATATTTAGTCTATTGTGAACAACATAATGCAGTTTCCCTATCATTGACCTATACTCCTTTTCATCAATAGATGCAGAATCATCCTCCTTAGATAGTCTACAGCCTATAACCATTGGTGTCCCAACTAGTTTACAGTCTCCCATTCCAAATATCTTCAATACCTCTTTCACATATTTGGACTGTGTGATAAAGATACCATTATTCCTCTGTTGAATTTACAAACCTATGAAGAATTTTATGTCACCCACCAGAGACATCTCAAATTCACTTTTCATCTCATTTGCAAAGTCATCACTCATGTCATCATTGCCTCCAAAAATAATATCATCGACAAATACCTCACTAACTAGTATCTTATCTCCTTTAGTCTTGAGATATATATTATTGTCTTCACTGGTTCTCTAAAAACCTATCATCACCAAGTGTGAATGTAGTCTTTCATACCATGCTCTTGGTGCTTGCTTCAAACTATATAGTACCTTGTGTAGTTTGCACACCATATCCTTTGCATCAGTCAAAGCATAACCATTTGGTTGTTCAATGTAAACTTCCTCTTCCAGTATTCCATTTAGAAATGTTGACAGCACATCCATCTGATATACTTTCAATCCCCTTTATGCTGAAAATGCAAGTAGAGTCCTAACATCTTCCAATCTAGCAACTGCTTCAAATGTCTTGCCATAGCCTCCTTCTTCTTGTGCATAACCTTTGCATACCAATCTGGCTTTTTTTCTGACTACTACTCCATCTTCATTCAGTTTATTTCTGAATACCCATTTCGTACCAATTACAGTTTTGTTCACCAGTCTGGGTACTAGGGTCCATGTATTGTTCTTATCAATCTGGTCAAGCCCTTCTTCCATAGCTTTGATCCAATGATCATCTCCAAAGGCTTCCTTTATTTTTCTAGGCTCAATAGTGGAGATCATACAAGAAGTCTCTCTAATTATTCTTTTGGTTAACACACCAGCATCTTTATCTCCAATAATCTGATCAGGATTATGATTGAGTCTAACATACCTTGGAATAACATGATCATTATCTTCAGGTTATTCTTCCTCGCTATCTTCATCATCTACAGAATCTACCTATTCTAATTGAACTAGTACAACAACATTCATTTCCCCAACTTCTAGTTCACCGGTTCAGGCTCCAAAATCAGAATGTAAGGTGCATCTTCCTTCTTCTACTCACTGATTCCTCCTGTATCTTCAGGACACTCATCCACTCGGACATCAACACTTTCAATGATTCTCTTTGTCCAATTGTTATAACATTTGTAGGCTTTTCTCTTGGTGGAGTAACCAAGAAATATGCCTTCATCACTCTTAGCATCAAACTTACCAACATAGTCACCTCTCTTGATAAAACATTTACTACCAGCAATCTTAAAGTAACTGACATTAGGTGACCTACCATACTAGTATTCATAAGGAGTTTTATCCTTACCTCTTTTAACCAATATCTGGCTCATTTTGTAGACAGTTGTGTTGATAGCTTCTCTCCAAAAAGTTTCAGCTACACCTCCTTGTATTAGCATAGTTCTAGCTATTGGTATTTTGGTATGGTTTTGTCATTGATGTCAACACCTGCTAAATACACCTACTTTGGAGATCCAGCAACATTCACCGGCAAACAGTAAACTATGTAAATAGTTACCGGTATATGGTTAACCAGCAGGATATAATGTTCACCGGTACCTGCATTGACATGGAAGACACTTGGTAATGTCGAAGACATCATGTGGACACTTTACTTTGAAGTAATAATCATTGGTATATTCTCATTTGCATATTTACTTTTACCAGAAAATAGGTCCAGGTTACCTAGGGTTACACCGGCAGGTTTATCTTTTCCAGATCAGCATGGCACGCTATGGAGATGATTTATTATTGTTGTAAATACATTAAGTCGACATGTTCAATCGGTTATTGCATCGGATATTGTATTGTTTGTAAAATGTTTTTATTGTAATATCTTGTAGAGTCGACCTACTAAAATTGGTCTTAGGGTATGGTATAAATGTAAGATCTTATTTGTAAGATCAAGTGTGGAATGCGAAAAAGATTTAAGGAAGGGTATATGCAAGATCAAGCAGGGATATACATGAAGACATCATTTGAAAGTAAAGTTAGGTTTTTGTAGAAGCATATCGACATTACACCGGTACTGAATCCAGCATATGAAGATGTTATTTTGTGCAGTACATTCTCATTGGATTTAACCATCCAACTGTAGTCAGTGTGACTCCCATTTGTGATTGAGTAGTGAGCTCTAGGTTGTTGGCCTTTCTGCATGTACAAACCCCTCTTTGTACACTTACTATCTGCAGTAGTATCATCTGATTGTGGGTAAGGTTTCCCACCATGGTTTTTCCCCTTACAGGGTTTCCACGTACAAATATTGGTGTCATGTGTTGTGGATGACTTTATGCTTATGTTTCATGCATTAATTCTTATCGGTATAGCAATTTTTTGTTAAAACTGTTTACTGGCATACTTAACTGTCTTACCGGTATTAAGCATTAAGTTGGTTAATAAGTTTTTGGTTTGAATTTATTTGACAATTGATTCACCACCCCCCCCCCCCCCTCTCAGTTGTCTCTGGGACCTACAATTGGTATCAGAGCTTAGTCCTCTTTTTGCAGAAGTTTAACAACTTGAGGAGATCCAATGTCTACTAATTATTTTAGAAAGGATAGTCCTAAACTTGATGGAACCAACTATGGGATATGAAAAATTAGAATGGAGACACATCTAAATTGCATTGGTAAAGACATCCGGGAAGTTACTAAGAATGGTTATACTGCTGTTGTAGCTAGTCAGGCTGCTCCCATTACTTTAGCTAAAGATGAAGAAAATGATTGCAAAGCAAGAGAAGCACTTTTGAGCACATTATCAGATCAACAAATCATGGGATTATCAGATAGATCTACTGCAAAAGCTATTTGGGATCATTTGGAAACACTGAATGAAGGGGATTCCACAGTCAAAATTGCAAAACTTGAAAGCTTCCCAGTCAGGTATGAACATCTGAAAATGGAAGAAGATGAAAGGATTTCTTCTTTTATGGAAAGAGTAAATGAAATTATTTTGGGTATCAAATGTTGTGGAGGAACCTTGAGTGAAGATAAGATTGTTTCAAAAATCTTAAGAGGTTTACCACCGACATATAAAATGAAGGTTACTACTATAAATGAGTTGAGAACAATGCCTAATACATCAGTAACTAGGGATACATTGATTGGAAAACTTTCAGCTTTTGAAATTGAGGAATTTGGTCCTGTTACTACTATAAAAACTGATTTGGCCTTCAAAGCATCAACATCATCTACTCCATCCTTTGACAAATCAGACCGGAGAGCCTTTTATGCAAGAGAACTTAAAGAAACCAGGAAGGAGAATGAAGAGCTTGAAGAACTTGAAGCACTATTTGCAAGAAAAATGCCAAAAGGTCCAATTGGAAGTAAGTATGAAGGTAAAGCACCCTTTAAATGTTTCAACTGCAATAAGATTGGTCATATGGCTTCAAGATGTCCTGATAGACATGTTAGACTAAGAGAAGAAGCTAGAAGGACATACAAACCCAATAGTGAATATCAGAGATACAGATTTAAGAAAAACAAAGATAAATCTTGTTACATTACTGATGAAGGTGTGACTGATGATTCTGATGAGGATCCAGCAGACAACGGATGGGTCTTTGTTTCTATAATAGAAGATCAACTGGTACCTATTGCTCAACTGGTAGAACAAGCCCTAGCAGCTAAAGTTGAATCAAAGGATGAATGGATTATTGACTCAGGATGCTCACATCACATGACTGGAGATAAAGGTAAATTCTTGAACTTTCAAGAATACAATGGAGGTTTAGTAAGATTCGGAGATGACAAAGCCTATTCAATCAAAGGTAAGGGTTCAATATCTCTTGATGGTAAACATAACACTGACAATGTCTACTATGTTGAAGGATTAAAACATAATGTTTTAAGTGTTGGTTAATTAGTTGAGAAAGGTTTTCAGTTACAATTTAAAAATGGAAAATGCAAAATCATGAATAGAACTAGTTTGGAAATTGCAACTGGTAATCAAACTAGAGGTAATATCTTTCACTTGAATAACAGTGAAAAGGCATGCTTAATTGTACATATAGATGAAAGTTGGCTATGGCATAAAAGACTATGTCATGTAAATTTTGATTGCATGGTAAAAATCAGTACTTCTAAGGCAGTTAGAGATCTACCTAAAATTGTGAAACCTCAAAATACAATTTGCAAGGAATGTCAATTTGGAAAACAAGTTAGAGCTAGTTTCAAAAGCATTCCAGAAAAAACCAATAATGCTCTTGATTTAATTCACACTGATTTGTGTGGTCCAGCTAGAACTAAAAGCTTACAAGGTGATAGATATTTCATGCTAATTATTGATGATTATTCTAGAATGTGTTGGGTTACTTTTCTCAGAGAAAAATCAGAAGCACTTGGGAAGTTCAAGCTATTCAAAGCAATGGTTGAAAATGAAACCGGTAAGAAAATTAAATGTTTAAGATTAGATCAAGGAGGAGAATTCACATCTAGAGTTTTTAATACATTCTGTAAAGTAAATGGAATCAAAAGACAGTTATCAGCACCTTGGACACCACAATAGAATGGAGTTGTTGAAAGGAAAAATAGAACTATTTTGGATGCAGCAAGAAGTATGTTATCAGAAGAAAATCTACCACATGTGTACTGGAGAGAGGCAGTAAGCACTGTTGTCTATACATTCAACAAAGTTCACATCAAAGGTGAAACCGGTAAGACCCCTCATGAACTATGGTTTGGTAATACTCCTACTCTTAAGTATTTCAGAATTTTTGGAAGTAAATGTTATATTAGAAGAGATGAGTATATTTGCAAGTTTGATCCTAGAAGTGATGAAGGAATATTTCTTGGTTATTCATCTAAGAGTAAAGCTTATAGATGTTTTAATAAAAGATTACAGAAAATTGTTGAAAGTACAAATGTAAAGATTGATGAACAATTCAGAGGAACTTCAAGGTATATAGACTCTGAACCAGTAACAGAAATTATAACAAATGAACCTACAATAAATCCACCGGTACAGAATGATGATCCAGTTACTCGGTATCATCAGAGGATTCCACAGTAATTGAAGAACAACAATAGACTAAGACACCCCGGTATGTAAGACTGAATCATTCTGAAGATCAGACAATTGGAAGCAAATTTAAAGAAGTCATGAAAAGAGGAAGGTTGGCTAATGAAGAGGTATGTCTTATTTCTCAAATTGAACCATTATCTATCAATGAGGCATGTGAAGACAAATTTTGGATTAAAGCTATGGAAGAAGAATTAGGACAAATTGAGAAAAATAATACTTGGACATTACTTCCCCAGCCTGAAAATAAAAATGTAATTGGAACCAAATGGGTATTTAGAAACAAACTCAATGAAGATGGTAAGGTTCTCAGAAATAAAGCAAGACTAGTATGTAAGGGATATTCTCATAAAGAAGGAGTTGATTACAATGAAACCTTTGCACCGGTAGCTAGAATTGAGGCAGTTAGATTATTCTTGGCCTTTGCAGCTCACAAGGATTACAAAGTTTATCAAATGGATATTAAATGTGCATTTTTGAATGGAGATCTTGAAGAGTAAGTCTATATTGAACAACTTGATGGATTTTCTTTGGCAGATGACAATGATATGGTTTGCAAATTAAGAAAAGCTCTGTATGGATTAAAACAAGCTCCAAGAGCTTGGTATGCAAGATTGGATAAGTATCTTTTAAAGATTGCTTTTACTAAAGGAAATGCAGATAGCAATTTATATTACAAAGTAACTAACGATGACATCTTGATTATGGAAGTATTTGTTGATGATATAATCTTTGGAGGAGAAGATGGATTATGCAAAGAATTTTCTCTTGAAATGCAGCATGAATTTGAAATGTCTATGATCGGAGAAATAAAATTCTTTTTAGGATTGCAGATTTTACAGACTGATAAAGGCATATTTTTGAGTCAATCTAAGTACTTGAAAGAACTACTTAAGAAATTTGGGATGGAGAACTCTAAACTGGTAAGCACACCTATGACTACAAATGACAAATTATCTCAAAGGGATGGATCTACACCTATTAATCCAACTAGATATAAATCTATGATAGGAGGTTTACTGTATTTGACACAAACCAGACCTGATATTATGAATGTAGTATGTATAGTTTCTAGATTTCAGAGTAATCCTAGGGAAAATCATGAATCAACAGTAAAAAGGATTTTCTGGTACTTACAAGGCATAGCAAATCTTGGATTATGGTATCCTAAAGATGGAAATTTTGATCTATATGCATACACAGATGCAAATTGGGTAGGAGATGTGGATGATAGAAAAAGCACCACTGGAGGAGCATTCTTTCTTGAAAAGAGATTAGTTTCTTGGTTAAGTAAGAAATAGAGTTGTACATCTTTATCAACAGCAGAATCATAATATGTTGCAGCAGCAACAAACTGTACACAGGTACTTTGGCTTAAGAAAATGTTGAAAGACATAAAGGTAATATGCAAGGAACCTATTACTATATATTGTGATAACACTGCAGCAATTGATATATCTAAGAATCCAGTATTACATTCTAAAACAAAACATGTTTCTATCAAACTGAATTTTCTAAGGGAAAAAGCTGAAGAAAAGGAGATAAAACTAGTTTATGTGAATACTAAAGAACAGCTTGCAGATATTTTCACAAAACCTTTGCCTAAGGAAACTTTTGAGTATCTTAGAGATCAACTCGGAGTCTTACCTCCACCGGTAGAGACTTAGACAGTTGATGATTGTCATCAACCAGTAGAATTAAATGGACAAATCTTTTATTCTGGTATTTGATGAGGAAGCTACTTCTCAGGGGGAGTAGTTGGTATATTGACTTGGTTGGTATTTTGTATGAACTTGACTTTTTGTGACTTTGGCATTTGATGTCAAAGGGGGAGAGATATATGGAAAAACATTGGGGAGAGATATATGGAAAAATGTTAGGGAGAGATGTATGAAAAATGCATTATCTTTTTGAGGAGAGATTTGTATGAGAGATTGGTATAAACACATATTACTCCCAGGGGGAGAAATGGAGATTGTTGGTTTTTGTACTTGGCATTTCTGTTTTGGCACTTTGATGGTTTTTCCATCTTGTGTTGCCATCAATGCCAAAGGGGGAGATTGTTGGTATTTTGGTATGGTTTTGTCATTGATGTCAACACCTGTTAAATACACCTACTTTGGAGATCTAGCAACATTCACCGGCAAAAAGTAAACTATGCAAACAGTTATCGGTATATGGTTAACCGGCAGGATATAATGTTCACCGGTACCTGCATTGACATGGAAGACACTTGGTAATGTCGAAGACATCATGTGGACACTTTATTTGAAGTAATAATCATTGGTATATTCTCATTTGCATATTTGCTTTTACCGGCAAATAGGTCCAGGTTATCTAGGGTTACACCGGTAGGTTTATCTTTTCCAGATCAGCACGGCATGCTATGGAGATGATTTATTATTGTTGTAAATGCATTAAGCCGACATGTTCAATCGGTTATTGCATCAGATATTGTATTGTTTGTAAAATGTTTTTATTGTAATATCTTGTAGAGCCGACCTACTAAAATTGGTCTTAGGGTATGGTATAAATGTAAGATCTTATTTGTAAGATCAAGTGTGGAATGCGAAAAAGATTTAAGGAAGGGTATATGCGAGATCAAGTAGGGATATACACGAAGACATCATTTGAAGGTAAAGTTAGGTTTTTGTAGAAGCATATCAGCATTACACCAGTACTGAATCCAGCATATGAAGATGCTATTTTGTGCAGTACATTCTCATTGGATTTAACCATCCAACTGTAGTCAGTGTGACTCCCATTTGTGATTGAGCAGTGAGCTCTAGGTTGTTGGCCTTTCTGCATGTGCAGACCCCTCTTTGTACACTTACTATCTGCATTAGTATCATCTGATTGTGGGTAAGGTTTCCCACCATGGTTTTTCCCCTTACAGGGTTTCCATGTACAAATATTGGTGTCATGTGTTGTGGATGACTTTATGCTTATATTTCATGCATTAATTCTTATCAGTATAGCAATTTTCTGTTAACACTGTTTACTGACATACTTAACTGTCTTACCGGTATTAAGCATTAAGTTGGTTAATAAGTTTTTGGTTTGAATTTATTTGACAACTGATTCACCCCCCCCCTCTCAGTTATCTCTGAGACCTACACTAGCAGCTTCAACAACTAACCGGTTGTTCCTCTCTGCAATACCATTTTGTTGTGGTGTCCTAGGTGCATAAAGTTGCCTCTTAATTCCATTGTCTTCACAGTATCTAGTGAATTCCTTTGAAGTAATTTCACCACCTTGACTAGTTCTTAAGCACTTTATCTTCTTTCCACTTTCATTTTTAGCTAAGGCCCTAAATGCCTTAAACTTGCTCAAGGCTTCTATTTTGTCCTTGAAGAATGTGACCCACATCATTCTTGATCAATCATTAGTGAAAATCATAAAATATCAATCACCTTGAATACTCCTAGTCCTTCTTGGTCCACAAAGGTCTGTATGAACCAATTCTAGCAAATGTTTTGCTGAGAAAGATTTGCTCTTAAAAGTTGAGGATGTCATCCTCCCTAACTGAAATTCCTTACATAGATCATTCATCGGTTTGTCCAACTGAGGCAAACCTCTTACCAACTTGGACTTACTGACTTTGACAATGTTATCAAAATTTACATGACAAAATTATGATGCCAAAGCCAACTATAATCTACTTTAGCAATTAAACAGTTGTTGACTTTAGGATTTAGGTGAAACAAGTTACCTTTTGTTTTCTTGCAGATTGCAATCAGTTCACCTTTGCTTCCATAGATTTTGCACATTCCATTCTTGAATTCCAATGGATAACCTTTGTCATTGACTTTAGCAACACTCGAAAGATTGTTTTTCAATCCTTCAACCCAGTAGACATCATCTGCACTTCTCTTTCTATTAAGTGAAATGGTTCCCTTTCCTTTTACCATGCAGGGTGAGTCATTTCCAAATCTCACAACACCTCCATCGAATTCCTTCAAAGTAAGAAACTTACTCCAATCATCGGTCATGTGGTGTGAACAACCACTGTCTATAATCCAATCATCATAACTATCCATAGGAGAGACTAATCCCTACTAATCTGATGTATCCTCTTTAATGGAAACAAAGACAATGTCTTCATTGGCATCTCCCTCAGATTCCTCTTCTGTAATTCCTCCATCAACTGCAATGAGGCAATCTCTTTTACCTTTTCCTTTGTACTTCTTATAATTCTCCCATTTATGCTCATTGCCTCCATCAGGACAATTAGCTGCAATATGTACAAACTGGTTACATTCAAAACACTTCAAAGGTAATTTACATTTGTACTTATCAGTATGTATGGTTAACTACTTTTCCTCACCGATGGATTAGAAACTGAAGCTCTAAATGTAGATTCCTATTTTTGAGTAGTACCATCATAATCATTTAATTCAAATGCAATTAGTTTACCAATGATGGAGTCAAGAGTTACCTTTGTTTTATCAATAGACTTTAGTTTCTGAATGGCTACAACTTGGATAGCGTAGATCGGTAGAAGGGTTTTGAACACCTTTCTAACCAATTTGGTATCCTCCACTTTATCACCAGCACTTTTGATCTCACTAACTATCTCTTTGATCCTCTGATGACACTTTTGAATATTCTCACCTTCAGCCATCTGCATGTCATCAAATTTACCTCTCAGACTCTCTTCTTTGGCAATCTTCACATGCTCATCACCGCTATAAATATCCTAAAGTTTCTTCCACACATCATAAGCAGTCTCCAAACCATGGACATCAACATACTGTAAATCGGACAAGGAAATGATAATGGCCTGCAATGCTTGATTTTTCTCCTGTTGCTCCTTCTTTTGATCATCTGACAGAATACCACTAGGCAAGGTATATTTGGTAACAACATGTTACCAATATTGACTTCCTAGACTCTTGATATAGATCTTCATCCTATCACTCCAGATTCTGTAATTTTCCCTATTGAACTTCAGACCTTCTTTCTTCATCATGTTCTTCTAGGTCTCTACCTCAAGTTGTTAGGCTTAGACACTAGAGGACCTGAAATGCTCTGATACCAATTGATGATATGATGAATCAATAAGTATCTAGACAACTACTAAGAGGGGGGGTGAATTAGTAGATAGAAAATAAACTAAACTTTCACTAAAATCAAAACCCAACTCATAAATCAATCACTGAACTAACATGTTCAAATATTGAACTACAAACTGCAACTTGCACTGTCAAGTTTACTAGTTGACTGGCATAACAAAATAACAGTGTAACAGATTTGAAACTCTCAAACCATTTAACCAAAACATTAAAACACATTACTAACATTAGTAAATGCACTTTTGAGATCACTTCCAATCATCTTAACATATCTATGTGGCTTTACCAGTTAAACACATTAACCATATCAAAACATAACCACAAAAACCATTCACCACTTGACACAATGATTTTTGACGTGGAAACCCAAATGGGAAAAACCATAGTTGGGATGAATACCCACAAGTATTTTGAACTCTTCTAAAGTTTGCCCTATTAAGAGCCAAGCCTTGTTAGAAGCTTTACAAAACTGTCATGTTAGGAACACATCTGGTTGAGGACCACCCGTTTAAGAAATTGACTACAATATCCTGTTAAAGGCAATACCCTATTAGGAGTAACCTCAATAGAGGATTTGAAATCCAAGCTAATGGATCACCTGGTTAGAGGATTTACAAAACATTAATCCTGTTAAAGCTTACCCAGTTAGGGATTTAACTATTTTGATTGTTAGAGAACAACAGGATTTTTGTTGATCTGGTAATAACACTTCTCTTCTTGATCAAATCCTATTCATGCTCCTATCTACCTTCAAACATTCTGCAGATACTCCTTTTGGTTCTGTAATCAATCACAATGACACTCAACCAAAATTGCGAACACTACTACAAAACAACTCATTGACCTTATAAGCAAAATAATAGGTCAGTAACACATCACAAAACCTAAGATCTCTTAGAGATTACAAACAAATCGGTTCAAACATGACTATTATATCACATAGTAATTATTAGCACATAGTTCAAGACAACCTCGACCGCTTCTTGATCACCGCTCATCGAATCCTATAACTCATCATGTGGTTTCCACTTCATGCAATGTACTCGCTCATTCCCAAGATAAAAGAGTTATCTCTACATGCCAAAAAACCACTTCAAACTCATCATGTGCATCATGCATACATGTCATAATTATCTCTGATCACCATTTGATCATAGATCAACACAACTGATTCACCAAACTCCATCGGTTAGGGCTTGGAATATCAACAGGTAGGGTTATCGGTTCATCTCACTACTACAAATAGTAAGACCGGTTTCCTTCACTTTCTCAACTACCGGTTGCAAAACAACTCCATTACCGGTTACAATTGATATCAATGACAACACAATAGTTCATCAATGCAATCTTCATGAAATGCCAACATATCCAACCTTGCATACCAAGCTCTAGGTGCTTGTTTCAATCCATATAAAGTTTTCCTTAACCTGCAAACCATGTTTGTATCATCTGATAGTGAAAAACAATCAGGTTGCTCAATATAAACTTCTTCATCAAGATCCCCATTCAAAAATGCGCACTTAACATCCATTCAATAAACCTTGTAATATTGATGGGTAGCATAGGCAAGAAATAATCTTATAGCTTCAATCCTAGCTACAGGTGCAAAAGTCTCTCCATAATCAATTCCTTCCTTCTAAGAATATCCTTTTCAAACCAATCTAGCCTTATTCCTTACAACTTCACCATCCTCATTCAATTTATTCCTAAAAACCTACTTAGTTCCAATAACATTCTTATTTTTTATGTCAAGGAATCAAAGTCCATGTGTTATTTTTCTCAATCTGATCTAATTCTTCTTCCATAGCTTTCAACCAATATTCATCTTTACATGCCTCAATTATTGATACCGGTTCAACTTGAGAAATTAAACATACCTCATTAGTTGTCAATCTTATTCTTGTCATTACTCAATTGTTCTTATCCCCAATGATCTAATCTTCTATACGATTCAATCTCACATAGCTAGGAGTCTTCTGACTCTCTGTTCCTCTCCCCAGTTCTTCAATTACTGTAGAATTTTATGATACTCTCAGATTAACTGGTTCAACACTTTGTTTTAGTAAAGATGTTATCGATTCAGATATAATCATTTCCACCGCCGGTTCCTTCTCATAAACTCTTATTTGACCTCTATTCAGCTCATCCACCTTGACATTAGCACTTTCCACAATTCTCTATAATCTCTTGTTATAACATCTATATGCCCTGCTTTCATTAAAATAACAAAGAAATATTCCTTCATCACATCTAGGATCAAATTTTACAATGATATAATCTCTCCTAATATAACATTTACTAACAAAGATTCTGAGATACTTAATTATAGGTGTATTGCCAAACCATAATTCATAAGGTGTCTTATTGGTTTCTCCTTTGATATGTACTTTGTTGAATGTATAAACTATAGTGCTCACTGCTTCTCTCCAATACATATGAGGTAGACTAGCTTCCATCATCATTTTTCTAGTAGCATCCAAGATAGTTATGTTCTTCCTTTCCACAACTCCATTCTACTGAAGTGTCAGGGGACCAAACAATTGTATCCTTATACCATGCTTCTCATAAAAATTATTAAAATCACCAGACGTGAATTCTCCACCATGATCTAACCTCAAACATTTAATCTTCAATCATGTCTCAATTTCCACTTTAGCCTTTAAGATTTTAAAGTTTTCAAAAGCCTCAAATTTCTCCATTAGAAAAGTAACCCACATCATTCTAGAATAATCATCAATGATTAGCATGAAATATCTATCACCTTGAAAACTTATAACTCTAGCAAGGCCACACAAATCAGTATGAATAAGATCAAGAACATCATTAGATTTATCTTGTATACTCCTAAAAGAGGTTCTTACCTATTTACCCATTTGACATTCTTTACATACCGGATTATAGGGCTTCACAATCTTACGTATATCTCTAATTGCCTTAGTTGAACATATAATTACAATGCAATCAAAATTCACATGACACAACCTTTTATGCTATAGCCAACTCTCATCAATTTGTACAATCAAACATGTCTTCTCACCGGAATTCAAATAAAATATATTACCTTTATTCTGTGTACCGGTTGCAATCTCCAAACCAGATCGTTAATGATTTTTGCATTTTCCATCCTTGAACTGTTATTGAAATCCCTTATCCACCAATTTTCCTACACTTAAAATATTATGCCTTAAACCTTCAACATATTAAACATTGTGAGTATTGTTCTTACCATCCAATGATATAGTTCCTTTTCCTTTGATCATACATGTTTTGTCATCTCCAAATCTAACCAGGCTGCCATCAAATGCTTGTAAGGATGGAAACTTCCCTTTATCTACAGTCATATGATGTGAACAACCACTGTCAATTACCCATTCATTCTTGTCTTCAATTTTAGTAGCAAGTGCCTTCTCTTCAAGTACATTCTCTTCCAGTGTCAGAACATCTTCCTTGGTAGCCAGGAACACCCATTCCTTCCCATTTCTAGAACCAGTAGTAGAATCTCTTGTCGATTCATCATCAGAATCAGTAATGCCTTCCTCATCCACTATGTAGCATGATTTGTCTTTGTTTTTCCTATACTTATACTTGTTTTGATATCTAGGGTTAGGCTTAAAAGATCTTCTAACTCTTTCTTCAAATCTTGAATTCCTTTCAGGACATCTAGATGCAAAATGACCAATCTTATTACATGCAAAACATTTAAAAGGTGTTTTTCTTTCATACTTACTTCCTGCCGGTCCTTTGGGCACTTTTCTAGAAAATAGTGCTTCAAGTTGCTCAAACTCATCATCTTCTCTCTTCATATCATCCAATTCCTTTGCATATAAATCTTTCCAATCTTGCTTACCGGTTGTTGATGCAGATGCATGAAAAGAAGGTTCAGTTTTCACAGCTCCAAAAGGTCCAAATTCTTCAAGCTTACAAGTAGATAATTTCCCAACCAAGGTATCTATGTTGATAGATGTATCATCCATTGTTCTCATCTCATTAATAATAGTAGCCTTCATCTTGTAAGTTGGTGGTAGGGTCCTCAGAACTTTAGAAACCATAAAGTTTAGCAATCTTCACTATAGGTTCACCTTCATTAAGAGTCTCCAACTTATCCCATATAGCCTTTCCAGATGATTTGTTAATTAATCCCATTATTTGCTTATCAGAAAGTGCACACAAGAGGGCTTCTCTTTCTCTACAATCATTCTCAAGATCCTTATCCAAGTTTGTCAAAGGAGGATCACCAGATGCTAGATTATGAGGTGTAACACCATTCTATGTGATCTCCCAAATCTCCTTGCCAAGACATCCAAGATGATTCTCCATCTGAATCTTCCATACAATGTAATTTGTTCCATCAAGCCTAGGAATATCTCTTCGAAAGATAGCTCCAGATGAATTGGATGAACTTGAACTATTAGTTGACATAGGATCTTCCTCAAGTGGTTTGATGGACTTGAAAAGCATTGAGAGGGGGGGTGAATTAGTGATAGCAAAAATAAAACTACTTCAAACACTAACCGATAGATGAACTTAACAAAGCTTTTAAACACAATTCATGCAATCCAAAATGATATAACAACATCCACAAAAAGTAAAGCATCCACCATAACACAAGTGTTTGTATGTGGAAAACCCAAATAGGTAAAAACCACGGTGAGATGGAACTCACAAGTTAACTATCTTTAGTAATATATAACTGATCGGTTAAGGTCTACAAAGTTCTCTACTATGAGCGAATCTTGATAGAGATCCCAAAGCTTGATTAGAAGCGTATACCCTATTAAAGGTAGTACCATGTTAGGAGTAACCTCGATGGAGGATTTCTGAATCGAAACTAATGGATCACCCTGTTAAAGGATTTATATATTGAAGCTTGTTAGAGCTTACCCGGTTAGGGGATTTGATTCTGCTGTAATGGTTAGAAAACAACAAGAATGGTTTGATCTGTTATGAGTAGCACAATACTTGCTTGATCAGATCCTTCTAAACATATTCAATGGTTCTCTTTTGCATACTCTGCAACTTAACTCTTTTTACTTTCGCACATAACATAACTTTTCACTCTCTTAAATAATTCATTGCAATGTCAATATATAGACCTTATGATTTCATGTCGGCCTTAAGAAATCATAAAACAATTTCCTAGGTGCAGTGTATCTGAACAAGTGATCATAACTCATCACAAAAATTGTCGCCAAGAAGTTGGTGCAAGTAACTCATCATGAAATGTGGTAACTCATCACAAAATTACCAAATACTAGTTTGAATAAAACATATGAACCGTTGTCCTTAAATATTTGCTTGATCTCCATCTTGATCTTCATCTTGATGCCGACTTAGTATAATCACAGACTATATCTTATGCACATACCGGTTGACACAAAGTACCAGTTAGAGATAAACCTCTTAGTATAACCTCTAACATACCGGTTGACAGAGTAAACAATTGAAGTTACATCAGTAGTCAATATAATCATGTGTGTGTGAGAGTGTTTCATCAATGACAATAAATGATGAATACATTACAATCATCATCAGGCCAACATGGTTAATCTTTCTGTAGAGAGGACCAAGGCTCTGATACCAATTGTTAGATAGTTCAAATAACTGGAAGACAACTGAGAGGGGGGGATGAATCAGTTTTCACAGATTACCAGAACATTTAGCAATTAAAATATTAATACCAGAATGCTTAAACCAAATACTTGAATAGCAGTTAAACCATTTAAACATAAACAATAATCACAGAATAAATACCATCCACATGACACCAAGATTTATACGTGGAAAACCCGGTAAAGGGAAAAACTATGTTGGGAAGCCTACCCAAAGTCAGATATACTTCTGCAATAAGTATGTGAATTATAATTGAGGGGCCTACACTTGCAGGAAGCTCAACAGCCTAGAGCGCACTGTTCATCACAAAAGGAGTCTCACTGACTACATAGAAATCCAGACTACAATCTGGAAAAATGAATGAACTACAAAGATAGCATCTCATATGCCTAAGTACAGTTCCAGTTAAGCTCAATACCGGAGGACTAAATACTCTTACACAAACCCAACTCAATCTCTAATGATCGACCAAATCCTCTGGCTGAATGATATTACATTATTTGCACATTACATATCCATATCCTATTCCTTGACCATATACAATGATGATCTCCAGTGAGATCTTACATCATATATATACAAACCCTTGACCATAAACAACCAGGTCGGCCACCTAACAATAAACCAATTACATAATTACAAAACATATCAGCCTTAGACCAAACAAACAATATCTAATTCATAAGACATCCCAGAAACATATCGAGAGGTCCAATCCAAACGTTACATTAAGCCGATCCATAACCAAGATCAACTGGGACCCAATATAGGTCCACACGCTAAAGCAATGATTTCCATCCACCAAGTCTCGAACATGATCACCATCATCATCCTGAATCTCCACCAAAAGCTGCACCAACACCACTTATGCATATCAACAAAGATATTCATCAAAAGATTTATCAATGAAACCCTTGTCGGAACCACAAGCCAAGTTTCCAAGAAAACAGGATAGCATCCGATCACCAGACCAAAACCAACTGACTGAATATGAACATGAGTATCATGAATAAGCCAATTCCATAACCAAATCATAGCAAAGCATACCGGATCATGCCAGATCCAAACTAACTAGAAACCACTCAACCTACTTGGATCAAAAGGGTGTCAGTAAAGCATCCAAACAGCTAGTGTTGACATCAATGAAAAAACATCAATGCAACACATAATCAATTCCTCCAAATAGCCAACAATATTATGCATTATGGCAAATTTTTGGGAGGATGCACAAAAGACAAAAATGTCTATAAGTCTAATGTTGATGACAATGAGAATCCAACATTCTCATCCTAATGAGTTATATGATTTTGCTACATATGGTCAACATCAATTACATGAGGGATTGATGAGGGTAAAGAGAAACCAAATTGTGGTGGTTTTCAAGCATTACTCCCTCTTGTGTCACCTCATCCTTTTCTAAAACAAGGCAGCATGGACCCCAAGGCTCAAGATTGTTATGGGAGATTCTAAAAGTGAGCAATGGCTAGTACAAAGATGGACTCAAATTTGGGATAAAGGATCCACAAAGTCTGCCTATGTAGTTTATTTTTATCATGTTGTTATGAAAGTTTTGAGATGGTGTGGCCTACAAAGTCAAAAGTTGCCAAAAACAATTAAGAGGTCCTTGAGAGCTAAGGATAAGAAACCAATAGAAGGGAAATTGCTAGAGAATGGCTTCTCCAATCATTTTGGTGATATTTTCTTCATTGTTGAATATTTAATGATGAGAATATACAGTTATCCCCAAGCACCACATTAGCTACCAATTATTGTTCCCCCAAGGTTGGAATTCATGAAATTTTTGTCACAATTGATGTGGATAGATTAAAAAATGGGTGGAACCGGATAGGAAGGGAACCTATCTCCCTAGTTACATTCAATACAATGATTTTTCTATAGGATGTGAATCTTTGGAGAAAGTTCAAGATTTCATAAGGGAGAACTACCACTTGCAGAGTGGAAAAATTAGAAGTTATGATCTAGAAGGATATATAACCCACTTAAGGGTAAACAAAATGAGAAGAAAAGAGATTCCCCATGAACTTTTTGAATTTGAAGACTTGGCAAGGAATTGCACATCTAAACAAGATTTAAATAATAGAAGAAAATATAATACTTTGGAGAAACTTGAAAGGGATAAAAGGCAGATAGATTTCAGGTTCAATGGTTTCTATACAAATGTTTAAAATGAAACATTGAGAATGCAACTAAAGTTGCAAAAATTTGAACAATTATATACTAAAGCTCAAGGGGAGACATTTGGGTCCACAGAGGAAAGGCCCACTTACCAACCATCAAGGCCCTTAATGTATGTAGGAAAGGGAAAACAGATCATGGGCCAAGAGAAATGTGAAATTTAACCTGGTCCCCAAATAGATGAACCCCAAGGAAAGGATGGGGCAGAACAAATTGACATTATAGATATTCATGATGATGAAGAAGAGATGGATCGGCCTTCCCTTTCTCCTCAATATGACGTGTTCCATGATGAATAAAATGCAAAAGATCTCATGGATGCTAATAGTGGTATTATGCCAAATGTTATTCTAGTGGATGAGGTACAAGATGAAAGAATGGTTACAACTTTACAACTCATTCTGATGATAATTATGCTAAAACTCCTGAATTCAAAAGTTTTTGGCTTCAAGAAAAATTGAAAGAATTGTTAGAATAAGAGGTAGCAAAGTTTGACCATATATGTATATATGTATATGTATATGTATATATATATATATGTATGTGTGTATATATATGTATATATGTGTGTGTATATATATGTATATATGTGTGTATATGTGTGTGTATACACACACATACACATATATATAGGTGTATATGTATATATATACATATACATCTATATATGTGTGTGTATATGTATATATATATATGTGTGTGTATATATGTATATATATGTATATATGTGTGTGTATATATATGTATATATATACATGTGTGTGTGTGTGGTGTGTATATGTATATACACTAATACATTTGGTCTAGAATTCCGACGAAGGTTTTCGACGGAGAAGGTATATTGTGACCAAATTTGATTTTTTTTTGAAAAAATAGCCGAATTTGTCGGAATTCCAACGATAATTCCACATTTGGTTTCAACGGAGAGGGCATTAGTAATGAAATTTGTTTTTTTTTTGAAAAAAAGTGCTCGCATTCGTTGAAATTCTGATGACCACGAGCATTACTTTAAAAAAAAAAAGAGCGCAAGTCATTTGCTCAATCACTCCCGTGCAAGCTTCGTCGACCTCTAGCAATTACCTGCGTGCAAGCTTTGTCGACCTCAACAACCCTGCATCTCCTAAAAGGTTAGGGTATTTTGCATATGAATTTTTATTTTAAATTTAATCTTCTTAAGTCTTAAGGTTTCTATCTTGAATATACCCTGGTGCCCAATTTCTCCTTGATCTAGCTACATCCAACTACCATGGCTTCCTCTGATACACCCACCTTAATAGATGCCTCCACCAATATAGTGGATTGAAATCAATGAAAGAGGGGAAGAGTGGATAGATATATCATTGGAGGAGATTGGGTTGTAGGTGATCATTTAATGAAAGAGGGAAGAGGAGAAGAGGGCACGGTTGATGGAGGAGGTTGGCAAGTGTCCCAACTAAGTTTTGACCTAATAAACTAACAAGTTCTTATTGCCATTGTCACCTAAGACTTCGCCCTGCACATTGATCTATACTAACCAACATTTTCCCAAGGCTAAATTTTCTCGGTTGTAGGATTTTGGGGACAACAAATTTTAGTAGCCAGGTTTATATAATTTGATAAGATTACATGTACTATCAATGTAAATGAGCTTGATAAATATTAAGAGATACAACAACTAGAAAATTGTTTCAACATTTTCACAAGAATTGCTTGGATATATGGTTTGATAATGGCTCTTTGCAGAACCTACCTAATTCCAGAAAGATCTGAGAATGATTACGCAAATATATTGTAGGAGGTAAAGCAGATGTTACAAATATTTGACAAAGCATGGTATTTCAATCATAAAATACAACCCAAATAGAAGATTGTATACTAGTACAAAGGGCGAGATACCTTTGTTTTACACATATTTTGCACTGAGCATCTATAATACTAATACTATATTGGTGGGAAAATTACAACACCTGTAAATAAAATAACTGATGGGGATATTAAATAAATATAATTTCCATGTGTTTGATCAAATCAATAACTATCTAAAAAATGAAACGCTAGGGAGAGACATTAAATGTGAAGACAAAAAGCAACTGAAAAGGCATCGAAGGTGAAATGAACCACTAGAGGAATTATTGTAATTCAAAACATGAAAGGGTATCAAATTGGAGAAGATACATAATAAGAAGTATTGACCAAGGATGTGGAGGTGTGTGGGCATCGACCAAGATTGGCCAAGAGAGATAGAGTTATTGTGTAGAGAGGATTGATTGGAGATTGTTAATTGCATATTTGAATAAATATTTTATTGTAATCTTTCTGTCAATTCAATTTGTGTGCAAAGAATCTATACATTTGTGCTAACTATTATTTATTTTCTAAGTTAGGTAGAGGAATATTTATGTGCTTGCATCAAATGGTATAAGAGATTAGAAAGTACTATCTATTGTTCAAATGCAAATGTATACTATCTATAATTCATAAGATGGCATGCTTTAGTACTTATAAAATAGTCTTATCGGTTAGAAAGTATCATGGTTTTAGAGTGTAACATGTCTACCCAGTTAAGACTAAGGAGAGATCAATTTGCAGTAGCAAGAGATCAATCAGTTGTAGCAAGAGATCGATCTACATAGCTTTTGCGCTTTGGATCGATCTGCAATAGAATGTCAGAGATCTATATGCAAATTTTTTGTGCTTCAGATCGATCTCTACCTTTCACAACCAGTTCTTGATGAACAACAGGGTGGGAACCTGGGAGCAATATAACCCCCTAACGTCTATCTCCTAAATATAGTCCCCGGAACAATTCAATACAGTAACTAGAGTATAAAATTTTATCAAGCCAAATAAGAGAGTCATTAAAATAGGCTCATAAAATTGATCATGTGTTTCTCTATATGATTGTCATTGAAATGTGGTGTTATATTGCAGAGTCAATATGTCAAACAATGGTATGCTTGGGATGGACACACTAACTAAATTTGTTTCGCTAGATGTATTAAAATATATGAGATCTTCGTTCCTTCTCAATAGGGAAAGTAAAACTAGAGGTAACTTGTCACCCTTGGTAAGTAGAGACTGAAGATAATAATTAGGATTTGAATCAAGGACCATTTTAATTACTTGCATCCCTTTAGTATATTGTAAAAATTCAAATATGTCTTCCAATATAGCAACTTGATGAAGATCTTTTATCAGCACCTTTGAAGATGAAAACAAAATATTTTGAGATTCCTCTAGAGATAGTAAATGTGAAGGAATTCCACACTTAAATTCCTCTTGACTTACCTCCAAGTTTTTTTTATGTTTTAAATGTGTGGTTGTCAAGTATAAATTTCAAGTTTGCAAGTTTGAAGTTTATTTCCAAGCGTCGTTTCAAGTCTACTTTGTCCAAAAGTTTCCTATTTTATAGGTGTGAAGTCATGATTGTGTTCCTGATTTGGAAGTTTTCTAAAAAAGAATGATATTGAACAAAAGGACAACTAGATTGTATAAAAGTGTATAAAAATAGTGCAAAAGCATCATTCAAGGTTACAAATGTGTAAAAGAATTGGACAAAGGAGCAATTCTAGGCTACATATGTTCAACTTCCCTTGAGACATTGAGCTTAAAATGCAATTAACAGCCCTCTTAGATGTGCCATCAAATGTTAAAATTAAATTATCCATTGGAGAAGGAATTCACTTGACCCTATTCTGGATTTTGGACCACTAGTGTCTTAGTCACCAAGCTCAAGAGATTCAATCAATTAATGAGAATATCATCTTAATGGCAGTTATAGACAAGAGTTATGGCCTTGACAAATGGGGGTGCCAAATAAATAATTTTCCAACAAATATTCTCAGTTTTCCATTAGGTTTGTCCTTATTTGAATGCTCATTTCAACTTCCAAGGACACTAGTTAGTACTAGGTGTGATGATTATTTGGTTCCACCAAGATCCCTAATATACTACTTTTAGTAAGTTTTCCTTTTTTGGAAAGCTATATAGTGGTTGAATTTGAATCATGTAACAAGAATAGAAGGCATTCGTCTCTACTACAAATTTTACCCATTTTGTAAACACACTAGATTAAAATAAAGATCATTTTGTTTAGCTATATTGTAATTATCAATTTTGTGTTTTATTTTATTCAGTTATATTGATATTGAAGAACTAGCTACTAACTCCTCGAATTCCTTTAAGTTGTTGATCTAGGTGGCTTGAGGAAAACAAAGATCAAGGATGATGAACTGATTTGTGTTGATGCTCCAAAGTAACCAAAATAAGCAGTGAGCCCCATTGGAAAGATCACTTGGCAATTGGACTCCCTTCAGAGCCTAGGTAAGTTGTGATGTCCCTAAGTTTGATAGGAAAATTGATGTAGATGTTGTTGACGATTATATTTCTAAATTGGAGATGTATTTCTTTGTAATTTCTTAGATTAGAGAAAATTAGTAGAGCCCTACTTAAATTAGAATTCCAGTTAAACAATGTTGGATTGCTAGCTTGCTAGCCAAGGAGGAGTTGAAGGAACTCCACTTGATTTAGTGATGGAGGTGAATTTCAGTTTGGGTGGTTTTATGGAGGTGAATTTCAGTTTGGGTGAATTATTAGACCTGAAGAAGAATGGAAAGTTGCAATAGATGCATTTTCTCAAACACCAACAATAACTACACAATAAAACAAGATGGAGCATATGCTCTCAAGATATAAAGGCATGTTGATTTTGTTGATGGGAGCACCTTTGCATTGTTAGGTAAAGCTTTTAATTGATAATGTCCTTGACATGCCACTACTAAATTGGCCACCATATAAATGACCATTTTTGGACAATGATGATTTCTAACATAGTGTGTAGGCACCTAAAATATGACAGAGATTTATGCTAGTGTTTAGGTCTGCATACAATGAAAGGTCTACATATTGGAAGGAGACAATCATCCATACTTATCACAAGCTTCTACAGCTCATGTAGACTCAAGGTGAGTTGCAAAATCACCATCAAAGGTGCTCCATGTACCTACAATGGTGAGCCATCTCTAACATATTATCATCTGAGAATTTTTCTATTTACCATAACAAGATGTTTTATAACATAGTGGGTAAGAACCTAAAATATAACAAATAGATATATGCTATCATTTAGGTTTGCATACAATGAAAGGATTACATTTTGGGTAAGGAGATAGTCATGCATACTTATTACAAGCCTCTGCAGTTCATGTAGACTTGAGGTAAGTTTTAAAATTACCATCATCAAAGGTGCTCCATGTACCTACAACATTTTTTTTCAATTGAACATTTGACACAAGAATGGGAGTATTGATAAGGTTGTTGAATGCTTGACTTATCTTTCATCTACAGCTTTGATAACAACACTTGGTTCTTGCAAGCATGAAACATTAGAATGACCTTAACTTAACATTAGAGATCTTGAATTCTTTTACATATACCAAAAATTCACAGTTAGGTGGTATGTTCTTGATTTTCACATATAAAATAAGCCTATGCTACATGAGACCCATTTGTATTCCCACTAAAGAACCACCAAAGATGATTCAGGACTTTCACTATAGTTGGGTGAAATGATATTGCTACTGTTAATTTTACAAAATTATTCCTATTGTCTGCAATAGGGTCATAGAAGTGTAGTTTCAAGTGGCATATACAAAACAAGCAATTGTAGATAAAGAGCAAAATAAATGACTAGGGCTAACCTCCTCCTCTTAGTTATCTTGTTATAATTTCTTTTTTTTTTGAGCTATTGTCTTGTTTGGACTTTGGGATGTGACTCTTGCCACTTACCTTTCTTTTTGTGAATATGCATAACACTATTTTGGAAATGATAATATAGATCCTCATCCATTAAAAAAAAATTATAATGGTAAAATTAATAGACCTTGTGTAGGGTCCTCCAAGCCTAGAGAAAGGAGTTTGAAGCATAGATACATTGATTTGACCTTGTGGCCATCAATGAGTGTTGACCCAATAGGAGATGTCTTGAGATTGACAATTTTGGAAGTGTGGCATTGTTGAGAGCCAACAGTTAGGTGTGAACCCTGTCTTCACAAATTATGATCAGTTTCCATGATACTTGACCCTATCCTCATGGTGTTAGCTCAATTCATATTAGTTTTTCCAATCCCAGAAGCCAAGTAATGTATCCAAGGGTGTCTAGAAGAATGGAGTGTATGATCATTGACTTTGTATGTTGAAACCATTATACATGCCCCTCCATTGAGGGTATTGAGGAAGATTGGGAATAGTGTGTTTTGATGAAGAAACATGATTTGAGAATTTTGATGCAAAGGCAAGGGTAGAACTCAGTATTTCATATTAGGACAACAACCACATTGGTTAGGCAAGTCAAATAAGGTCTCTCCAATGTTTAGGATACACAAGGGCAGCATTAGTCATGTAAGTATGCATGAGCATGGGAATGTATAGTTACTTTCCTTTTAGACTAAATTGGGTCTATAACTCTCAATGGTGTTCATTCCAAAAGTATATTTAATACCATTCACTTGCACCCAAGGTTTGACTGAGAATTTTGTCTTACTTGTTACTAATTTGGATAGTATTGTGAGGATCCTGTAAGGATGACTATCACCATACTCTCGATGACTTCACAACATTGATAATAATTTCACATTAGACACTCATGGATTACCCTAATTACACATTAGTCAACTTAAGATATGATACAAGGATTGCATACCACAAAGCCATTAGATATGTTTTGAGATGAAAAAGAATAGTTAATTGGTTTTGGTTCAATTTGCATTATTTCTATGTTCAATTAATTTAATTTGGTATATTATACTAAAACGTGATTTCATTACTAAAATTTCAACTTCTATATAACTAGTTCTATAGCTCGATTTTTTTACCTATGAAGAAAGACCATGTCAAACAATATCAGCGAACAACAAAATAAGGAGACAATTGCTAGATTGTGGTCTAACTTGAAAAGAAAAGGTGATGGAAAATGTTATTGTCCCTACAAAATTTGTAAGGGGTTAAAGACTAGAAGACTTCTAATCAAAACAACTAAGAAACATTGTAGGTTGCATGGTAACATTGAAGGGGGACATGATTATCATCCATTGGTAAGTTTTTCATTATATCATTTTAACAATTTATATAAATAAGAAATCACTTGATGATGAGATCATGATCATGGTTTATTTATGTTTATCAATTTTATATAGGTCGAGCACCCCGGAGCACATGATATGGATCAACACAACCCAGAGAATATGGTTTTTGAAGTGGAGGAACATGGAGGTGTGAATATCGAAGTTGAAGATAATGATCCCATGGAAGATGACGATCATGAGCCACAAAACACAATTGAAGATGATGGTACAAATATATTGATCCATGACACATTTAGTACTAGTGAAGCTAATCATGATGATGAAGATGACCTTCATATTGTTCATGATGTCCCTCTACTTGAGAAGGCATCTCATGCCCTTTATGAAGTTTCCTAGACAACTCTTCTCTCTGTTTTATTGTTGTTGGTGAACTTGAAGGTTATGAATGGTTTATCCAACATAACAATCTCACGTATGTTAAGGTATGTCATATATGTCATTATAGTTAATAAATGGTGAATCATGTACCATTACTATTATTTGTATTAACAAATTATATTTTTTTGTTGTAGATTGATAGGTGAGTTTTTGTTACCACCATCAAATATTATACCTCGCTCATACTGAGAATTATCTGCCATTATGAAAGATATTGAAATGGAGTATCAAGCAAAAGATTCTTGTTCCAATGATCATATTATATATCACAAACAACATGAATTTAGAACTAAATGCCCTAAATGTCATATAAGTAGATATCGAATAGATCAAATAACAAAAAGGGTGCCTCGCAAGGTTCTTTGTTATATTCCCATTATTCCATGTATGCAACGATTATTCAAGTGCACTAGCTTGGCACAATTTATGGATTACTATGCATGCAATAGAAGTCAAGATGACATTGTTAGAATGCATGTAGATGGTTCAGCATTTATGGACATAGAGGAAAAGTGGCCACACTTTAAAGAAGAACCTCGTAATCTCAGGCTTTCATTGGCAGCGGACGGTGTCAATCCATTTGGAGAGTTGAGATATGTTTACTCAGTGTGGCATGTTTTTGTTATCAACAATAACATTCCTCCATTGATGTCAATAAAGAGGGAGCACATAATGTTGGCAATGATTGTTCTAGGTATTTTATCATTTAATAGTCGTCTACATTTAATTATAAATATTGCGGTAAAATGGTCATAATAATTATGTAATGTTTTTGTTCATTCGATTAGGTAAGTACCAAGTTAAACATATGAATGTATATATTGAGCCTCTTATCGACAAGTTGCTATAGTAATGGCATGGTGTCACTATGTATGACGTCTCTAGACCAATAAGACAAAGACAATTTCAATTCCATGTGATGCTTGTATGGACAATACACGATGCCCCAGGGCTAACACATTTTTGTGGTATGTTATAGTGTTCAAGTTGCGCATGATAATTATAATTAAAAAAATTAGCATATTTAATCCAATTATACATTATCTTGGAGGTCTTCAAACAAAGGGAAAATTTGCATGTCCAGTTTGTGGTCCAAAGATGAAATCTCATCATTCAAAAAGTTTAGGAAAGCAGGTCTTTGATGAGTATAGGCACTTTCTCCACAAAAATCATAAGTATCAAAATACTAAAAAACATCTTTTCAATGGGAAAGAAGAGAATACATCAAAGCCATGAAGAATGACACCTCACCCATGGATGTTGGAATATAATAGAATTAATCATCAAGGTAATGCCATTCCATCTAATGGTTCATGTCATAAAACATCTTTTTTGTTGTGTTTTGTTTACTGATAATGTGATTGATGATCGTGAAGGTCATCAAGGCATTAATGACCACCTTCCTAAGGGACTAAAAAGTTATCCTCGACAATTTAGTAGGTTTCCCAACTACGAGCAGTTACAAATTGTGCATTTGTTTGATACTATGCATATTGGAAAGAATATAACAGAGACATTATGGAAAATATTGGATGGAAGGCGTGACAAAGAAAAATTTGTCAAAATTTGTAGTAACATTCAGGAATTTAATCATGCAATGAAAAATGTCATTCAATCAAATATCCATGCAGACCAAATTAATATAAGTGAACTTCCTTGGTTATTAACAGACCAACAAAGCAATGCTATAAAAGAAGTCATACGAAAAAATTCAATTTCCCACAGGAAAAAGGTTAAAAGATGAATTGACAAACCATATTGTTGAGTGGTTTGGAAATGACACATTCGACAAAACCAAGCTCCATGAAAGAGCTCGCACATATCTAAAGTATGTGAGGGACCAATATAGGACCCATTTAGATAAGAACGTAAAGTACGAGTGTCCCCCCATGATTCAAGAGAGGGAGTGGAAGGACCTAATTTTGGATGCCAAGGAGAGAATTGAAAGGGAAAAAGGAAATACACCACCAAACGCCAAAAGAAGGTATGGGATACTATTAAGAATGTAATTATGTACTAATTAATTACTCTTTATATTTATATAATCTAACATATTTCAAATTTTTCATAGACTGAGTGACACGTCAAAGGAAACCAAGGCAAGACAAGAAAAGCACGGGAAACACAAACTCGACTCTAGTTGTTATATGAAACTTTCCGCATGAATCATAATTATCTCTAAATGAAATATCACATCAAAATATTTATAAATTGCAAACGAATTTTTTTTATCAAACAATGCAAACAAAATTCACGATACCAAGCAAAAATGCAAGGCTCTGAATTCAATAGAGTGCCCATAGAAGATGACAAGAGAATTTCCTACTAGCAAGGCTATACAGTCGTGGCTGATCGACTATGAGAATTGAGTGGGCAAACACAAGATTCTGGTGCATCCGTCACACAAGTAAATAAGCTAAATGAAAATTGTTTCAAATTGAATACTTTACCTGCAATAATCTAATTGATGTTGAGTTCCAACATAAAGTGACTATATTTGTTTTAAATAAGAAAGCAACGATAACAATGTGCATGACATTGGAATGTAGCTTGATAATCGTGAAACACCACCTGCACATGAAGGTCCGGATGTGCATCCCAATAGTGGAGGTCTTCATTTTCAATTCAAATTTATTTATGTAATTATTAATACAGTTAAACATCTTAATTTGTAATTAGAGTAGTAATTAATGTAACCTTTTTTGTTAATATTTTAGAGCATGTAGTCGGTGGTGACCAAGTGGAGCATGATCTGGGTACACAACATCAGGAATGTGATGTTCCCCATTCAGGTAAAGAGGACCACTGTTATTCCTTTGAACAAATTTAATTGCAATTGGTGTTTAGCATTAATGTAACCTTTAGTATTTCAACTCCAGAGGATCTAGAGGGTGTTCAGCATGTTGAGGTTGAGGCTAGACAAAATGATGTGGCCCCATCAGGTAAAGAGCGCAACAGTTATGTTCTCTAAATTAATGAAATATGTGTAACAATAAATTAACCCATTTCTTTGTTATTGCAGAGGACCCCCCTTCACTTTAGTGTCCTCATCCTCGATATAGGACTAGGCATACATCGAGATCATGAGTAGAGGGTAGAACAACTGAAGAGGGGGGAAATGATGAAGAAAACGATGCTCCACTTCGTCTTTTCATAGTTTCAAAGAAAAAAAAATGATTGTAATCTACCTTATTTGATAATGATTGATTTTTATGTGTTAATGAATGTAATTATGTGCTAATGAATGGTTATGAATGATATATGTTAATTAATATTGATGAATGTTGCATGTTAATTAATGTTAATCAAGGTTATCTGTTAATGAACTTTATGTGATATTAATGAATGAATGTTATATTTTATTAATGGTAGAAAGAATGAATGAATGTTAGATGTTAACAGGGAATTTAGAGTGATGTTAGGGGGGGAGGGGCCAAATGAGCTTCCACCTTCACGCGGTTGGCCCTATTAAGTAGAAAATATGAAACTATTCTCGAAACCAAGTGAAGCTCAATAAGATAACACACTTTTCAATATTTCAATATGTTGCACAGTTAATCTTATTGAATAATGTATATTGAATCTTAATTGTAGGGTCCAACAGAGCCAACACGAATAACAACACCACAAGTTGTTGGGTATAATGTACTCCCATATTGTCTTGTATGTACACTAACAGTATGAGTTACTTCTAGTGTTGATATCCATGGCGGGACTGCAAAAGTTATGAATATGCCTCATCCTTGTAAGTTTTTTATTACTTGACATTTTCTTTAGCATTTTTAAATTTTTCTTATCATTTTAAGTCTAACCACTTTTATATGGAATTTATTGTTCTATTTTTTAGTACTTGACTCCATGGTTGCTCTGTATGAGGATTATTATGACTATATGCTGCTATTAGTTGGTTCAATTCAGATGGACTATTATTTAGGCATTCTCTTTATCGTTGTTGTATGATCTGCATGGTTGCTATCTTATATTTGTCAACCAATCTTAGATTTTCCCTCGATGATCATGTATTTTCTTGCTATTTGTATTCCCCATAATTTTAGTCTTTCTCATACTATTTTTATATGCTTTCTCATCGCCTATACTAATGCATACAGTTATATCATAAGCTAGATAGTCCCTCATTGTTGAAAAGAAAACCTTTGAATAGTAGCATACTATTTTACCATCTTATAACAAGATGGCTCCCATGACATCCTTAGTAGCATTTGTGTAAGCTTCAATGAGAAACAAATAATTAGGTAAGGTCAACATTGGAGCATTGTGATGCAGAGCATGAAAATTATATTGTCAAACGTAATTGATAATATTCAGAGCATGATTCTGCTAGCCTATTGGACGAACCTGCTTTAACAACTACTCAGTTAGAACAAATGATTCATCCCTCTTCTTAAATAAATCAAAAATTGAATTGATCTAGCCAGCATTGCATTCTTATGAGTATGCCTTTAACTGCTAAGTGTCTAATATGTTTTGAGCATGCATACTCCATGGGTGTTTATATGTACACTTCTCTCATGTATACCTTGTACTTGCACCATGTATGTCATGTGTATGGCATATGTGTTTTATATCGTATGTGTATTTGTGTTACTTCATGAATGAGATGTTTTCAGATGTCTATTCCATGAATACCTCTCTCTTGTATGCTTCATGATCGATGTGTCTTCACCATGTCCACTCCATGAGAACCTTTCTCATATATGCTTGTACCTTATGTGTATTTATGTATTACTTCATGGTTTACATGTATGATCCATGCCTTGCATGTATTCATATGTATGGTTTGTCCTTTACATAGCTCCTTCATGCCTTATGTGCATTACTTCGTGCCTTGCATATATTCATGTATGCTAGTTATTTGCTTACATGTATCATTATCTTATTCCTTATGTGTACACTTCACATCTTATGGTATTTATGTATACTTTATTCTATGTGTATGCACATCTTATGGTATTTATGTATACTTTATGCTACATGTATGATTTATACCCTAAGTGAATTCATGTGTACACTTGATGCTTTACATGTATTTGTGCCTTATGTGTATACTCTATGTTTTGCATGAATGCTTCTTGCCCCAAGTATATTCATGTGTATGCTCTATATGTATTATTTATGTTTTATGTGCATACTTCATGTTTTAAGTGCATCCATGTGCCTCATGTATATTTCTCTTTAATGTATGTTTTATGTATATATACCTGATAAATTGTGGATATTAATGTGTCTATTGTGTCTTCAAAATGATTTCCTCATTGTATGATTTATACATGTACTTTTTCATATATGCATTGTACCTCAGGGGGTATTTGTGTGTATTACTTCATGTCTTGCATGGATGCTTCATGCTCCTGCCTTACATGTAACAATATGTATGTTTCATGACTTAAGAGAATTCATGCTCTACATATATTCAAGTGTATGCTTTAGGACTTTAGTAGAATCATCTAGATGCCTCATGCTTTATCTATGCTTCCTGCTTTATGTCTTAAGTATATTCATGAGTATGCTTCATGATTTAAGTATTCATTGTATGCTTCATAATTCAAGTGTATTCATTTGTATGCTTCATGCTTTAAGTGCTCATTGTATACTTCATGCTTAAAGGTATTCATTTGTATGCCTTATGACTCATGTGTATTCATTTGTATTCCTCATGTTTCAAATGTATTCTTCATGCTCCATGCACAACATGTGTGCTTAAGTGAATTCATGGACACTCTATGTGTTACAATGAACATCCCATGCATTATTGTTGGCATTATAACAGACAAGAAGAAGGTTGGCATTCCAATTACAATGAGAGATTGTTGGCATTTCAATAAGGATATTGAGAAGGTTGTTGATGACTATGGATATAACTTATTAAGGATGATTACTGTCTTAATATTATTATTTTGTCATTGATGTCAAGAAATTGATTTTCTAATTCAATATGATATTGCCATATCGTAAGGAGTATGATTTGATGAGTATAAAGATGTCAGTAAAAGACACAAAAAGAATATGATGAATAAGGGGATAAGTTATTCAATGGGCAACTATTACCGAGTTAGACAATGATGAGATCGTGATGTTTAGATTGTTTTGATATCCTACATATGCTATTGTTTGAAAGGTTAATACTATACTATGTTACTGAGCAAAGAACCTAGTCGGTAAACCCTAAGGAACCTAGTCGGTAAACCCTAAGGTTATCGCTATCGGTTAATGAAAGCAGAATGTCTACTGAGTGAAGTTTAGTATTTACCGAGTTACAACCAAGCTATAACAGAATGCATTAAATGTTTACATGTGATATTTAATGAAGGAAGCTGATGAGCTGGGGCGAATTAAATGATTTGTAAGCTGTGTATGAAGATTGTTAAAAAATATATGGTAAAGAAAGATCGGCAGGAAGATCTACAGCTCAGATTGAACCGCAATACCCTAACACAAGTTCCAAGGTGAAAATGCAAGTTCCAAGGCGGAGTAAAATGTTTTCAGATCGAAGGATACATTGAACCTGGACAAGATTGAAGATCTGATGGCTATGATTGATCATGGTATATGTGATCAAGGAGATTAAGCGGTTAGAAGATTGTTTATAAATAGGAAACTGTTGATAAACAATGTATGTGAGCAAGTGTATGCATAGGGATGCTACATAGTGATTACCGAGCACAGAAGCTTGAAGACCTGTTTTGATAACAAAGTATAGAGCCCAGCAGAGGGACAAGATAAGTCCTATGAATTGATTGTATTGAGAAAATAAGAATCTGCTTCAACATTTTTAGATGTGAAGTTGCAGACATATTTTTATTACTATTATTTTGAGAAGTAGCAGAAAATCTCTTAACCGAGTGGACTTAACAGCCTTATTTGTAAAATCCTCTAGCAAGGTGACATTCTTATTGAGTGTTTGAAATCCTTTAACAAGGTCACTTCTAACAAAGTGAAGATCCTAACAGATCTGAGGGAAATCCCTTAACCGGGTCACATCTAGCAATGTGTTTGTAATCTTTAACAGGATTTGCTTTTAACCGAGCATACTCTAGAAGAATATATTTCTTAGTGGGTCCAAAATCCCACAATGGTTTTTCCCTATTTGAGTTTCCACGTTAAATCTGGTGTTATGAGGTTTATATTGTTCATATGCTTTTGAGTTTGCATGTTTGACAGTTTTGGTTATATGACTGATATATATGTTACCGAGGTTGAATCTGATGTTTTTATGGATGATTAAGTTTGTATGATTCACCCCCCCCCCCTCTCATCTTGTTGGCTATTGGATCTATACTTATATTAAGTATCAGAACTATCAATTGGTATTAGAGCTTAGGACTCCGGAAGAAAAGTTTAAAGGCACTTGAGTTAAAGATCCAAAGATGTATAAGAGGGATGCACCGAAGCTGAATAAGTCAAGTTTCTCTACATGGCAGAAAAGGATGAAGTTGCATCTATCAGGAATTGGAGAATATGTTGTCTATTATCTAGAGAATGATTTCATCACACCGAGCACCTATCCATTGACAATGGAAGAGATAAAGGCAAAGCAAAAACATATTCAAGCAATGATTGAAATAACATCTGCATTGACTGACTTAGAGTTTAATGATCTAGAAGGATGTACTGATGCAAAGGCAATGTGGACTAAGCTCATATCTGTATATGGAGGAGATGAACATGTTCAAAGAGAAAAAGTGGATAGTTTAAGAGGACAACTTGAATCTATGAGGATGAATGAAGGTGAGAACATAACCCAGTATAGTACAAGACTAAAGGAGATTGTAAATCAAATCAAAGGAGTAGGAGGAACTATTGAAGAAAAGGATGTAACAAGTAAGTTGTTAAGAACCCTTCTACCAGCTTATGCAATCCGAGTCTCTGCAATCAATGAATTGAGGTCTGTACCCAATATGCCAGTATCTTTAGATGCTACTATTGGTAAGCTACATGCATTTGAGTTAAGTAACTTTGATAACAGTGGGTCATCAGTAAATAAAGTTGAATCTGCATTCAGTTCTTTTCATATTGATGAAACTAATGATTACAATGATAGAAAGTATAAGTACTCTGAAGGGAATCACAATGGAGCAAGTGAAAGATTTTGCAAAAACATGGAGGAGGTACACAAACTGTATGAGGAAATCAGAAAGCAAGAAGAGTTTGAGGCACTATTAGCTAGAAGGCTATAGAGAGGAAAAGGTAAGTATAAAGGAAAGCTACCTTTAAAATGTTTCAATTGTGATAAGATAGGACATATGGCTTCTAACTGTCCTAACAAAGAATCTAGTGAAAGGAGAGATTACTGAGATGAAAGACAGAAAGATAATCATTACAGAGGACACCGAGACTTCAGGAGAAGAGATAAAAAGACATGCCTAATAGCTGATGAGGAATCTAATGATGATAAATCAGATGAAACTGATACAGAGGAAGTTGCTTATGTGGCTATTAAAGATGGATCAGATGAAGAAAGGTGTGAAGAAAAAGCTTTAATATCTCATATAAATACTAATGATTCTTGGAGCATAGATAGTGGTTGCTCACATCACATGATAGGTGATAAACACAATTTTATTAAATTAAATGATTATGATGGAGGCTATGTAAGATTTGGTAATGATGCACCATGTCCGGTAAGAGGTAAAGGATCCATAACACTTCTTGACAATGCTAAATGTAATGATGTTTATTGGGTTGAAGGTTTGAAATATAATTTGTTGAGTGTAGCATAGCTAAACAACACAGGTTACCGAATAGAGTTTGAAAAAGGAATTGTCAAAGTTCATGACAAGCATGGAAAGTTAGCTACTACTAGAACACAAACAAGAGGTAATACATTTCATCTTGACTCAACTCAGAATAAATGTCTATATGCAAGGATAGATGATACATGGTTATGGCATAAAAGGTTTTGTCATGTTAATTTTGATAATCTGATCAAAATAAGTAAGAAGTACCGAGTAAGAGGTCTACCAAGTCTTGAAAAACCTAAGAATGCTATGTGTCGAGGATGCCAGATGGGTAAGATGACAAGATCAAGTTTTACAAGTAAGTCCTACACTTCTAAGGGAATTTTAGATCTTGTGCATACTGATCTTTGTGGTCCTATGAAAGTTTAGAGTTATTATGGTGATAAATATTTCATATTATTTGTGGATGATTACTCAAGGATGATGTCAGTAATGTTTTTAAAAGAAAAATCAGAAGCTTTTCAAATGTTTAAATGGTACAAGGCTAGAGTTGAAAATGAAGCAGGAAGACAACTGAAATGTCTCAAATCAGACAGAGGAGAAGAGTTTACATCTGATGAGTTCAACTTATTTTGCAATGATCATGGTATAAAAAGACAAGTCTCTGCACCGAGAACTCCACAGCAGAATGGGATAGCTGAGAGAAGGAACAGATCTATTGTGGATTGTGCCAGAACCTTGATGATTGAAAAGAACATTCCACAAACATTTTGGAGAGAAGCAATAAGCATAGTTGTTTACACCTTGAACCGAGTTCAATTGAAGAAAGGTACTTTGAAGACACCTTATGAAATCTGGTATGACAAGAAACCTAATGTAAGTTATTTTAAAATCTTTGGGAGTAGATGCTATGTTCACAAAGATGATAGAAATGGTAAGTTTGATCAGAAAAGTGAAGAAGGAATGTTTCTAGGTTATTCTTCTAGAAGCAAAGCATTTAAATGTCTGATCAAATCATCTAACAAAATAGTAGAAAGTGCAAATGTGAAAATTGATGAATTTGCAAAAAGAAATGATGAAGGAAACTCCAAAGAACCTGAAGATTGTGAAGGATTTGTCTATGTGCAACCGAGAAGTCCTACCGAGATAACTGTTGAAGAAAATGAAGAAAATATCCAGTTACCGAGTGATGAAGAAGATCATACAGAGCCTACCGAGCCTATATTAGCCAAGTATGTCAGAAGACATCATGCACCAAGTTAGATTATAGGAGATAAGGATGATCCAGTGATGACAAGGAACAAACTGAGATAGAACACATGTTTGCTATCTGAATTTGAACTAAGAATAGTGAAAGAGACATTTAACAGTGAAGATTGGATAAATGCTATGACAGAAGAGATTGATCAAATCAAGAAGAATGACACATGGACACTGGTCCCAAGACCGAAGGACAAAAATGTAATCGGTACAAAGTGGATCTTCAAAAACAAGCTAAATGAAAAGGGTGAGGTCATTCGAAATAAAGCAAGACTAGTTTGCAAAGGTTATGCCCAAGAAGAAGGAATTGATTATGGTGAGACTTTTGCACCTGTGGCAAGACTTGAAGGAGTAAGAACATTGTTGGCATATGCTGCTTACAAGAATTTCAAGGTATATCAAATGGATGTCAAATCTGCATTTCTGAATGGTATATTAGAAGAAGAAGTTTTCATTGAACAACCTGAAGGATTTGTTGAAGGAGAAAATAATGATCAGGTATGTAAATTGAACAAAGCTTTATATGGTCTGAAACAAGCACCTAGAGCATGGTATGAGAGATTGCACTCATATTTGATCAAAATTGGTTTTATAAGAACAAGTGAAAACAACAATATGTACATGAAGAATGATGAAAATAGAATACTGATCTCTGCCATATTTGTTGATGATATTATCTTTAGTGGAAATGACTCTCTATGCAAGAACTTTGGAAATGAAATGAGTAAAGAATTTGAGATGTCATTAATCGGTGAGATAAAATATTTTATATGTCTGCAGATACTGCAAATGAAAGATGAAATTTTCATTACCCAATCCAAGTACATAAAGGAAATCTTGAAGAAATTTGGAATGGAGGATTCAAAACCAGTAAGTACTCCTATGACTACCAACTATAAACTATCAAAGAATGATGAATCTGCATCTATTGATGAGACACTTTACCGATCTATGACTGGAAAGTTGCAATATGTTGTTCACAGCAGGCCAGATATAGCACATGCAGTAGGTATTGTTGCAAGATTTTCTGCAGATCCTAAGGAAACACACATGACGACAATCAAAAGAATTTTCAGATACTTAAAAGGCACTGAAGATTATGGTTTGGTATATCAGAAAGGAAATGAGTTTGATTTAAAAGTTTATACTGATGCTAATTGGGCAGGCAACATTGATGACAGGAAAAGCACAAGTGGAGGAGCTTTCTTTTTAGGAGAAAGACTAGTGAGTTGGCTTAGCAAGAAACAAGGATGTGTTTCTCAGTCAACAGCAGAAGCTGAATATGTTGTTGCAGCACTGAATTGCACCAATATAGCATGGATCAAACAACTGTTGGAAGGTATAAATGAGCAAGTTACCAAGCCAGTAACTATATTCTGCGATAACACTAGTGCCATTAACATTTCAAAGAATCCTATTATGCACTCTAAGACAAAGCATATCTCTATCAAATATCATTATCTTAGAGAAGAAGTTCAAGAGAAGAAAGTGGTGTTGGAATATGTTAGTACAAAGGAGAAAATAGCAGATATCTTCACCAAGCCACTGTCAAAGGACACTTTTGAATATCTCAGAAGTTAGTTAGGGGTCCTACCCCTATCTTCCATTCACTAATCAAGTTCGGTGAAAGCATCAATTTGATGACTCTACAGAATATCTTTAGGAGTTGATGCTAATTTACACACTTTAGGAGGTTTTCTAAAGGTGTGCAGGAAACAATAAACAGGGAATAGGAATTGAAGACAAATGCTCTGACCGAGACTCAGTTGATACACAACAACAGGAAATAACTTCTTACATGAAAGAAATTATGTTTTTAGTTCTTTTCTTTTTGGCATTGTTGTCAAAGGGAGAGAATACCTACGAAAGGGGGAGAATACATAAGAAGAGCAGACTACAGATTGGAAAGAAGACTAAGAAAATAGGAGAAGTCTAATGTATGGGGGAGAGCATTTCAGAATTTTAGAATTTCACAGCAATCTGAATCCGACTCAATAAAGTCAAATCAATTGGTTTTGCCATCAATGCCAAAGGGGGAGATTGTTGGCATTATAACAAACAAGAAGAAGGTTGGCATTCCAATTACAATGAGAGATTGTTGGCATTTCAATAAGGATATTGAGAAGGTTGTTGATGACTATGGATATAACTGATTAGGGATGATTACTGTCTTAATATTATTATTTTGTCATTGATGTCAAGAAATTGATTTTCTAATTCAGTATGATGTTGCCATATCTTAAGGAGTATGATTTGATGAGTATAAAGATGTCGGTAAAAGACACATAAAGAATATGATGAATAAGGGGATAAGTTATTCAATGGGCAACTATTACCGAGTTAGACAATGATGAGATCATGATGTTTAGATTGTTTTGATATCCTACATATGTTATTGTTTGAAAGGTTAATACTATACTATGTTATCGAGCAAAGAACCTAGTCGGTAAACCCTAAGGTTATCGCTGTCGGTTAATGAAGGTAGAATGTCTACTGAGTGAAGATTAGTATTTACCGAGTTACAACCGAGCTATAACAAAATGCATTAAATGTTTACATGTGATATTTAATGAAGGAAGCTGATGAGCTGGAGTGAATTAAATGATTGGTAAGCTGTGTATGAAGATTGTTAAAGAATCTATGGTAAAGAAAGATCGGCAGGAAGATCTACAGCTTAGATTGAACCGCAATACCCTAACACAAGTTCCAAGGTGAAAATGCAAGTTCCAAAGTGGGGTAAAACATTTTCAGATCGAAGGATACATTGAACCTGGACAATATTGAAGATCTGATGGCTATGATTGATCATGGGAAATGTGATCAAGGAGATTAAGCGGTTAGAAGATTGTTTATAAATAGGAAACTGTTGATAAACAATGTATGCGAGCAAGTGTATGCACAGGGATGCTACATAGTGATTACTGAGCACAAAAGCTTGAAGACCTGTTTTGATAACAAAGTATAGAGCCCAGCAGAGGGACAAGATAAGTCCTATGAATTGATTGTATTGAGCAAATAAGAATTTACTTCGACATTTTTAGATGTGAAGTTGCAGACATATTTTTATTACTGTTATTTTGAGAAGTAGCAGAAAATCTCTTAACCAAGTGGACTTAACAACCTTATTTGTAAAATCCTCTAGCAAGGTGACATTCTTATTGAGTGTTTGAAATCCTTTAACAAGGTCACTTCTAACAAAGTGAAGATCCTAACAGATCTGAGGGAAATCCCTTAACCGGGTCACATCTAGCAATGTGTTTGTAATCTTTAATAGGATTTGCTTTTAACCGAGCATACTCTAGAAGAGTATTTTTTTTAGTGGGTCCGAAATCCCATAGTGGTTTTTCCCTATTTGAGTTTCCACGTTAAATCTGGTGTTATAAGGTTTATATTGTTCATATGCTTTTGAGTTTGCATGTTTGACAGTTTTGGTTATATGACTGATATATATGTTACCGAGGTTGAATCTAATGTTTTTATGGATGATCAAGTTTGTATGATTCACCCCCCCCCCTCTCATCTTGTTGGCTATTAGATCTATACTTATATTAAGTATCAAAACTATCAGTTATAAGATACATATATTCACATGTATGATCCTTATTCAAATAATTCCTTAAATATATTCATGTATTTATATGTACTTCTTTATTGGTATGATCCAAGATTTATGTTTGATCGATATCTTATGTGTATTCATGAGTCTTGCGCACTATATGTGTCAAAGGTATATGCCATACTTTATGTAAATGCTTCATCCTTTGCATCAGATGAGTCGGGCAGCCTATTATGTTGTAGTGTATAGTGTAGTAGTCCTAGTGGCACAACATGTTGTTCCATATTTACAGTATATGGCTGGATCGGAGGGAGCTAGGGCACCCAGATAGGATGTCGGTCAGCCGACACCACCTCCTCCACCTGGCGATGAGGGAGAGGTAGATAGATAGCTTTGTTATATCTCCTAGATTTTGTTATATGTACCCCATTTTTGTAGCCTTATTCGATGCTTGCTTCGATGAGACATGGTATATGACAGTTGATATCATTTGTACTCTGAGACTTTTATGATAATATATACGAGATCTTGATTTGATTTCATCATACTTGTGTTGATTTATTATGAGATGTCTTTCTATATGTTTTATTCTATATGTATGCATATCTTTCCAATATGGATGTATGTAATGTAGATGAATATGGATGTTTATTTTCATTTCTTTTTCATATGCAAATAAATGATGAAAATGAGTAATGAATAATGCAAATGTTTAGTTTCCTTCATGCAATAATATGAATGCAAATGATTAATGGATAATGAAATGTATGGATCTATATAAGATGCTCATGTATGCAGCTAACATCTCAATACACAAGGACTCGATCGGAGAAATAATGATGAAAAATAGACCACCTAGCCAAGAAATGATGATGCTTCAAACTCTCATTCAGAAGATAAAGAGATTATTGTTATCATGCCGAAATCACTCGAAATGCATAAAATTTTAGAATGAATGCAACCTAAACCTAGTCACTGGATTTGGAGTGCTTAATCTTCATCACTGAGTGTTTTACAAACACAACAAGCAGAATAGAGTTCATTTCTTTGCATATGCAATATTAACTATCATGTTCGCAATGACCCTTTGTTAGTTCATATCCTTGGACAGATTACGCATGTATTCAGATTGCACATTAAAGAAATTCCCTCAACAGACAAAGAAATGACTCCAACCTCCCTGTAGCATACAAATAAGAGTCGAGGTATGTGTGGCGATCTCACCTTGATGTGAAGGCACTTATCACAGACACTCAACTAATTAGATGTTTCCAGACCATTGGATTCATTCCTACAAGCATAAAATAAAGAAAAGTATTATGCCCCCAATCCTTGCTCCTCTTAGTCAAGATAGACTTCCTCGAGTTACGCAGAGGGAATAATAAGTGAAAGTCCATGTAAAAGACAACAGACAAAGAAAATTTCATGCATATCTCAAATAGTTTAGTGGCTGTTTTCAGTAGTCTTGTTTTGCTTGTGTACTTAGTGATAAAACTCTTCAGTATTTAGGAGACAGGTGACTGACTTAGAGTGGATGATCGGGTACCACTGACTGAAAGATGACTTGGTTGATACTGCTTAGGACATGTAAATTGATCAGCCGATTACCTCAAGACTAGGACATTGATCGGTTTCAAGCCATGAGGGTTCCAAAAGAACCATGATGTCACAAAAGTGACTAAAAGATATGTACAAGCGAAAGCAAAGATACATCACTTTAGTACAAGAGATAAGACTAACCTAGACAAAATCCAGTAGCCATACTGATCTATGTCATTGTTTTAATTTGATAATTGATAGGAATGTCTGGTTTCAAGAGTAAGTACCCCGTATAAGACCGATCTATCTGGTTTCAAGTGTACCCTTCCCTGTATAAGACATGTTGATGTTTGATAGAGTTTGATAGATTGATTAACAAGACATGAGATAAGTTTGATTACAGACTTTGATAGTTTTTCGGATGTTGATTTGGTTTGAAGGATGGTCTATGCTTTCTTGCTTTGATTTTTCAATTTTTTATTTTATTTTGAGTTTTATTTTGTTTGTTTTTTTTTAGGATTTTTTTAGGACATTTTAGGATTTTTGAGGATTTTTTTCAGCTATGCCCCCAGTATGCAGACCTATATGACATCATGATTTGCAAAATGCATGTGGAGACAATGAATTTTCGATATGACCTATGTTAATGCAATATGCATGATGAAGATGTATTTCCTATTTGAACAAGGATGACCGTGTTTGTTTAGCACTTTGTAATACACCAATTGAATTGGAGGTACAAAACATTTCATAGATAAGCGGTCAATCGATCCTTAAGGTTCCTTGGAATATCCAAAGTAACACACTTAGTGACTAGGATTTACAAATGGAGACGCAAAAAACTTCCCCATAGATTATTGAAATTTTGATCTTCTTTTGCCCATGTGAGTGAAAATGAGTTAATTCTTGCTCTTGTGTTCACTAAAGATCCTCAACATCCTATATGAATAGCTACGTGGATTATTCTAATTTCAAAAGAATCTCGAATAGAGCCTTACAACCAACAAGCTTTTAGAGCTCTGATGAGGTTATAGATTGTAATTTCTCAAATAATGCTCCATTGCCAGTAGGCGTTCATAGCCTTGATGGAGTTACTCGTATGTTCCCATTGTCAAGCTTTTTGTTGCACTTGTATGCATTATATTTCAATTATATATCATTGCTCTTTTGCCTTGAGATGAATATTTGGCATAGCACTTTTCTTTTTTATTTTATTGTCTTGACATGTAAGTAATGAAACCTACTTGGGTACGACAATTACAGCGGCACTGAAGTAGAATTTTAGATTTTTCACTAGTCATATGATCAACTAGGTGTCTCAAGTGAATTAGAGATTTTGTTAATGTGTTTGAGATATAGCAATTGATAGATTTTGGGTTAACAAGTCTCAAATAGTGAAATCACTACCCAACCATAAGTAAAGTTTGTCATAGGGTAATGTTAAAAATAAATGACCTTATGACCTCAAGGACTTCATGTCTGAACATCTAAGAAAGGAGATGACCCTTGTTTGTCTTGAATGCAAATAAATGATAAAATTGGATAGTTGCCTTGTTTTATTGATGTTGTTATATGCAAATGCAAAAAAATTATGAATGCGATGTATTTGAAAAAGAAACTATATGCAATGCAGTGCTTTTAAGAAAATGATATGCAGTGCAGAAAGCAAATGCTAAACTAACCCAACCCTTAGATATAGTATCATTGAAGGTGCATGTTATTCATAGGGTCAGAAATTTTTGTGTAGGTAGTTCATTGGTCCAGCATAAAGATGTCTTTCCAAGAAGGACTTGGCTAAGTGTATATATCCACCATCTCCAATGTTGATTTCCTTAGTTTTTGTATTTTGCGATGAAACTAGGGTAAAGTCTTATGCAAAGGATTGGATAAGGGGAATGGAAGGATGAAAAGGAGGTGTTGGATAATGGATCATATATTGAAATTTTGGTGCATGAGCGAATGGAAACATTTGCAGGATCACCATTGTCACACATCTTGAGGGATGGTGGATTGATGGAGGAAAAGTGGATCCCACATTTTGAGGTACGGATGGAGAAACAGCTAGGGATTTTGGGACATAAGGATCCAAAATGGATTAAAGAGGTGATGGAAAAATAGATTTGGAAGGTTAGGATGGGGGAACAATAATCTTGGTTGTTAATTTGGATTTTTCTTTGGACTGTTGTGCTTCAAGGAGACACTTAGGGATCCACATGGTTTTTTATTTTTCATTCTTTTGCAGTTTCTTGGAACGCATTGCTTCTACAAGTGCCTTAGGAACCCATATAGCTTTTGATTTTTCTTTCTTTTGCTCAGTGAGCCTTTGTGTCCTTCTAGATGGATGGAAGGTATGCGAAGATGTACGCCTTCATTGATCTTGCACAAGGGATGGAGGAATATAGGGTCCTAAAATGGATGAAAGAGATGAAGGGGAAGGCGTGTACATGGATTTTGGTTTAGTAGGGATACCAACATTTCGAGGAATGTCACTGAGACCATGACTCTTAATAGTTTCTTTAACATGGAGGGATTCTCACTTGTGAAGGTCTACCCCTTTGTGTTTATAAATATTTTGACTTGTAGGATCATGAGATGGCTTTGTAGGCATGACAAATCCTTAAGGTGAACATGGAAGATTATGACAAGGAGATGAAGGAATACTTTGATCTTGACATCCAAGAGGACCATTGGATAAAGTAGGAATGGTGTTTGACTCTTCATTTTGAATAGGATCATTTGAAAAGGTGGAAGAGGCATCTTGATCTTGCTTAGGAAGGATGTTTTTCTCTTGAGATGGAAGGGGATCATCTTGGAAGAAATGGAAAGGTATAAGGGAATCATCATGGGATTCCATGGAAATAAGATCTTTTTCAACCATTGAATATGATATGGATTGTCATTGAGAAGCCTTAGGAGATGGAGGCTACATGTGGGCCATTGCTAGACATAGGTTCATGATTTTGATCATGCTTAGAAGTAGTTCCTTCATTTTCTTTAGGTGAGTCATTAAGATCTTCAATTTCAATGACACCATTATCAATGAGATCTTGAATCTTATGTTTTAATTCCATGCAATTCGAAGTCTTATGCTCATTTTGTCTATTATATGCACAATACTTACTCAAAAATTCACATCTGCATGTGGTATTTTTAGGCAATATGATAAGATTATGCTCAAGAAGCTCTTTCAAAGTCGACTCAATAGATTGCCCCAAAGGTGTAAACTACCTATCTAGATGATTTTTTGGAGGAAATGTCTTTATGTCTTGGTGAAGGTGTCTTGTGAGCTTGTTTGAGATTTGTCTTTTGATTGTCAATTATTTGTTGGTTTTTAATTATCAAACCATATAATTGTTTTAGCATTCCTTGAAGTTTCTCACTCTTGATATCATGCATTTGTTTTTCAAATGGATTCATTGATTTATCTTGTTGGATTTTCATGTCATATATTTCCTTCTTGATATCTTGAATCATTTGAGCCAAGGTAGCCATGGGAACTAGAGCTAAGGTAGCCATGGGATTCTTACTTTTGTCAGAATTTTTAGAAGAGCTTCTAGTTTGAATAGGCATTTACAACTAACGGGACTGAGAGCTAGATGTGATGCAGAAGTCAAGATCAAATTGAAGCTAGTTGTTCGTTTAACGTGGTGATTGAGAGAAGTAACTAAGATCTGGTCTGGTTTCAAGAATGATCTATCCTGTGTAAGATGTTATCTAAGTTAACTTAGGTTTGATAAGATGTTGATTGAACTAGCTGGAAGATGATCGACAAAATCGTGCAACACAATGGCAGGGTACACTATCGAGATTGTTTATGCTTAGAATTATGATAACCAATTTTATGCTTGCTGTAGATTGGTTTGGGCAATTTTGACTGACAAGATCAGGAGTTCGTACGACAGAGTTTTCAGACCTAGACGACAGTTTAGCAGTTTACAGACGATAAAGATATTTTTTCGTACGAGTTGCTGCCTAATTTCGTACGACAATTGGGTAGACTCCAAACGATAATCTATTGACTGTGATGTATATTTGTACGACAGTTTATAAAAGGCCAGACGACAGTTGTGCAGTTTCGTACGACAGGCTTTACAAAGCCAGACGACAAACTATTAAGATCAATGAAGACTCGTACGACAATAGGTATTTAGTAGGACAAAAATTTAGGAGACTCGTACGATAGAGGACTGGACAGAAATGAAATTTTGATAGGAAGAGTTTTTGAATGACTGACGAAGACCAGTTTTTGGATACGGACTGATGTTTCGATGAATGACGAAGACCAGTTTTGGACACGGACAGAGTTTATCACTAAGTTGTTGATTTATTTGATTTGTTTTCTCCAGTTTCAGTATTTCAGTTTTAGTTTTAGTTTCAGGGATGATAACACAGAAAACATGCAAGATATATACAATGACTTCAATCACAACATGCTAACCCTACGAAAGTTGGCTTAGAGAAGAAAACCTTTGCTTGTTGACTTAGGTACACACCCAATAGCTAATCAGAATACGACTATTGAGTCTTAGGTAATGGATTCTCAAAGCCATATTAGCCGACTCCAAATGCTAATCGGGGCACGATATAGAAAGTGTCTTGGGAGAGTTACTATCTCTCTTGCACAAAGATTATCCCCCTTTCGGAGGTGAATCAGGTAGCTTCTATCTTATAGTTCTTAGTCAGGAATTTCATTCAAAATTACCCCTTGAAGTCACACAAGTATGATTGAGGCCTATATCCCAACAAGGTACTGAAACAAGTTGTAGTCACATAAACATGATTGAGACCGCGAGGCCCTACAAAGTGCTTGATATGAGAGATCTCAAAGAGAAAACTCAAATAGTCCCATCCTCTAAGACTTTAATCACCAGAGGCCTATTTATTATAGTGAGTTGGAATGCTTAGGTCCAGTTGTATTCACTTGGGGCGTTCTCACAAGGTGATTACTTTTTCCCACTGTGACAGGTCCGCTAAAGGTATACAAATCTCAAAATTTTAAAAAAACTTTGAGGGTCTAGATTTTTTATTGTCTGTAAAAGACAAGAGCATACTCTCCTACCTCTCTAATTTTTCTGAAAACACAAAAGACAGATTTGATCTTTAACCAAATAGCAATTTAAGTTCCTAAAAAATTGAACTTTAAAGAATACACAAAGTTCGGTCGATTTTCTTTTGGCAACCTGCAAAACCAATGCATCAGTAGTCATTTTGTTTTCAATTATTTGACAGGCGTAAGTTTGATTGATAAATTCTCTGACAAGCATCCTGCAAGAAAATTAGGTAGGTTGTAGAAATCTTAGGCAAATAGAAGACTGACCAGGGTTAGCGTCAGCGTTAGCAAAATCTAAATTCAATTTATGAAAAACCCTGAAAAGTATACTATTTTTGAAACGATAAAACAAAAATTCGTATGCCAAATTATACCTTTTCGCACAAGTATTCTCAAAGGCCTGAATGATAAAACACAAAGTCAAATAATAAGAGCATAAACTCGTACGAGCTCCTTTTCTGATCTGCACAATAAAACACGGGTCTTGATAGAATTTCGTACGATGAAGGAAGTAAACTCGTACGATATTTAGCAGAGGCTGTATGGACGAGACCTGAAAGATAAAAAAAAGTGATTTTGAGGCCAAAGGATTGAATTCTAAGCCCCACGGTGGGCACCAAAAATGTGTGTGTGAAAAGTGGATCTGTATCTGTAAGCTGTATCTAAATACACAACACTTCAATTAAGTCATTAGATGCATGGTTAGTAAATCAATAATCAATACTAGACAATAAACCATTACAAAGCGACCTATTGCCTTATAGTAGATGTGAGTTTAGTCTTGCTCTCAGATTTCATATGCAATACCAGTGACTAGACGACACCTAAACGAAGAATTTTTAATCTATATGAGCATGAATTTGAGATAAATGAATGCAAGATTTAAGCTAGATGAATGCAAGATTTAAGCTAGATATGCATGATTAATCTAACATGATTTAAGCAATATTAAGCTAGATGATTTAATAAGGATGCAATAACTAATATGAAAATATCTCAATGCAAAATCTCAATGACCCTAGAGAAAAAACAACATAATAACAATATATTTTCCAGGATCCTTGAATGAGAGATGAGAACCTGAATTTATAGAAAATTCAAAAAGAAACCAACGGCTGAGATCAAATGATGATGAGCGGTCAAGATTTTCCAAGAGGAAGTACAATCTAGGTGAATTGATGTGATTGGCTGCTTTTCTCAGTTTTAAAGGAAATTGAACTAAAATTAAGATAAAATCAGAAAAAACTGATTTATTCTCTATTTCATTCAATTTTGATATTTAAATGTTTTAATTGCTTTCTTTGAGATTATTCTTCAATTTTTAATTCTTTTTTGTCAATTAATTCCTTTTTTTGATGATTTAATGGCAAATTGATTTATTTAATTAAACATGCTAGGATATTTAATAAAATGAATATGATAGTTGATTAAAATGATTTACTTGGAATGATCAATTAATTGGTTGATTAATTTGCCATGTGACATTGGTGATTTAAGAAATTAATTGTGTGCTCAAGATTAAATTTAATTGCCTTTGGTTAAGACCTTGGTGACGTTGTCGAGATTAGGGGCCCATGGTTTAGATGACCATTTTTAGGGTATTATAGTTAGTTGTTAGAGCCTTTGTTTCCCTAACATAGTTAATTTTTCCTTCAAACGATTGAGTAATGACTTCTAAACTTTCTATGGTTTTTCCATCCTCTTTCAGGCTTTTAATCCCTATGCACTTCAAATCATTTTGCATCAATAGAACGAGTTGAGCTAACTCGTCTTGCAGTTTAGCAGATTCACTACATCCTTGTTCTACCATAAAATTTCGCCACTCAATGTTTTTCCTGCACACATAGAGAGTGTTATCATCAGGGCCTATACTGATTTTTCTGACATAAATCTTATGATGCCATATTTTTGCACATCAACCATTTGAGCTACCACATTTGTCCATTTGTTTTCTTTTTTCTTCCAATTGGCGATTTCTATCTCAAGCTCTTTCATTACAGCTATGGCATTCTCGTACACCTTGCTAAGATTTTTAAAATACTCTGTGCCGTATTGAGTGATCCCATCCAACCATTCTAGGAAAATCTCAATCACCATCTTACTCTTGTAAATTTGGCACAGAAGTTTTTGATTAACATGTGACTTAGGATTGAATGACATAGGCAGCTATGAAATCGGCTGAGCATTAGGATTATGAATGGCGTCTATATATTTTGCCATATGTCTCAACGTTTTTTTGAGATTCTGCTTATCCTTCTCATCTTTCCATGTCATGTTAATTATTCTTTTAGTGGAGGCTTCCAAATGGTGTACATCCGCCACATGCGATCCAACACCCAAATTAACTTTTTCAACATTGAAATCTTTTGCTAACGAATTCTCTACTTCCTGGTACAGGAGCACCTTCAAACCAAACCATCACTCATGGCATTCCATGAGTATAAGGATTTAACTAGGTGTTTAGATGTGTCAAGGTCCTGAGTATGGACCTCTTTTGATTTTGAACTTTTTTTTTGTAATAAGGCCCACTTTGTAAGGCCATTGACATGTTTGGCACTTATAAGCCTACATGATCAAATCTGGTCAATAGGGTAAAAAATGAATAGGAATAGGAGTTTTGAGTCTTTTGAGTCACTTTGGATCATGTGGAATCCAAATTAGTTGGATTGTTAATGTGGATGATCAAAATTGTCAAGTTGACAACATTCTTGACAATATAATGTGACCTTTGTCTTTCGGCCAACCACTCCTCCCAATGGTCATGAACTTTCAAAAATCGGTTGGGGGAGTTAGTTAAGACATATATAAGTCCCACAAGGCCGAAGACATGACAGTTAGAGAAGGTTAGAGAAAGTTTTGAGATTGAAGTAGAATGAAAACACACATTTTCCTGCAAATTCACGTTCTTTGTGCAATTCTTGTGGTGTTGTTAGATTGGGAAGGCACTAATCTGTGCATAGAAACATAGTAGGATTTGTTAAAGTCATTTTGGCTTTGGTTGCATTCATTTTGGTGGAGTTTGTGACGCTCTAGAGATAGATCTCTGCTACCGGGTCTGAAACCCTCTTCTCACCTAGGGTTTTATGTTCAAATGTCTCAAATTTGACTCTCCCTTGTGAAAGACTTCCATCCCCGGGGGAAAGACAAGTTTAAAGGATGTATTTTAAGATTTTAAAATCCTCGTGCAGGAGAGTGTGGAGAGGTGTGAGAAAACATTGACCCTAGCTCGGCATCCTCATATGACCGACTTGTGTTAAGGAGCAAATTGATGCATACAGTGCAGATTTGGGTTGGATCAGCCAAACCAATGCTTGAATTGGTGTTTGTAGAGTAAGGAAACACTTCCAAAACCATAAGGGTGAGCCATCGGTGGTGTACTTCCTTTGTAAACTTGTCTAATTAGGCCTATAGACCTAATAGGACTGATTTGGGGTTCAAACATTTACCTTGAGGATTGGAATCTAAAATTTTGGGGTCTTGAAGAACTTCAAAAAGGGTATCTGAAACCTCAATTTTTTTGGGAAGTCCTTTGGGATTTTGGATAATTAAGTCCCAAAAATCAATTAGGTCAACCTAATGCAATTAGGCCTTCCTCACTAGCCCATCTCAGATAGTCATGGTTGTGGGGCCCATGGGTTGTTAAAACCTATTGAATTGGTGTATTTAGGTATTGAAGAATCCCTCTGATTCATCCCACAAGTTGGTGAGTTCATTTCAAGTGTTTGGTGATACCCTAGCCTTGTAGGTGTTGGGCTTAGGAGTTGATAGATGGATCTTGTTACACAAATTTGGTGTGATGTGTTTTCTTGTATTGAGAAACCTCAAATCTTGTCTTGAGGGGTAAGTGGGGCCTAGTGTGTGTGTCTAGGCCTAATAACACCAAGTTTCCTTGTTGACTCTACATCACTTCCTTATCCAAAACATGACGTGCTATCTCAGCAGTCCAACTATTTGTATCCTGATCAAAATCAATCTTGGAAACCATCTTCAGCCTTTTAGATTTCATAGTTTTACCCAACATTTTCTAACCATGTCTTCAATAGGAACCAAGACAAGAACCGCATTCCTTTTCTTGCTACTAAGATCGGTGTCCAACCAATGAGGAGTACTGGAACCTACTTCTTTCTTTGCTTGGGGTTGCTCAATACTTACATTAGCTAAGATCAATGCACCTTCAGTGTCCTCTTCTTCTTTTTTTATGTTCTTCAACATCTCCAACCTCCAAGGTGGGTATCTTAATGTTTTGTTTAGACATTCTATCCTCAGCTTCTAGAGACCCTTCCAAATTGACCACCACTGAACTTTCTGACAACATTTTTCCCTTATATTCTTGGTTCTTGACCTGGTAACATGAGTTGGAAGTTAGATAACAAGGGACTTCTTTGAACCTTTTACATTATCTACCTCAAGATTAACCTTGGCACCACCTGCATCACAAGTTTTAACAAACTTATTAGATGAAACTTTTTTAACAGGAGAATCTTTGATAACAAGTTTTCCTAGTCTCTATTTTCGTAGCCACTGCTTAGTTCTATGGATAATAGGGAAAGTCCTCATCTGAATCTAATCTTCTTCCTTCTTATCCCACTCTATCTCAAGGATTGGGGAGCCCTATACTTTTTCTGCATATTGTGGGTCAATCAAATCTTCTCCATGATCCTCAATTCCAGTTATATTCATTCTGAGCTGAAAAGAAATAATCTGGTCTACTATGAACTTGGAAAATGTTCTTCGTCTCACTTCAAACTCATCTCCGCAATCTTCCCAAAAATCTTCGAGTTGTGAAACATGAGAGAAACTCTCTTTAAGAGCTAAGTGTGCCTGAGCATAACCTTTGCTGTCGAAATTTGGTCGAGCAACATAGGGTTGAAGGTTAAGCTTCTTGAAATCAACCTCCAGGTTCAAGGCATCGGAAACAAAGTGACAAATATAATAACCCAGCTCAACTGGGAAAGATATGCCTGAATCTTGTCTAGCTAGAGTTTTCTTATCAATACGAGCAAGCTGCCTACACAATTCAATCAGCACAAAATGATCAAGGGCAAACCTCGACAATCTAAATGGTTCTCCTTTGAACCCTCCAACCTTGATATAGGTGAGCCGAGAATACTTAATGAAATAGCTTCCATATGCACTCACTAGCTACATTGCCTCATCAGATAATCGCTTGTTCACATTTTCTCGCAGTTCATAAACCAACCTCCTTGCAAACACATCATGAACTATTCTAAAATCCTCATGACATTTCTGTAGCTGGAGGTGCGGGTGATACTAATAAATTTTCATCCCATTAACCCATTCTGCATGATGCATATCTGGACAAGGTCTAACACATGCCAAACAATAAAACAAGTATGAGGACATATAGAAATTCTTGTTTTCGAGACAATTACTTAGCCCTTCATGCAATCTCCTAGCAATCAATTCTGCCCAATCTATATATCTCTTCTCATCCAATATGACTCGGATGTAAAAGTACATCCAATCTTCCCAATAAAATTGTTGTTGGCTTCTTCTTACCTTATGCAACAAAATGACAATATCCCTCGCCTCTTTAATCAAATGCTCTCTAGTCAAGGGCTTAGGCAATCTGGAACCACCCTTTTGGAATTTCAGGAGCCCATTTCTATCTATAACACTTTTGTATTGGGTTTTCTTTTATAAGAAAAATCCATATAGGTGGTTATTGTCCAGTCTTCATATGGCTCTTTAGCGAGAATTTTAAAGATTGCCATAATGGTTTCCCTATTCACATTCAACAGGATGCTCCCATTTGCATTTCTGATGCATCTATGTTCAGGATCATACTTGTTCATGCACTCAAGTACTAACTTAGGGCACTGTATAGCAGAAGGGAAAACCGAAGCTTCCATTAACCCACTGTCAACAATTCTTCCCATCATGGGTGAACTAGAGGGATTTTTAGCTCTTTCCAAAAATTCATCTAAATCTGCATGAGCTAGGGATGTATCCCCAAATTCTGGAAGAGAACAACCTAGACTAGATTCTAGCCTTGGTTTTGGTGGAATGGGCCTCATTTTCAAAAACCAAAATAGGCAGCAATAGTACCCACTACTGTTACTACAACAAAATTAACAGTTTCTTCCTTGTAGGACGAAAATGACAAAGATGGTGAAGATTTTCAACTCACCTTTCATACAACTATGTGTCTACTAATTTTGAGAAAATTACCTCCGCCGTTGAACCTTTGCCTTTCTTAATTAAGCTTTTTCATGAAGATACAAATCCTTTTGTACAAAAAAACTGATATAAATGGCTAAAAATCCGGTTTCATGATTACCACAACTCATTCACTCGTGTTGAGTGACAACGGAGATGACTCTTCTGACACCCTCTTTTATTACATAACACTTCGCGCGATCTCTTATTAGAAAAATGATTACCACTTTGTGAAAAATCTTTTCAAATAAATCACCCAGATTCTTGGAATATTCCTTGCATGATGCCAGCCTTTTCCCTTTCTCGGCCTTCGCTTTTGTAAAGCATCCATTTTAAATGTAGAAAGGCTAAACCATTGAACCAATGAACTCACGAACCAAGAAAGGTTCAGTGGTTCAAGTTCATTCCCCGCGCAAGATCAAGTTAAACTTGGTAAAACCAAGACATAGTATATATAAAGACTCAATGAACCAATGAACCAATGAACTAATGAACTAAATTCTGGGTTCAAACAAAAAGGTTCATAGACACGAATATTTAAACACAAAGATGTGTTGGCTGAGACAAACTGACTATGCTAAAATTGACACACATTATCACGACATGAATATTCCAATACAAGATAAAACCAATGAATGCCAGAAATAGGGGGTAAAAGGTCTACAAGTACACATTTCAAAGTGTGGCCTGATACCTGCGTAAAGATGCCCCAATAACTGTGCATTTAAAATTGCTAATACTTATGCACAAATGTGTCAATTATGATCCAAAAATGCTAAAAAAAAGTATGGCTATTAGTACACGTGAAATTTATTAATGGGCTTTTAGTTTTTATTTTTGCTTTCTTTAAGTTAGTAGTTAGGGGGTTTGGTGTGCAAGGAGTGAACGATTATTGGAACATGGGCCGGTGCTCTTCCCCTTGTGGACTTTTTTATATTTTTTTGATGTAGGTACAATTGTTTTAAATTTTACAAGTGAATAATATTTGTAGATATTGACATGACTTAATATTTCAGTACAAAATGAAAATTAATGATATTTTTGTAGTTCCTCATCTTTATAAGCATCTAACTATTCTATAATTACAAGCAATTATTTTTTAAATGTAAATAAATACTTTAACTTGTAAAAAATCATCAAGAAATCAAAACAAAAGATAAAAATAATGAAATATATGAAAAAGACCATGATGACCTCTTAAATTTCCTAATGACACATCCATTACACTTGAAAGTGCTAATCTTCTATAATGATTGACTGGAGAAAAAAAATCATCCCATAAACACAAACTAATAATAGAAACAAACTCTACCTAATAAAGTTCTCCACCATTGAGACACTAAATTATTAGAACTAAGACAAAACAAAACAATAATTTTTTTTATGCTTGGAACATATGTTTGGCAGCATTAGGGGATTTAGAGGCTGACATATTTATTGCTTTCCTCCTCATCACTTTAATCTCACAGCTTTCTAGGTGAATACGATTTTGTCTCCTCTGTTTCCACCGCACTGATCAACCAATCACCTGCAACACACACTATGTACGGTCTACGTATTTGTATACGTCCGTCCATTGCTACAGATTCGGAGTGGGGACCTATAGGGATACTAAGTTAAACAGGAGAAATGGTGAAAAAGAAAGAATCCAATTGCCTGAATCCACTACCTAGGGCCATGTGGCGACCAATAAATAAACTACGTACAACAAACCTACCCTGCACTCAGCAGCCTGCTTTTTAGTGGCTGAGCACTGGCAGACTCTTTTCATGGCGGAAAGTAGCTGTTTCGAACGGAATGCTGAACTATCTATTGTCAGGAGAAGTTGCATTAGAGATATATATATATGTAGGGCTGATGGTTAGATCTTGAACTTATAAGCTCGGAGCTCTGTTTTATTTTTCGTGGTTTTTTTGATCAGTCTGTGGAGCATCAATAAGTAGGAAGAGGGACAAGTGAGAAGAAATAGATGGGCATCATAGTGTGGGTTTTCACATTTATATGTGGGATATTGGCGTTGGTCCGTTGGAATGAGGTGCGAGAGAGGCAGAGGCAGAGGCAGAGAGGACTACCCCTGCCCCTTCCGCCAGGAACTATGGGATGGCCTCTCTTTGGTGAAACCTCTGATTTCCTCAAGAATGGCCCCCAATTCATTAAACGTAGAAACACCAGGTGAGCCATAGCATATAAACTGACATGTTTTCCCCAAAAAAATGACCCCCATTTCCTTATATTCAGTAAGGCCAGGTGGGTCATGGCATATAAGCTTAGCTAACATTTGTTTGCCCTCTTCTAAGTCTGCATTCCCTGTTGCAGATATGGAGAACTGTTCAAATCACACATTCTAGGATGTCCCATGGTGATATCAACTGATCCAGAGCTGAACAGGTACATTTTGTTGAATGAGGGGCGAGGACTGGTTCCTGGATATCCCCAATCTATGTTGGATATATTGGGGAAGTGGAACATTGCTGCTGTGCACGACCATCTGCACAAGACCATGAGAGGAGCCATGTTGACCTTGATCAACCCTTCCATCATCAGAGATCATCTGCTCCCTCATGTCGACCAATTCATGGCCAATTATGTCCGTCATTGGGATGCCCGCGTTATCAATCTGCAGGACAAAACAAAAGAGGTATGATATTTGTAGTGACATAAGGCTTTTACAGTCCTGATTATACATCCATGAATGATATTAGTCAATCCATGAATCCTCACCAGGATAAAGAAGAATTGAATTTGTTTTCTATATCAAAAAATGGGGGCCTTGCAGGTTTTCAAAATGAAATTGAAAAATGGGGTGAATGGGTGTTCACTCTCAGCCCATCTGCCTTAATCCAATTCTCTGTCATTTGAATGTAAGGCAAGACAGGTTTTGTTGTCCATAAATAAATAGCATTTAGAGTTTTGAATATGCTTTGGTCTGTTGGAGGGGGTTTTCTAAAGTAGCTCAGTGAGGTGTCTGAATTTTTTTAGGAACTTTTATATGTGGGGTTCGGAATTTGTAATATTGGGCAAAAGCTTGACTTTTAAAAATATTTTTAAAAATTGATGGTTTCGTGAAGGAGGAATGTTAGGAATGTTAGGTATATAGTTAAATTTAAAAATTATTGTTTTTTCCTTAAAAATTATAGATAAATGATATATGACAGTAAAATCTTCAGCAATTGATGAAAAATTGATGGGATAAACTTACAGCCCAGCCCCAAAGACATCTCCATAAATCTAAAATCTAAAAAAAATACTCATTTTCTAAAAACAAAATCCTCGGTAACACAATTTTCTTGTTCTCATCTTACTCCACAAAAAATAGCCCTCTGAGAAACAACCTCTACCCTAGTTAAGCTTTAACCATTGTATTTGTATTGCAGATGGCATTACTTTTGGGATTGAAGCAGGTTATGAGCCTGGATTCTGGTCCCAAGGTGGAGGCATTAATGTTAGAATTCTCTAAACTAGTGGAAGGAACACTGTCTTTGCCTATAAATCTTCCTGGAACCAACTACAGACGCGGGTTTCGGGTATAAATCAGTGGCTCTCCTCAATTGTCCATTGATTCTGAATTGCAAATTGTTTCAAGCGACTATACAACTTCCAAAAAATTTGCAGTTCTTTTATACTTTATGATGAATGGTTCCATAAGGAGTAACAGTAATTAAGCCAGCTGATTTTATCTGGTGGGCGTAATTTCCACACTATTTTGCAGGCAAGGACGAAAATTCTGAGGTTGCTGACTGAAATACTCCATGAAAGGAGGGCGTGCCAGGAAAAGCAGGAGTATAACGATATGATTGCAATGCTGCTGAATGTTGAGGAAGATGGTTCTTTTTCGAAATTTAAGCTTACTGATGATCAAATCTTGGATTTGCTCATCGCCATCATAAATGCTGGCTATGAAACAGTTTCCACCACCACCATGATGGCTACTAAATATCTGCACGACTGTCCCAGGGCTCTGCAACAACTGAGAGTGAGTACCCTGAACCTCTGTCACTGCTCTCATCTCAATCTTACTAGATGTCTAAATTCAAGTTGTGGGTTTTTTCTTCTCCAACAGGAAGAACACTTGGCCATCCGCAGGAGCAAAAAGCCAGGGGAAAGCATCACTTGGGACGACTTCAAGTCCATGAAGTTCACTCACAGTGTGGGTAAATAAAACCTGTCTCCAATTCCGAGCAGTTTATTGAATTGAGAGTTTCATATCTTTTCACATATGTTTGAACTGTTGCAGGTGATCTATGAAACTCTAAGGCTTGCAACAATTGTGAATGGGGTTCTGAGGAAATCTACCCAAGACATGGAAATAAAAGGCTTCACCATTCCTAAAGGTTGGAGAATTTATGTTTATATGGCAGAGACTAACCATGACCAAAATCTGTATCCAGACCCACTTGAATTCAACCCTTGGAGATGGCAGGTACTTTCAGGATTTATTCTTTACATTTTGAAATTTTTAGCCATTCCAAATTGGTGGAGAGATGAGCAATGTATGAATGTTTGTACTCAGGTGGATTCAAGCAATTGCAATCTGTATTTCATGGCATTTGGAGGAGGTAGCAGGCTATGCCCAGGCAAGGAATTGGGCATTATGGAAATAGCTCTGTTTCTCCACCACTTTGTTACTAGATATATGTACGTATCCACCCACCCACTTCATTACTCTAATACTTTTCCCAGGTTTTTATCAGCACTACAGTAGGTTTTCAAGTTCAAATTAACAGTAGGAGGTTCGAAAAGAATCTGACGATGAAGTAAAATTGCTGATTTGGATCTCGTAGACTGCTTAATTTCATAACCATTATTAAAATCAATCTTTCTTTCAATTAATTCTATTTGAATGACAGATGGGAGGAAATAGGCGGAGAGAAGATTCTCAACTTTCCCAGGGTGGAAGCGCCCAAAGGACTTCGCATTAAAGTATCCAATTATTAAGAAAAATAAATATAAAAGTTCAATTGTACTTACAGGCTATTCAAGCTCTCTCTATTCAATGTTTAGAGGACATTCTTCATCAATTTTGTCCTTCGGCCCTTTTGGGATATGGCTTTTCTACTTAGATATGGACAAATATTTGTTGGCTCATTAACTTCATTAGGGGGATTTCTCTTATTACAAGTTATTATTATAGGACGCCAAGGGGATGTAAGGCCCATCCATATTGTGACTATAATCACACTCTTCTTGTGTACTATTCTCATAATATATAACTTAATTGAACAACATGTATTCATTTATATGTATTGCTATGAGTTGAGGATTCAAATATGTATTACTATTAGATATTGTTACAATATCATGTGTAATACATGTAATAAAAGTAATAGTTGTGTGAGATTCTTATATATATATATATATATAAAAGGTTTCTATGTGTCTTGTGATCTCTAAATTTGTGGATGCTTGTTCTAATAAGTATATGTATGTATTTATAAATTTAACGGATAACAATATACATATGCGTGTCTATCAAATTGGTGAATTGTTGACACCTTGGCCAAGTCATCATATTATACGTGGCATATATCATTATAAAAAAAACGCTCTTGGTAGTTTGCAAAGTAGATTTCTTACATGGTAGCATGCCATTTTAATAGGAGGTACTTGTGCGATGTATTGTGGACCTCTGAAGATAGGGTGTGCACATATAGGCTCAAGCCCCCTATAAACTTATATAACTACATTATAGATTAGATTGGGCAAATTGAAAAATTTAACACACACACACACACACATCCATATTTATTCACATATACATATACATATACATATATGTATATATGTTCACATACATACATATATAAGAAAATGAAAATCAAGGAAACGATAGAAAGAACATTTACTTAAGATCGCAAAATAATAAGAGAGGGTTTAACAAATTAAGACCATAAAACAAGAAGGATGCAAAACAATAAGGGTTTAGAAATCTAAGAAGGAAATGCATATATCTATGTATGCATATGTATACATATACATATACATACATACACGCAACAAACTAGGAACAACATTGACATTGTACATACAAACAAAAGATGTTGCAAATTAAGATCTCAAGAAGATATATTTGACCTAGAAATTGTATTATGATAGAATTTGGGTAACTATAAAATAAAACAAACTAAGAATGAAGAAATGCTCAAGATTTGTGCACAATGTAGTGGATATAAGGGGAAGGGAATCAATTAATTCTACTACAAGGATACGTGTAGGGTGATGACACATGATAAATGCTTGCAAGTTGGATTAAATTGTGGCAAGGTAATCGAATGTCAGGAGGCTACAAAGACCAATTATAGAAATCAAGATAGATAACAAGTTGAATTGAAGGGTGGCAATGTGATGAAATGAAGATAGATAACAATTTGGGCTATAATAGTACATCAAATTAGGCTATTAATGATAGTCTTTTGGAAGACAAAATTGGCAAGAGTGACACATATATTTTATATCTATAAAAGTAAGAGACAAATTAGGCCAAGTGACACTAGACAAACCATCATAATTACTATCAATAAAGTTCATAATAGTCCTATGAGTGGTTTCAAAATTTGAATGCTACGTTTGACACAAATATATATAACATATTGTAGAAAAAGTAAAAGATAATTTAGGCCAAGAAAATCACCAAACAAACCATCATAATGCTTGTAAATGAAATGCTAAGATCGAACAAAAAATTTAGTTGACATAATTTGACTAATGATGAGATCGAACTCACTATCATTAAGGACTTGATATATAAGGGATATGGAATTGATGTATTCCCACAAAGATTATTGCAACCTATTTTGTTGTAAGGTACTTTGGAGACTACATTAATTGACAAAATCATACAAAACATGTGTCCTTTGTCTAGAATGTTTGAACATAATATCAAGATATTGTTGGCTTTTAAACAATGTAATAGAGTATAGACTATCAAAGAAAGCTACAAAATTGGTTTGACTGCAAGGACTCCAACGACTTGATTAGGATATCAATAAGGATACAAACATAAATTAATTTATTCTTGAATTTCCTGTTATGTTTGAGGCATCGTTAGAATGGTGTTAATTTCTCGCAGAAGTATCACAAAAATGTAAATCTTTTTTATTATCTTCCAACAATAACATAAAAAAAACACTTTAAAAGCCCTTAAAAACCCTTTCTATAAATAGTGATGCCATAAACCCTTAAAAATCATAACATAAAGGACCCTTATATTAAGAGTGATTTTTAACGAAAAAATTTCATAATTAAACACAAAAAATTATCAACAATTTATAATGAATATTAACAATGATGCTTGAAAACAAAATATCATTATTATAAGAGTGTTATTAATTGAAAACATTATTTCAATATCCGCAATGACACCTTTTTTTTTAGACATTTTATTATACGGTTACAAAATACTAGTGATGCTTAAACAAAAGATTACATTTCACTTAAGAGATTTGTGTGTTTATGAACATAGATTTTAGTGTTCATAAACACCCAATGGAGAATTTTAGAGAACAAACACCCACAACTTTAGAGAACAAGACTTAAAATTTAGGAATAACATAAAATTGCTAGAGGGTAACAAATGGGGAGTTTAGGCGGGAGATGTGGGCAGGGAGATCGACCGGGGAAGTCTGCGACTCAGTTCGTTGGTAGTTCGCAGGGCGTGCGACATGCTAGACAGGAAGGGGAAGGGACAATAGTTTGCTAGCGAGGAGACAAAACTGTCTGCCGTGAAAGGGGTTCTAAGACTTTGTCGTTTGTCGATGCTAGGGTTTTGCTGAATGCCGCCATTGGTTCTAGTGTGGCTATGTCCATCGAGTAGAGGTAGACTGGTGAGGCTTCGAGGTCATGGCAAGGGAGACGACCGTTTGATGGTGGGTTCATTCCTGTTGCAAATGCCATCTTCATTAATATGAAAGCGGAGACAAAAGAGAAAATAGATCATAATGTTTCTTTTTTTTCCACACAAGGTGTGATATGTCGGTTTAGGGGTTTTTGGCCTAGCCTCCCTCAGTTGCATACCTGGATCTCGAAACATTGGGAGCCTCTTATTACTAGTAAAGTTCATATTTTTCCCATGGCTAAGGGGGTTTTTATTGCAAAGTTTGATAATGCTCAGGATAGAAATAAAATATTTTGTGATCATTACTTTAGTTGGGAGGACAAATTTTTGTTGATGATTAAGCCTTGGCGGTTTGATTTCAACCCTTCTTCTGAAATGTTTAACAAGATCCCGATTTGGGTTCGGCTTCCTAATCTCCCCCTTCATTTATGGGCTGATCCTCTTTTAGAGGAAGTGGGTGATGCCCTTGGAGATTTTTTGATGGTGGATGATGAATCATTTGATATTTTTCACTCCACCTTTGCCTGCATTCTGGTTGAAATGGATGTTTCAAAAGGGCTGCTTGCTGAGATATTACTCAAATCTTTTAAGGGTTATTGGGTTCAATCTTTGGACTATGAAGGGATTCCCTTCCGCTGTAGAAGATGTTTTAAAACAGGTCATGCGGCTGCACAATTTGGATTTGAGAAAAAGGCAATGATGGCTACGTGGTGGAAAGGTGTTTCTCAACAACATTATATAATTGAGAAGAAATCTGAGCAACATAGGATTTTTACTCAGGTGGTTGCGATGGACTCACAAGGTCTTGGGGCATCCTCTCTGGATGTCACAAATGGTGGGGATGTTGAAGATGTGCAAGATTATCACATTGAAACCCCTAAAGAGAGAGAGAGAATGGGCCTTAGGCTGCAATTTCTGGTGATAGCGTTCCGACTATCAAATCTGGTGGCTTCTTTGACAATGCCATGCCTGTAGGGAGGAAAACTGACGATATGTTTGAGACTGTGGAGACTCTTTTTGTAGGCATTCATTCTTAGGATAATGGTGGTCTTTCGCTAGCTTGGCATGGTAAGGCACCGCAAGTGGAAGATGGATGGATTTTTGCTAAGGGTAAGAAAGCTAAGTTCTCTAAGCCCTCTTTTGACATGAGTCTCCGCTCCCACAAGAGTAGCTCTAAATGTAAATCTTGATGGTTCATGGTTGGGGGCTGGCTGTTGGCTGTTCTTTTTGCAGCTTTTGTTTTTTGTTGTGGGAGCCTATTTTTAAAACCCATGTATTTGGCTATGGGAGTCAAAATAACCCATGGTTGTCTGGTGCTTTCATGTTCCTTTTGTTAGGACAACTTCTGGTTGAGGGTTCCAGATCCATTCAAAATCTGATTGTAAAGGGTTTCGAGTCCCTTCAAAACCTATTTTTGCCTTAATCAAAAACTTTAGAGAACATCATAGTTACAGATTAAATGAAAAGAATTAAAAAATTTAAAACAATAGAACAAAATGAAAAATAGAAAATGGAAGGCCTTAGTGAGGAATTTATCCTCACCTAGTATCGAAATAACCCATTTGTACATGTGGGGTGGCTTCAAATCCTCCTCTCTATACCCACATGCAAAAGCACTTAGAAGTAAATGCAGGTAAGGACTTAGCACGATAAATGTAGAGCAAAACATGTAGCAAATGACTACATACATGTATTTACCTGCATATTAATATGCCAAAGAACCAGGGCATAACCGTCATTGAAGAACTAGAGCGTAGCCATCACCGAAGTGGAAGGGAGATTGGTGTTAGAAGTGAGCATGTTTTGGACAAACATCTTAACTTGCAGAGACCCCAGGCAAACACTTTCTGGTGCATAATGGGTCAGAGACTCTAGAAGACATGAGAATGAAAGGAATGAAAGTTGTCTCAAATGGCAAGAAGGCAAGACTATTGAATGAATTTGTGCTCGAAATTCGCTAACAATGCGTGGAAGTAAGGAGAAGCAACACAAAGTTAATGCCACTGCAAGGAAGAGTGCAAGGTGACGACAGTTGATAAATGCGCACAAGTTGGATTGAAGGGTGACCATGTGATGGAATGCCATACGACCATAAAGTCCATTTTGGACGATGTGCCACACAAGTTGTGGGGGCGGGTTCGTGGAGGTAACGATTACCACACCAAAATGAATTTTTTTTGACACCTTGGATGAATCATTGTCAATATACGTGACAAACACACTTAATAATTAATTTTATTTTACTTTCTAATTAAGCTCTTGGTAGTCCAAGTGGTAAAAACAAATGGTGACTTAGAGGTCTACGTTGCACTCCATGTAGACCTCCGAAGTTAGGGTGCACAACTATGTTACTAGAAACGTGATAGTGCAATGTCATTTCCCGTTTGAATGGGCAAAAATGGTTTTCTCTGTTGCCAAGTGGTGCAAGCATTTCCATACCATTGCTCCATAAAAATTTAACTTGCATACATTTTCATTTATGTGAAATAAAATTTTGAAATAAAACTAAATATTTATATAAGATAAAATTATATATATAAACCTCTAAATATTTAATATTTAACAAGCCACTGAAATATCGGAAACTATAGTTGAATCTTATATCATTAACTTCTAAATATCCCGTTTCTGTGGTAACATAGGTGCGCACATGACAGAACGCAATGCTGAACTATAGCCCGGAGAAGTTAGAACTGGCCGACTCTTTTCATGGCGGAAAGTAGCTGTTTCCAACGGAATGCTGAACTATCTATTGTCAGGAGAAGTTGCATATATATGTACGGCTGATGGTGAGATCTTGAACGTCTGAGCTCGGAGCTCTGTTTTATTTTTCATGGTTTTTTTGATCATCAATAAGTAGGAAGAGAGACAAGTGAGAAGAAATAGATGGGCATCATAGTGTGGGTTTTCGCATTTATATGCGTCATATTGGCGTTGGTCCGTTGGAAAGAGGTGCGAGAGAAGCAGAGGCAGAGGCAGAGGGGACCACCCCTGCCCCTTCCGCCAGGAACTATGGGATGGCCTCTCTTTGGTGAAACCTCTGATTTCCTCAAGAATGGCCCCCAATTCATTAAACGTAGAAAGACCAGGTGAGCCATAACATATAAACTGACATATTTTCCCCTAAAAATGACCCCCATTTCATTATATTTAGTAAGGCCAGGTGGGTCATGGCATGTAAGCTTAGCTAACATTTGTTTGCTCTCTTCTAAGTCTGCATTCCCTGTTGCAGATATGGAGACCTTTTCAAATCTCACATTCTAGGATGCCCCATGGTGATATCAACTGATCCAGAGCTGAATAGGTACATTTTGTTGAATGAGGGGCGAGGACTGGTTCCTGGATATCCCCAATCTATGTTGGACATATTGGGGAAGTGGAACATTGCTGCTGTGCACGACCATCTACACAAGACCATGAGAGGAGCCCTGTTCGCCTTGATCAACCCTTCCATCATAAGAGATCATCTGCTCCCTCATGTCGATCATTTCATGGCCAATTATGTCCGTCATTGGGACGCCTGCGTTATCAATCTGCAGGACAAAACAAAAGAGGTATAATATTTGTAATGACCATAAGGCTTTTACAGTCTTGATTATCCATCCATTAATGATTTTTGTCAGTCTGTAAACCCTCACCCGGATGAAAAAGAATCGAATTTGTTTTATATATCAGAGAAAGGAGGGCTTGCAGGTTTTCAAAATGAAATTAAAAAACAGGGTGAATGGGTTTTCACTCTGGGTTTTCTCAAATATCTCAGTGGGATTGCTGAGAATTTTTAGTAGGTTTTAAAATTAACGAATGGCATGTGACAGTGAAATCTTCAGGGATAAATTTACAGATAGGAACTTTAATTTTCTTAAAATCTTCTGTAATAAAATTTTCTTCCCGTCATCAAACCCTTACTACACAAAAATAGCCCTCTAAGAAACAACCTCTACCCTGTTAAAGCTTTAACCATTTTATGTGTATTGCAGATGGCACTGCTTTTGGCATTGAAGCAGGTTATGAGCCTGGATTCTGGTCCCAAGGTGGAGGCATTAATGTTACAATTCTCTAAAATTGTGGAAGGAACAGTGTCTTTGCCTATAAATCTTCCTGGAACCAACTACAGACGCGGGTTTCGGGTATAAATCACTGGCTCTCCCCAATTGCCCATTGATTCTGAATTGCAAATTGTTTCAAGAACCTATACAACTTCCAAAAAAATTTAGTATTTCTATACAATATGATGAACGGTTCGGTAAGCAGTTACAGTGTCTTATGGGCGTAATTTCCACACTATTTTGCAGGCAAGGACGAAAATTCTGAGTATGCTGACTGAAATAATCCATGAAAGAAGGGCGTGCCAGGAAAAGCAAGAGTATAACGATATGATTGCAATGCTGCTGAACGTTGAAGAAGATGGTTCTTTTTCGAAATCTAAGCTTACTGATGATCAAATCTTGGATTTGCTCATTTCTATTATAAATGCTGGCTATGAAACAGTTTCCACCACTACCATGATGGCTACTAAATATCTGCACGACTGTCCCAGGGCTCTGCAACAACTGAGAGTGAGTACCCTGAACTCTGTCACTGCTCTCATCTCAATCTTATCAGATGTCTGATTTCAAGTTGTGGGTTTTTTCCTCTGCAACAGGAAGAACACTTGACCATCCGCATGAGCAAAAAGCCAGGGGAAAGCATCACTTGGGACGACTACAAGTCCATGAAGTTCACTCACAGTGTGGGTAAATAAAACCTGTATGCCTCCAAATCTGAGCAGTTTATTGAAGTGAGAGTTTCATGTCTTTCCACATATGTTTCAACTGTTGCAGGTGATCTATGAAACTCTAAGGCTTGCAACAATTGTGAATGGAGTTATGAGGAAATCTACCCAAGACATGGAAATAAAAGGCTTCATCATTCCTAAAGGTTGGAGAATTTATGTTTATATGGCAGAGATTAACCATGACCAAAATCTGTATCCAGACCCACTTGAATTCAACCCTTGGAGGTGGCAGGTACTTTCTTTACATTTTGAAATTTTTAGCCATTCCAAATTGGTGGAGAATTGAGCAATGTATGAATGTTTGTTCTCAGGTGGATTCAAGCAATTCTAATCTGTATTTCATGGCATTTGGAGGAGGGAGCAGGCTCTGCCCAGGCAAGGAATTGGGCATTATGGAAATAGCTTTGTTTCTCCATCACTTTGTTACTAGATATAGGTAGGTATCCACGGCCCACTTCATTATTCTTTACTACTTTTCCCATGTTTTTATGAGCACAGTAGAAAAAAATCCGAAAATAAACTAAAATTGCTGATATCAATCCTCTGACTGTTTAATTTCGTACTCATCTTTAAAGTCTTTCATACATTCATTTAACTCAATTTGAATGACAGATGGGAGGAAATAGGCGGAGAGAAGATTCTCAAGTTTCCCAGGGTGGAAGCACCCAAAGGACTTCGCATTAAAGTATCCAATTATTAAGAAAAAGAAATATAAAAGTTCAATTGTACTTGCAGGCAATGCAAGCTTTTTCTATTCAATGTTTACAGGCCACTCTTCATCAAGCTTTTTTACTAGATATGGACAATATTTGTTGCCCCATTAACTTTGTTTTTGTGAATTTTAATAATAGCATATTATTATTATTTTATTATATTTTTATTAAACTCTTGACAAAAGCTAAAAATTTATTAGTGCTACATTATTATTATATTGGTGGATTAAAAAACTAAAAGCAAAAAAATGTTGAAGTGGGAGGAAGAAGGATGTCAAATATAATACTTCTAGTTTTTGTTTATTGAGGTGCACCCATTATGTGAGTGTAATAGCATAATTTAAAATAATAGATTTTTAATATTATAAATTATTATAAAAGGGGTTTAGTTTAATTAGTTAAATATGAGATTTTCATTGTGGAGATTCAAGTTCAATTTTTCATAAAGATATCTAAAATTGAAACTCAAAGTTGTTAATTAAGTGAAATGTATGATCATTGTGTTACATTTTGTATTTTGTTCTTGATGATTTTTTAATATAACTAGTATAAATATCTTAAATACATCTATTATCAATTTATAATTATTTTATTTACTTATAAATTAGTTTATTTTACTTTCAATTATTTATACTACATAACTTTTGTTAAATCTACATTATTATTTTCATTGTTGATATATATAAAGTAATCCGTGATGGATTAATTTTTTTTATTTTTTTAAATTTTGTTAATTATTATTTTTCTTAATAGTAAATTGTATTTATATTTCTATCTAATAATTATAACTTTAATGATAGCATGTTTTTATTTATTCAATATATATTTATTTTACTTGATGTTTATTTTGAAAATATTGTACCTATAATTAAATATTAATTTTTTGACATGCAAATGGTTGTCAAATTTAAGGTAAAAGGTAAGAGTTTCTTGTTAACATGCTCACGCCATTACACTCCACCCCTTGTTGCCATTGTAGAGTACCTCTTGACATTAATTATGTTGATGAATATTTATTGTTACATCCATTGTGATTAATTGTGAGGAAATTTATATACTATCCTAATTGATGATGACAAAATTAAGGTTGAATGTATGTGTTGATATTTGATCAAGTGATATGGTGTTACAATTATGATTTCTACCATGGGTGCACTTGATGTGCTATTTGAGTGCGCAATATATAGGTGGTCAACTTATAGATAAGAGACAAAAAGCAGGTCTTAAGCCCTATGTCATCTAATCCTATGGTAAAACAAGTAATCTAGTTGGTCCATTATTGTAGATAGGACCACTTTGTCCATGCCCTTTAACTTGGGACCTTAATTGTAAACCTAAGTCTCATTTGGTTTAGTGCTCACAAAATGTCCAACTTCTAAGTGCTAAAAATAAATGTTTTAATAATTTTATATGAATGTTAGCACCATTAGGTGGAGTACCTAGAAGTGCCTAAAAATTGGCATACATGGAAAATTTAATGATGGCTTGATGGCTCAACACATGACCCTATATATTACTAAATGGGAAATATACTTCCTTCTCAATGATTATAGTCTAGTGCAAATGTTTATTTAGCTCCTATAAGCCTTGTTAAGTCATTTCTTAATTGTTCATGTTTAGTTGTCTTTTAAAAACTTTTTTTTTTGCTTTTCAATGATGAATTCAATTTATTTTGATTGAATTACCTTTGACAATTTCATAAACACCTCGACAAATAAATTATTATAAAAAAGAGCAAACTTTTTTTTTTCCCTTTGTGTATCCTTTGCATGCATATAATTTTGCACTCATCCTGCCTTTAGATCTCTAGTTTGAGCTATTGAGTAAACCTACAATAGTGACTCTCAAAATTGGGATATTAGATTTTTCAATTCGGATTTAGGAGAAAATAGGAAACACCTTTTAAAGAAGGTGCCTCATTTGAAGTCAAGTAAAAATCACCTTTGAATGAAGGTTTAAAAAAACAAAAACTTTGAATGAAGATATTTTTTCATAAAAGGAAAAAGGGACTCACATTCAAAGTATTTTTATATTTTATAGAAATTACATTCATTCAAACATTATTTTTTAATGACCTACCTTCATGCAGAGGTTCTTGGATACCTTTGAAGTGGAAGGTCCTTGAGACAAAGGTTCTAGAAAATGACTTTTCCACATTAGGCCTCAAATTTTGCTCAATTTTTTTTATTTTCAACTTTGGGTTGGACTATCAATGGAATGAATATGATAGGAAATTTGGTAGGATTCTAACCCTCAAAGTAAGCTTTTTAGAAACTCCAATTTTAAATATATTTAATTTGATTATTGAATTTATTTTCTATTTTTTTGTGAACATAGATTTTTGAGCGATCATGGAGGTCTCTACTAATCTTAGCACAAAAGTAATGCATGCACCATAATTGAAATGCAAGAGATACAAAACCATAAGAGGCACACCACATTTTTGTACGTGAAAAACCCAAATGGGAAAAACTACAGAAAAGATTAACTCTCAAGATAATATAACTAGTTATATAAGATTACAAGGCTCACTGTCCGGAGGGCTCATTGCCAAGATTACAACGACTCACTGTCAAGAGAGAAATAAATATTAACTAAGAACACTAAATCTACATATGCATGGGTTAATTTCTTGATAAGTTCAAAGATCTAAACTTGTTTGTAGTAGATCCAGTCAAGAATCTTTGAAACTCTTTTGCAATCTGCTTGTTCCAATCAGACATACATCCACTGTCACATCAATTCTGCATTTCTTCTTCATACACACACTCACACAAAAATGTGCACCATACCGAGAAAACCACACACACACACACACACACACACATATCTTGGTAGGTGTACGCACCAAGTCGGCCTCAAGAACACTTTCCCCAAGAATACTTCTCCATCGGTCTTTTAGATGTTTTCTTTCAAGAATCTTCTAATGGTTAGATCACACATTACAAACACCAGAGAAAAAATAAAAAACAAAAATATTTAAGGTCGGCTAGACTCGGAATGATCATATCCTTGAACATCCATAAGCATGTTTTCGAAGCACAAAAGCATGATCCAACTTGACACAAATAAGTTAAGGTTATAAACAACGTATTACCAAAAATCTTTATCAGAAACCAAAATACGAAGGAATGCAAATCACATAAAACTGTTAAACTTTGTTAGAACTACCAAATCATCAACCACCATCACAATGTATATACTTCCCGAACACCAAAAACTAAATACAAAAACCTTAAAATATGTCCACCATCATACCAAAATTGTATTACCATATCTACAACATGACAAAAAAAGTGGAGCTCTACAACCATGAGACTTTTCAATGGTATACTGTTAGACGTCATTACCACTACTGCACATACATTCAAAGCACAAATTCAATTACCACAATGAAATCCAAAAAATGGCCAATATGAAAAACATATCCAAATACTGTCAACATACATTTCTAGAGCAACATCCTTTCAAAAAATACATTTGCAATAACTGTAACACATCTATAACACTGTCTCTGCAACATTAGCTTCCTGACATAACAACAAGGTTCTTCATCTTCATACATATATACCTATCTTCCATTGTTTTGCATCTCCTTCATACATACATACCTATCTTCCACTGTTCTACATCACCTTCACTTTATATATTATCTTATTATATCCGCACCTATTTGGATCATTGTGTTTGACATCAATGAGAACCAAATATACATTTCTAACAATCTCCCCCTTTGTCATTGATGGAAAAACACTTCTCTCCCCCTTAGATACTTATTTTCTATTCTTTGCTTTATCTATACATCTGTCCATCTCTTCCATATCTCTCCTTCTTTGATAATGTTTATATTTCTCCCCCTTTAACATCAAGGACAAAGCGTAACAACAACAAAAAAAGGTCACCAAAAACTATGCTCCCAAAATGATGTTTCATTGCACTTCACATGGAAAATTCTCTTATACCTCTCTTTAAGTTTCGGAAGAAAGGTCTTCCAGGAATTCACAACCATTTTGAGGTTTACACACAAACTGTTGTTCTCCACTAACAAGTCAATAACATTAGCTAAAGTATCCGGTATAAAATAATTATGCTCACACTTTTTTGCTTCAATAAGGAGACCGAAAAGATGTTCTAATCTTGCTTCAACAATCTCTTTTACTTTCCAAAAAGTATTTTCATTGTCTTTGGATTTATATAAGCTTAGAGTGTAAAGATTTTATCACTTTTCTCGGTGTACCATCTTTATCACTGAAAATATCAAACATTTTACTAAGGGAGTTTAGCTCACACTCAATGGAGTCAATTTTAGCTCTGAAATTTTCAATAGTAGCAGGCCACCGAAGATAGTACTTATACACTCTGGCCACTCAAACTTAAATTCAGATCTGATAAATAATAATGAAAGCATAGATCAACACCACATCCATAACACATATAACACCAATATTTTTGACTTTTTGGGAACTCTTTCCTTGGTTCTCTTTGTCTCTGCCCCATCGGTATTACATTGTATTTGTCTTCTATGTGGTTGTTTTGTTGTTGTGATCGGTTTGGGCTTAATGTCTTGTTAAGTCTAAACGGATCTTCTTTTGTAAAGGGTTTCAGGTCCCTTCAAAACTTGTTTTTTCCTAAATCCAAAACATCAAGGTTTTTGACGTGAAAAACCCAATTAAGGGAAACACCAGAGTGGGAACCTATCCACAATGAGATAATACCTTGTTAGGAGTAAGTGATATATTACAATGGAGAATTCACATGCATTTAGGCACGCTACTCAAACCACAAACAAGAAGGGCTACAACCCTGGGGAAGGCTCAATGCCTTACAAAAACATTCAGATTACATTTGGAGGATCATGAACTAATAGAATAGTGTCTCATTATGCCTGGTTACAGTTCTGGTTAAATGCATAACATAAAATCTGCTCTTTTGCACTTCTACACACTTCTTCACACTTCTTCTCCACCACTGAAAGATCATATCAATAATCGTACACACAAATACATCTCGCATATAAATATTACATATATTTATACAAATCATCAACCTATATTTCAAGGTCTACTCAACCCTCAACATGAATTACAAAACAATAACCTCACACGCTACAATAATACATGCAGACCAAAACAATGTCGGCTAAGACATAGTCTGGACCTAAATCAACACTGCACATAAGAAACACCTCCAAGGATTACGCCTCAAATATCCACAACACGCTACAATCAACATGAATGTCGCATAACACGAAGAACACTACCGGATCAAGAAAATAATCAACAACACACACAACAATCAATGCAAACCAACAATACATATATAAAATGATCTAGAAACATCCACAAGCAATGTGAACTACCACAACAATAACCACAACATCACCACTTACTAGAATTTCCATCATCATTATACCAAACCTCAAGAACACACACTATAGTGACTGTCAAATTGAAAGATTCACTTTCAGACCTTCAAATCATGAACCATTTGAATTGAGCATAGATATGAATGTCCCAAACATTGCCAAATCCGAAAACCAAGATATTGCAATTTTGGAGTAATGCAGAGCACAATCCAGAATATTGAATAACATGAACAACTGAAAAACAACCTCAATACTGGATCACACAACTCGATCAAATAACCATGTGGACCACTAAAACTTTTGCTGAGTCAACTAGAGATACTTATCTCAAAACCCATTAAACCGCAACAACTCATCTGCAACACACTGACCAAACCAACTCATCCAATCTGACTGCAACATTGAAATACATAGGACATCAATGACAACACATCATTCTAGCAAACTTCTCAATAATATCCAAAAATATCCCCCTTAGGCATTGATGGCAACATATGGATGTGAGAAACAATCAATGCAAAGAAATAATCAATACTCAACAATCTCCCATAACTCTCAACAATCTCCCCCTGAGATTAACACAGGATATAGATGTTTTTCACATGCTTCTCTCTACATTTGATATCAATGCAAACTGCACATACAACACAACTCTTGATTCTCTCCCTCTTTACCAGAAGATATTTCCTCCTTAGAACAAACTCACAAATTTGAGCAACTAAACCACATACTGACTACTTGGTGCAGGAGCACCTCATGACTAAGATAATAAGAGAAATAAAGGCTAAAGGATGCACATGAGAATGTGACCTTTCAATCCATGTGTAAAGCGGAAAAATCGCGATCGAACCCTAGTTGTTCTCCCCTCTTCCGACTCCGAGGAGAGAGAAGGGAGGTTCGCTAGGATTTGATGGTTTTTCACTTAGGGGAGAGACTTTACATTCAAAAGAGGGGTTGAAACTCATAAGATCCAATCCCACGCAATGCAAGATTGGATGCTAAATGAATTTCAAGGGTTAGGAAAGCAAGGCTACCCTCTTTTGTAAAGAATGTTGTTAAGGAAATTAAGCTAAGCATGCATAGAAAATCATAAAGATTCGCTTATAAACTGAGTTCGGGTTATAGGATGAAGCTGCGGACCTGGAATTAGCAGTAAAATGTCGATACGGCGCTGTCCTGCAAATTTGAGCAAAAGTTGTCGGGACGATGCAGTAAAATGTCGATACGGCACTGTCCTGCAAATTTGAGCAAAAGTTGTCGGGACGATGGCGCCCGGTGCCACGGTCCTCCGAAAAATCCGCGAAACGAAGGGGGATCTGTTCGTCTCTGCACAAGGATTCCAGATCTTCAATTTCAGTCGCGTACCTGCAACCTACACACAGAAAAGCGAAGACGATTGGGGGGTTAGGGATTAGGGGTTTTCCTTTAGGTCAAACCCCGGTTTTGGAATTAACCAAGAAATGAGCAAGAGCTGTAAATGTAAATGTATGTAAAACAAGTACTAATACCTTGTTCTAAGGATGTTTGTATCCTTATGTGCGAAGGTTTAGATGTTGTATGTTGTATGTTGTAGCATGTAGTATGTGATCTCCTCTTCAATGGTTGAATCCTTGTCTTGAATGCAACACTTAGCCTTGAATGGAGACTTGAAATGATCAATTGCTTGAAGGAATGCTTGAATGCTTGAATGCTTGAATATAATTTCCACGCTTTGTACACATATCCTCTTCCTCTATCAAATGAGAGAGAAAAATGTAGTTTATATACTTGTCATTTAGGGCTGATAGACTGATTTTCCCGACCTTAGGCCGACCAGGGAAAGTTAATTTCCAAATTGCAAACAAAAAGACCCGAGCCCCTTAGGAGACCGGGCCCAAAATAGGACCCAGGGCGCTGGGCGCCCTGGTCCTGAGGGACCAGGGCGCTGGGCGCTCTGGTCCCACCTCCCGGGACAGCAGGGTGAAAGGAGGTTCAAGCCAGGGTGCTTGAAAAATGCAGTTTTCAGTGTCGTGAGCAAGTTTCAGGGTCTCCATTCAGGTTGCAAGTTGCGTCGCCATCGTGAAGACCGAAATGCAGTCGAAATTGCAAGTGTCGCAATTTTAGGACGCTACATTTAGCCCCCACTTTAGCGGGAGTATGTATGCTCATACTTCCGGTAAAGTACAAGGAAACAACATTGAAAGACTTTCACCACGTCAAGGAGGCAAGATACACCAAGCCCCAGTGGACTAAGGATCTTACAACTTCGATTGACAAAGTAAAAGGGAAGATCACGAGGAAGAACCATGACTGTCAGTAGTAAGGTTCCCTCACTATGAGTCATGCAAGAAAGATATCAAAAATTTTCAAGGCCAGGTTAAATTTACCAAGAAATTTTCAAGTATCTTGAAAAGATATGAACGGGATGTATGCCCCCCTACGTTAAAGCGATCGCACACGCCTCATCAGGGGTGATTGTTTTAACGTAGTGATACATATAAGAAATGAGAAAGGAGCACGTTATCGCAAGGATTTAGCCCCCAAGTGTGAGATAAACCCAAGGATAATAGACACAAAACACAAAGAACGAGGTGACTTCGCTTTCCTCGGGGTTAGTATGCTGTATGATAATTCATGTATATATATCATATGTATGTATGCATAATTGTTCTTCATTCCCCAATCAAGGAAGGTCACCTAGAAGAAGGGAACACATGTGTCTTTTGAGTCAACATGAGAGAGATCGAGAGATCTCAATGCTTTGCATCATCCTCAAGTAGACAACACCAAGGACAACAAATAGAAGAATGAGAATAACATATAGAAGAAGTAACAAAAGAGAGGGGGAGAGAGTCTACTATGCTAATGTAACTAGTCTAGCACGTCATCTACCCCCCGATCTTGCTGATCAATGTTTCGGGAAGGCAGGGAACACGCTAGAGAAGGAACATCCAACACAGCAGATGGAGCTATCACAAGATCCAAACAAGGGCTATGTTCATGTTCCGAGCCACATTGTTCTTGTCTAGGAGCTAGGATAAGTGCTTTAGAAAATTCAGTAGATAAATGGTTATCGACATCAACAAGTTCATATTCACTATCAGAAGCAAGAGGAGTAACATTTTCATCTATATCATCATCAAGATTTATAAAAATAGGATCTTTAACTCGCACCGGATCAAGACCATCATGCATCTTATGTTTAGGAGATTTAGGCTCAATGTCCGGCTGAGGAGAAAATGGAATAATGCTTGTTGAAGGTGTTTTTGGAGATTGCAAAGTTTGAGCTCTAAGACGACGCTTTCGCCGGCGTTCACGTGCAGAACGATTTCGTCTAGTCTTAGTAGGAAGTTGCGAAGACTGAGGAGGAGGAATGTTCTCATCCTTAGCACTTGGGTGTTTAGGTTGTGGTCTCTTAGGCTAGATAATAGGAGAAGAAGAAGGTCTCTTCTCTCTATAAAAAAGAAGGAGGAGGAACTGCTCCATACAAAGGAGGAATTTTTGGTTTAGGGAGAAGACCAAGTCCATCATGACGAGGAGGTATAGGTCTACTCTTAGGAAGTTTATTAGGTATAGACATAGTCACATCCATAGGGATGGGTTGGGAATCTTCTTGAGGAAAGACATTAGTTTTATCTTTCAAAGGAAGAACTTCCTTCTCAAGAATGATAGGAATGTCAAGTTTAGGTGTTCTAGGTTCACTTAGAGATAGGATCATATCTGTTTTCCACTTTTGATAAGATTTGAAAAGATGATCACTTCGCAGAGGAAGAGATTGGAATTGTTTAGGCCAAAAGTAATCAAGAGGAACACTAGAGGTTCTTTCAGCTGGTTTAAAGAGACTATGATTGACAGTAACAACTTCACCATTGTGGGGAAATTTCAAACACTTATGAATAGGAGAAGCAATAGCTTTCATGGAAGATAGCCAAGGATAGCCAAGCTTCACACGAAATTGTTCAGAAGATGGAATAATAGCAAAGTTCATATCAAGAGATTTGTTATGGACCTCAATAGGCAATGTAATAGAACCAATTGCAGGAGAAGAAAATGCATCAAATAATTTCACAATCACATCTGTTTTGTCATAGATCACTTGATTCAATTGCAAAGTAAAAAGAAATTCTTTAGTAATAACATTAACCATGCACGAAGGATCAATAAGCACTCCACGGCAAGGTGTATTCTTGACTTTTGCAACTATGTATAAAGGACCATCAGGTGCCCTAATGGTTTCGCTAGAATCAAATGTGATAGAAGGTTCTTTAGGGTTTTCTTTCTGCTCTACGAAGTTAATCACATTCGGAGTCATAGACACAAGATCATCAGATGAGAGAGAGGAATCATTAGCCTCAATCGCATTAGAGGTATGAGAAGGCAATGGATCAGTGAAAATCTGAAGATTTTGATTAGGAGGAGCTACAGATGTGTTGCCTTTATCATTCACTCCAGAAACAGAGATAGTATTATTATCAATCAAATCTTGAATTTTACCCTTTAAAGAAAAACATTTTTCAGTATCATGCCCAGGCTGACGATGAAATTGACAAAAGGCTTTGTTATCAAAATAAGGTGAAGTAATCTTTGCAGGATCAATTTGTCTTATAGGAGGAAGAGTAAGCACATTTTGTTCCAATAACTTATTCATAATACTATGCAATGATTCATTCAAAGGAGTATACTTTCTTTCTTTCTTGAAAAATTTAGAAATAGGAGGCACACCTGATGCTGCATTCACATTGTTGTTGATGATGTTTTCATTGAATTTGATGGAATCTTTGTTCGGTTTAAACTTCCCAAATGGTTGTTGACTGCTATCATCCTTATCACTCGGAGCCATAGGATGTGATTGTTCCATTTGACTCACAGTCAGTTGATAATTGTGAAGAGTGGCGCACAACTGTTGGAAAGAAGTAAACTCAGAAAATAGAAGTTTGTCTCGAATATCTTTTTGTAAATTAGAAATAAAGATTCTTTGAATATCATTGTCAGGCACTGGAAAAGAAATTTGAGCGTACAAATGCTTATATCTACCAATGAAATCAGTCACTTTTTCTTTAACACCTTGTTTACAATGCATTAAATCAATCAAAGTAACTTTAGGACTTATATTGTTTTGAAATTGTTGAATGAAAGCATTTGCAAGTTGTTCGAAAGAAGTAATAGAATAAGAAGGCAACGAGCAATACCATTGTAGGGCTTTGTCTCTTAATGTTCTAGTGAACAGTTTTGCAAGCAACCTTTGGTCATAAGCAAAATCAGTACATATTGTTTGAAAAGTCTTAACATGTGTTAGAGGATCTCCTTTACCATTATAAAGTTCCAAATGCGGGATTTCAACATGTTTAGGAGGGATAGCTCGAACAATGTCAAGAGAAAGTGGGCTCGCAACATCAAATGTGGGCACACTAAACTTAGATTGATTCATAGAGGCAATTTGTTGCTGTAAAGAAGAGACAGTTTGTGCAAGATTGTTAATGGTCGCTTCAGTCGAAGAGTTCATATTGGATGTGTTAGATTGAGATGGAGGTGTTATGTTATTGAAAGAAGGTAAAGAGTAAGGTGGTGGGACTCTATGATAATTAGTCATAGGAGATGATTGGATAGGAGGAACACTACAAGGAGGAATAGAATGATTAAATGAATTGCCCCCTTGCGTCATGTTCATTTGTGATGATATAATAGGCACACTCATTGAAGAAATCGGATTGAATGAAGGAATAGGGTTAATTGAAGAAGAGGGATTGCCCCCATGACTGGTGATCACAGGAGGAATGTCTTGTATAGAGGTAGCCATGATGTTTGATGTAAAGGTAGGTATACTAGCAATAGGAGTTGTCAAAGGAATAGAATGATTGTCTTGTGTAGGAAGTTGTGTATAACCTAAGGTTTCAGCACAACTCTTCATAGGCATCACATTTGAATCCACAATGTGTGCAATACCACGCAAAATATCAATTCCATTCTTATCACTTTGAAGCATACGTTTTAGACCCTCAATTAAAGGAAGAGCTTGACTATCAGGGTATTCTTGAGACATCCATTGTCGAAAATCGTCAAATTGGTTATCCAATTTCGAAAGTTGTTCTACAGAAACCTCATGGAGAGCTTCCTCATCATTAGGAGGATTAGAGGAATTACCCATGTCCTCGTTAAAAAGGCTATTCAAATTAGGTTCCATCTCCTTAGTAATTAAACCTTGGAAGGACTTAATTCTAAGGCTTCGTCTAACGGGAATAGTGTAAGTAGGGCTTATTGTTGTAAAACTCATGCACTAGAGAAGGAGAGAAAATTTTGAATTTAGAGGTAGCAATTTTCAGTAAGATCAACCAATTTTCTGGATTTAAGCTGTTAAATGCAATCACAATAGTCTCCCGAAATTTCAGAAAAAATGTCCGGGACCGTGGCGCCCGGAGTGCAACACGGTCCCTGCAACTTTTTTCGAAATTTGCAGGGATGAAAGGTATGATGATTTTAGAGCTAATCTGAAAAAATTGAGTGATTTTACGATCTGTAGATAGGCCAAATTAAAGTTGTAATCTCGAAATTGAACCTTACCCAGATTGTCGAAAAATGCAAAATTTGAATTTTGAAAAAGAGAGGGAAACTGAAATTTTGAATTTTATGATTTTAGAGGGAGTGTCAAAAGCAATGCAAATTTTGAAATTCAAAAATTGACTCAATTTCACGCAAAATTCAATTTTGAAAGCGGAAATCGAAGTTGTTGTAATTAAGCACTTAATTTCAAAAGTCACAAAATGCAAGGATTTGAATAAAGCACTGAAATTTCGAATGATTGCAAACACAATTTTCAGATTTATGATAATAAAAAACGCAATTTTGACACAAAATTTTAATTTCAATGACTTTTGAATGATTAGAAGCCTTAGACCAAGCAATCGCAAGACCAACTTTGACTGTAATTTTGAAAGTGTTATAATTGATAAAATCAGCCAAAATTATGGATTTTAGCAGGAAAATACAGCAAGATCTCGCTCCTGAAATTTTGGAAAAAATGTCGGGGACGATGGCGCTCGGAGTGCAACACAGTCCTCGCAACTTTTTTCCAAATTTTCAGGGATGAAAGATATTGTGATTTTATTGTGGAATCCAAAGTTACAACTGATTTGGAGATGTTTTGATTGGTCAAATTGTCAGACAAAGGTTGAATTAAGAGGGTTTCAAAAATTAGGGTTTTGACATTTAACCACTTAATTTTCATAATTAAAGCACAAATATGAATTGAAAATTTGTAATAGAAAGGCAGATCTGAAACAGGCATTAACATTTAGACATTTCGCAAGTTCAATTACCAAAAAGAAAATTTAGGGTTTTTATGCAATCACCTCTAAAATTTTGCAAAAGATCAAACATGGAAATGTAATCAATTTTTTCAGATCTAAGCATGAAAAATCAGAAAGGATGTTCACGTTGGGTTCACCAAAATGTAAAGCGGAAAAATCGCGATCGAACCCTAGTTGTTCTCCCCTCTTCCAACTCCGAGGAGAGAGAAGGGAGGTTCGCTAGGATTCGATGGTTTTTCACTTAGGGGAGAGACTTTACATTCAAAAGAGGGGTTGAAACTCATAAGATCCAATCCCACGCAATGCAAGATTGGATGCTAAATGAATTTCAAGGGTTAGGAAAGCAAGGCTACCCTCTTTTGTAAAGAATGTTGTTAAGGAAATTAAGCTAAGCATGCATAGAAAGTCATAAAGATTCGCTTATAAACTGAGTTCGGGTTATAGGATGAAGCTGCGGACCTAGAATTAGCAGTAAAATGTCGATACGGCGCTGTCCTGCAAATTTGAGCAAAAGTTGTCGGGACGATGGCGCCCGGCGCCACGGTCCTCCGAAAAATCCGCGAAACGAAGGGGGATCTGTTCGTCTTTGCACAAGGATTCCAGATCTTCAATTTCAGCCGCGTACCTGCAACCTACACACAGAAAAGCGAAGACGATTGGGGGGTTAGGGATTAGGGGTTTGCCTTTAGGTCAAACCCCAGTTTTGGAATTAACCAAGAAATGAGAAAGAGCTGTAAATGTAAATGTATGTAAAACAAGTACTAATACCTTGTTCTAAGGATGTTTGTATCCTTATGTGCGAAGGTTTAGATGTTGTATGTTGTATGTTGTAGCATGTAGTATGTGATCTCCTCTTCAATGGTTGAATCCTTGTCTTGAATGCAACACTTAGCCTTGAATGGAGACTTGAAATGATCAATTGCTTGAAGGAATGCTTGAATGCTTGAATGCTTGAATGCTTGAATATAATTTCCACGCTTTGTACACATATCCTCTTCCTCTATCAAATGAGAGAGAAAAATGTAGTTTATATACTTGTCATTTAGGGCTGATAGACTGATTTTCCCGACCTTAGGCCGACCAGGGAAAGTTAATTTCCAAATTGCAAACAAAAAGACCCGAGCCCCTTAGGAGACCGGGCCCAAAATAGGACCCAGGGACCAGGGCACTGGGCGCCCTGGTCCTGAGGGACCAGGGCGCTGGGCGCTCTGGTTCCACCTCCCGGGACAGCAGGGTGCAAGGAGGTTCAGGCCAGGGTGCTTGAAAAATGCAGTTTTCAGTGTCGTGAGCAAGTTTTAGGGTCTCCATTCAGGTTGCATGTTGCGTCGCCATCGTGAAGACCGAAATGCAGTCGAAATTGCAAGTGTCACAATTTTAGGACGCTACACCATGTAATAGGGCAGCCTTGTTTGTTTGATGTTTGATTTATCTATAATAAACCCCACCTTGTTACCAAATGACATGGATTTGGCAAATTGATAAGCCACCATGGGTATATGGGCGTAGGGGTATTTGGTTGAGTATTTTTCTAGGTGTTTATGTGTTGGATATGTCTTAGAAATGTTTAGGACATTTTGAAGCACCTCTAGGTAGTCGGATTTAACATATGTCAAAAGTTGCTCAAACTTGACATCTTTGTTGACAACTTTTAATGACAACTTTTGGTTGCAAATAACAACTTCTTTCCAACGGTCACCTCGATTCAAAAGGTCATTAATAACCATAAAGGAAGGTATAAAGTTTCATCCCCAATCATCATTGGGAGGAGAGAATGAGGGGAGAATGACTTTGTTAACTTTGGCATCATTGAAGTAATAGATTTTTGAGAATTTCCCGCAATTCAGTTATTCTAAGTGGTGTACCATACTGTATGATAATTTTTGAATTAAGAAACCAATGGGATGTGTTAGAGTGGCCAATCACCTTTCAAATGCATCAATTATAAGGTTCTAATTCACCAAGACAAGGAAGAAGTCGACAAATTTCTAGAAGTAGTCTAGATTTGACAGTTTTATCTAGGGTTTTGCAAAGAAATGGCCTTACCTTGCCGATCCTTCATTGGTGGTTCACGAATTTGAAGGGGATGAAAGTATGCCCAATGTATTTTAGGATTTTAAAGGCCTTTTGCAAGTTAGGACCAGTTGGATACGAGGGTTTGATGCATTAAGGTGGGCAACTCCATGTGGCCACCAGCAAGTGTAAGTAAACATGTCTCACATCAGGGGTTAAATGTCTGATCATGGCCTAAGACTTAGGATTTGGTGTATTTGAAATGGATTAAGAGTATTCCTTGAGTTTTTTAGGTGAGTTAAGGTATGTGTCTACACACTCCTTTGCAAAAGAGGCCTAATTGGGCTATACCGGTCTCCTAACCAAGTAGGGTTTGGATTCTTGTGCTCCCTACTAGTAAGAACCCTTAGGATATGTTTTGTAACTTCCAAAAGGGTATCCAAATCCAGGATTTTTTGTCTATTCTTTTGGAGACATAAAGATTTAAGTGTAGAAAACTGGTCTGAAAGGGCTACTAGGTTTTGTAGGCCTTGTTACAGCAGTTACCCAAACCGGTAGAGGGAACCTGAATTCAGTGATTGAAGGGGGTCTCCCTGACCTAGGGGACTTGTAATAAAACCTTAAATAGCCATTTTTGCATTGGAGAAGAGACCAAACCATTGTTGACCATAGAGACCTTGTACCGGTAAATGAAAGAGACCTTGTACCGGTAGTCTTTTGTTTAGAGAGAGGGATGTGGGACTTGTCAAACTAATGTTCCTTAACCCCTAGAATTTTGTAGGATTGCTAGGGTCCTTGGAGTGCTCTTGGATTAGGGGAACCTATCCTATATCGGTACCAGGACCTCTGCATCACTACTCCCCATGAGTAGTAGCCTCACTCATCAATCTAGATCACACGATATCTCTATGAAGTCAACCAGACTATTGTAACTCCATGCATCTTAGTTCTCATCAAGAGGGGAAATCACCCATCGCTTCTCTTTGAGATACTCAAAAGTATCTTTAGACAAAGGCTTCATGAAGATATGTGCAATATGTTCCTTTGTAGATACATACTCCAATCTGACTTGCTTCTCATTCACCTTCTCTCTCAAGAAATAAAAGTTGATTGATATATGGTTAGTCTTTGAATGCAACACTAGATTCTTAGAAATGTTAATATTGCTTGAATTGTCACAATATATTGCAGTAGGCTCATAAAAAAAACATTGATATTATTCAACATATGCTTCATCCAAATCACTTGAGTACAATTGCTAGTAGTAGCAATGTATTCATGTTTTGTAGTAGACAAAGAGATATCATTCTTCTTCTTACTCATCCATGAAACCAATCTCTTACTCCAAAAAAATATACCACCACTAGTACTCTTTCTGTCATCAACATCACCTACCCAATCAACATCAGTAAAAGCACTCAAAGTGAAATCATCATTTCTAGGATATCACAAACCAAAATCAATTGTCCCTTTTGAATATCTAAAAATTATTTTCACAACAACTACATGAGATTCCTTAGGATCAACTTGAAATCTAGCAACAAGGTAATCAACATTCATAATATCTGGTCTAGTCTGAGTCAAATACAACAATCCACCAATCATAGATCTATATCTAGTTTGATTTGCTTTCAAAGAATCACCATCCTTTGTCAACTTACATCCGGTCACCATAGGTGTACCAACTGGCTTAGCATCATCTAAACCAAAATTCTTCAACAATTCCTTCACATACTTAGACTATGATATGAAAATACCTTTATCCAACTGAGTTATTTGCAATCCTTAAAATAATTTCATCTCACCAATCATAGACATCTCAAATTCATTCTACATATCATCAACAAACTTCTTCCACAAACCATCATTTCCACCAAAAATAATATCATCGACAAAAACTTCAACAATCAAGATGTTATCATTATCAATCTTGAAGTACATATTACTATCATCAATACCTTTATTGAATTCAAGCTTCACTAAATACTTATCCAATCTGACATACCAGACTCTTGGGGCTTTGTTTCAATCCATACAGTGCTTTCTTCAACCTACAAACCATATCTTTTTGATATGTCAATAGAAAACCATTCGGTTGCTCAATGTAGACTTCTTGATGCAGAGAGTCTTGGAGCTTGGTTCAATAAACCTTCTTGAGTGACTTGTCCTACTCAACCCTTCAACTACTCAAGTCCATCCCTTAGCACTTAGTAGAGGTTATGCTAATGAGACCTCCAAGGTTTGAACCTCTTTGGCTTGCCTCCTAGGTATAGCCAATGGTTTTTGGACAATCAACTCCTCCTCTTGAGGTTGCCACCTCAATCTCACACACTTCACTCCAGGGCTCCAACCACTCCTGCAAGGATCTCAACATACTACCACTTCCAATGGGATCCCAATGCTTCTACCAGGTGTCTTTAAAGAATTTTGAGGATTTTGGGTCATCAAACCCATCACTTGGGCTTCCTACCCTTCCTAGGTCTATACCGGTTCTAAAATAGGCCTAATTGCATTAGCTCTCCCTTGGTGGTTTTAGGGTCTTAACTTGTAAAATTCCCAAACAAGGCTAAAAATAAATCATGGATTCGATTACCCTTTTGGATGTTATAGATAGTATTGGAAAAGTGCATCTGGGTTATCCTTACAAGTGGGGTTTCCAATGCTGCACTATTTTGAAGGGTTTAGGCCTCACCGGGTGACTTGGCAAGATGGGTCTAAAACTCTTCTCCAGTCAAGAATCCTGCTCCAAATAATTTATGAATCTTCAAGGGAACTCAGAGGGATTTCAATTCATGTATCACTTGTTCCTGCACGAATCCCCATGTGCTCATAAATCACACTTTTCTTATTGTCCTAACTCGCCTACTCTCAACGGTGAGCCTAGGGCTTCATTGTTTCTCCTCAACAAGGACCTAAAAAAACACAAATCCTATCCTAAAGCTATGTACATACCCTAACCTATCATTCTTAATGATTTCAATAGGTGCCATCAAAGAATGCCTAGGTTAAAGCCATTTTCTTGCTCTTAGACCCTACTTGCAAGGGTTTTGCACCTAGTTTCAAAGAATGGAAGAAATCTTTGCAACCTAGGAAAATCAAACCAACAAATAAAAATTAATGAAGACAAATACAAGGAAAACTCAATAATTGCAATGAGTTTACACCATCTAGTCCATACTGGACCGTACAAGCAATGAAACAAGTGAAAAACTGTCAAAAACCGATGGAAACAAGTTTGCTTCACAATCCAAAAACTTGCTCTTGCATTTACAATCCTCCAACCCATACAATGAAGTGAATTTTGGCTTTTATGCTCCTTTTTCAGTTGGTTCAACCAACTTTTAATGCCTATAACCAAAAATGCAACTTTTGCAAGAAATTGCAAAATGTTGCTCAACAACGTTTTACATCCTTTGGCTCCAGGGTGCAATTTTGCATTCAAATGCATTTTAAGACTCCTAAAGGTCCTCAAACACCATAGAAGACCTAAAAACAACACAATAGACCCCTAATACATGAATACATTCATCTGGAGTACTTTACCTATGAGCTACCTAAGCATCTCACTTCTCAGGCTGTCAGCATCCTGAACACAATTGACTCAAACCAAAACTTGGACACCTCAACCATGGCTCTACTAAGTCCTAAATTGTTGGTCCATTATTACATCACAAAGATAACGCACAAACTTGAAAGAAAATAAAAAATTTCATACTTGGAGTGTTAGGTGCCCCGCACCATACTCCCCTAGGACAAAGAACTCAAGTCCCTTGAGTTAAAAGGTCTATAATCTCCACTTCATGCTGAAGTATATCTGCCTCTAACATCCACATGGCATCTGAATCAGGTAACCCTTTCCACTTGACAAGATAGTTCTTGTAGACTCCTTTCCTTGTCTTCTTTACTATATTGGTATCCAAGATACTCTCTAACTTAACCAGTTGACTAGGTGGTAAATCTTTTGCCTTATCTTCATGAACCAGTGATGGCATGTCCATCTGATTTATTGGAAACTCTCCCTTGTATGGATAGAGATCAGATATATTGAAAATAGGAGATATCCCCAAGGTAGGAGGAAGTTCAACTTCATATGCATTTTGCCCATACTTGTGCACCACCTTGAGAGGTCCAATTTTCTTCATCATGAGCTTGATAGGCTGCCCTTTTGGAAGTCTCTCCTTCCGAAGGTATGCTAAAAATAAGTCTCCTACTTTAAATTGTACTTTACTCCTTGTTTTATCAGCTTGAACCTTATACTGCTCAGATTTTTGTTGTAAGGACTTTCTTACCTTATCATGCACTTCTTTAATACCTTCTGCAAAGTTCTCCCCTTGTGCACTCTTAGGTGCCATTGAACTAAGATCTCTGAGCTCTAATATGCCCCTAGGATGGAATCCATACACTATCTCAAAGGACTTCTACCCGTGCTACGGTTTACTGAGTCATTATATGCATACTTTGCCTGTCCAAGTACTAGATCCAAAGTCTACCCATGTTGTTTTGTAAGACATCTTAGCAAGTTACCCAATGACTGGTTGAATACCTTTGTCTGACCATCTAATTGTGGATGATAGGCAGATGAAAAAGATAACTTGGTGCCCAACTTCCTCCAAAGTGTCCTCCAAAAGTGGCTCAAAAACTTCACATCTCTATCACTAATAATGTTGATTGGAAGACCATGAATTCTGACTATCTCCTTGAAGAAGAGGCTTGCAATATAGGTGGCATCATTGGTGCTCTTGCAAGGTATGAAATGTGCCATTTTGCTAAACCTATCTACCACCACATACACACTATCAAATCCTCTTGGGGTCCTAGGCAAGCCTAACACAAAATCCATGCTCAAACATTCCCAAGGTCTTTGAGGTATGACCAAGGGTTGATATAGACTTGCATTACTTGATGTTCCCTTTGCTCTTTGGCATATGGTACATTTCTCTACAAACCTTCTCACTTCTGATTGAAACTTGGGCCAATAATAAAACCTACCAACCTACTCCAAAGTCTTATCAATGCCAAAATGACCTCCTAGACCTCCTTGATGCTTCTATTGGATAATATTTTTCCTCATAGAACTTTGAGGTATGCAAAGAAGATGTCCTTTGAACAACAAACCCTCCTGTATCATGTATTCTAAATAAGAGACATGTGAGGTGTTAGAGAAATCAGAACAAACATTATATATCTCTGCAAATTCCTTATCATCCTTGTAGAGGTCTTTTAACTCACTCAAACCCACACTTTGCAATTGTATCTCTTGCATAGTCATGAATCTCCTACTTAGTGCATCAACTACTTTGTTGGATGTCCCTTTCTTGTGTTTGATACTAAATGTATAGGATTGTAAGTACTCAACCCACTTTAGGTGTCTTTGGTTCAACTTCTCTTTCCCATTGAGGAAACTAAGGGCATGATTGTCAGTGAAGACTACAAATTCTTTGGGCAGCAGGTAATGATTCCATTTTTTCAATGCTTGAACCATTGCATACAAATCCAAGTCATATGTGGAGTACCTTTTCTTAGCTTCATTTAACTTTTCTGAGAAGAAAGCTATAGGATGTCCCTCTTGGCTTAAAACTGCCCCTATCGCCCTTTGGCTTGCATCACATTCTACTGTAAACAACTGATTGAAATTAGGCAATCTAAGGGTTGGCAACTCTTCTATCTTGGTTTTCAATATTTCAAACCCCTTATTGGCTTCCTTTGTCCACTTAAAGTGACACTTAACCCCTCCTTTAATGGTATTGAGAATAGGAGCACAAACATGGCTAAAGTTTCTCACAAACTTCCTATAGAAATATGCCATTCCATGAAAGATTCTAACTTCACTTATGCCCCTAGGGATAGGCCAGTTAAGTATTGCTTCTACCTTACTTGGATCCATCTTTAAACATCCATGAGAAATAACATAACCAAGGTATACAAGCTTTGTTTTCAAAAACTCACATTTTTCAAGGTTAATCTTGAGTTGAGCCTCCTTCAACTTCTTCAAGACCATCTCCATATGCTTGAGGTGTTCCTCCTTGCACCTGCTAAAGATCAAAATGTCATCAAGATACACAATAACAAATCTACCAATAAACTCAACTAAGACTTCATTCACGAGTCTTTGGAAGGTACTAGGTGCATTGGTGAGGCCAAATGACACCACCAACCACTCATATAGGCCTACATTGGTTCTAAAGGTTGTCTTCCATTCATCTCCAGGTCTAATTCTGATCTGATGATAACTAGACTGCAAGTCCACCTTTGTAAAGTAGCTTGCACCACCTAGATTGTCCAATAGGTCCTCAATCCTTGGCATGGGAAACCGGTACCTTATAGTAATCTTGTTGATTGCTCTAGAGTTCATGCACATTCTCCATTTTCCTCCCTTTTTAGGAACTAACATAGTAGGAACAACACATGGATTCAAACTCTTCTTGATAAACCCTTTGTCTAAGAGTTCTTGCACTTGTTTGGTGATCTCTTCATTTTGACTAGGTGTCATTTTATAGGCAGCTTTGTTTGACAGATTGGTCCTGGTATTAAATCTATTTGATGATTCACATCTCTCATTAGAGGCAAAGAATCGGGCATGTGATCCCCTATCACTTCTGCATATTGTTTGAGTAGACCTTGCACGTCTTGAGGCACTTCACTCATTGGATCTACCTTAGCTTCATCTCTAGGCTTCAACACTATAGCATGGCCTTGTTGACCTTCTTGTTTCAACACTTTGAGAAATTCTTTACCACTCATCAGCATCACACTTGAGCCTATTTTATTTTCTTCTTTTGAATCAGGTAGTGGATCCATTTGGTACTTCTTCCCATTCTTGGTGATAAGATAGTTGTTATTTTCTCTATCATGAGTAGCTCTCACATCATATTGCCATGGATGGCCCAACAACAAATGACAAGCATCCATAAGCAATATGTCACATAATAATCTATCCTTATACTCAACAATATCAAAATCGACCCATGCTTGTTCATCAACCAAGACATGTTGACCCTAGTTGAGCCATGATACCTTGTAAGGAGTGAGATGAGGCAATCTCTCCAGTTTGAGTTTGTCCACCATTTCAACTGAGACAATATTCTCAGTGGATCTTGAATCTACAATCACCTTACAAATCTTCCCATGTGACCTATAAGTGGTCCTAAAAAAACTTTTCCTCTGTGGTGGCCCTTGAGCTCGGGGTATCTTGAGCATTGTTCTCCTCGTCATCAAGTTTTCTCCTTCTGTCACTGGCCCTGCCTCGCTGATTGAAGAAGTTACACTCTGGGTGTCCTCCTCTTGTAACAATTGAGTTCTTCTTTCCCCCATGTATGAGCTTGTGGATCTTGAGGCTTTTCCCGATCACTTACTCATGGTATTCCTAACTTGATTGCAATGATAACACCTACCGGTGAAGACTGTGTTTCCTCTTCCTGAGTTTCCAAACCTGCCCCTAAAATTGCTCCTCCCTCTATAGGATCCTCTAAATGATCCTCTCTGAGAGTCCCCATTTCCTTCTTGGCCTTGCTTCTCTTCATTTCTTGGTGATTGCTGCCCTCTGTTGCTACCCAAAACCACAGATTGGGAAACCAAAGACTTGCATAGTCCTCAGTTGATCCAATCAGCCTTGGCCAACGAACAGGGATGGTCGAAGACCAAATCCCTTTGCACTTTAGGCTCCACTAACCCTAGGTGGGTGTACCTTACACTCTCAAGCACAAAATAGGTTTGTTTTGAGTGAATTTAAACTATGGGAACTAGCAATTGCAGGGATGGCAAATAGGCTTTCCTGCAACTATGCTAACAGAAGTGCTTTTTATTGAATGCTTTTAAAACTGATAAAATAAGTGTGAATATAGTTGTGTTATGTAAAAGATTAATGTTAGGACTTTAAACCATTATGAATAAGAGCAGTACTTATAGAAATTAGAAGATTTGTTTCTTTGATAAGGACCTAATGCATACAAAATTATTCAACAAAGATCAATAATAGACCAGTGCCTTTATCTAACAGTTAATGAATAACTTTGTGGACAAGAATCACTATCAACTCAAGAGACAATTGTAAGACCATCACTGTGAAAGTTTCATTATGTGTTGCATGAACAATAAAAACCCAATTTTACATTCAATACAACATCATGTGATGGAGCATCACAACAAATCTAAAATATTTATCAAGAGGACATATGATCCCATCAAACACAAAATTGCACATAATGATTTGAAGATAAAAACATGAAATCTTGTATATTAACTTTTGGAATAAGAATGTACACAAAAAATACACTTACAAATACTCCAATACATTCAGTTTGCACAGAATAAACTCCTCATTCCTATTTGAGCTTTCTAAAACATAACACTTGTAGCCCAGCCAGTGGCAGAATATTATATATCTCTCTTATTATACAAAAATAACTCACTACATACATGTGAGCCAAAGGATTCAAATGAAAGGACACACCCTTTCATCTTGTTAAACTAAACTTAACTAAAACCTAACACCTAACTGCTTAACTACTAGACACAAAAATATAATAAAAATTAGTTCTAGCCATCCAGTATTGTATCACACTTTTGTATGTGCTCCAAATACTTGTTGTCCTTGGGAGTGCTGGTGTTGAATACAGTATCCCTGACATCGATCTCCATGGTAACCAATCTCTCCATATGCTCACCTGTCTCCTTCATATCCAAAATATTTTCCCGAGCAACATTAAGGGATATGTTAAGTACATTCTGGCATTCTGCAATCCAAATCCCTTAGACCTTTAACTTCTCTGCATCATCCACAATATCTGGTACACCATACCTAACGATATCTTTACAATCGGTAAATTCCTGCTTAATGTCTACACCAAATGCCTTATGCTTGTTCAACCTTCTCTGGATCTTCTCAACAATTTTCTCATCGACACTCTTCTCTTTCAACAATGCCTTCAACCTTTTCAAAGTTCTTTCATGAGAAGCCATATTATCCTGGGTCTTTTGACAATTTGTCTAGAATTCTTTGAGAACTTCCAACAAATGCTCAAACCTGTTTGTCAACAAAACACAAGCAACATCTACCCTAGTAGTCCTGATTTGCCTTCTTAGCTTAATGTTTTCTTTCATTTGGTCTTCATATTTCTTTTTCCATTACACACCAGTATCAGTTATCTATGGTACTTCATGACCATGACTTCTCAATAGGTCTTCATATAAATTCTTATATTTTTGACCCTCTTTTAACACCCATTGCATTTGGGCCTTATTCAGTTTTGCAATGTCAATCCCCAAATCTGCGGTGACAATTGGATTAAGTTCTCCCACTTTTAGCTTCATCATGTGCCCAAATTCCTTATCTATATCTATGATCTTGGGTATTTTATTTGGAGGGTATAGGGCCCAAAGCAACATTTTCTCTTCATTTGGATCATATCTCGATCCAATAAAAATGTCATTAACACCTTGTATGTCTAACTTTACATCCTTTCTATCAGAATGCAACAAGCTGTCAAAAATAAAAGAAGCACTTAAGTCCCATCTTGGGAACAAAATGATGCCTGCCTCACTGAGAAGTTGTCTCTCTCTCTATGGTGTCATTGTGGCCACTTCTGCATCAATGTCTTCTTAAAATTTTTTAAGCATCTCTGCTTCATTTTTTGGGGTAACATTTGGGATGCTTTTCCTGAACTTTTTCCCTTTGTAATGGTACAAGAATTACTTAAACTCTTTGGAATATACAAAAACTTCATCTGCAACGAAAGCTGCATGCTCTTTCATTCTCACATCTGTGTTGGCATTTTATTCTCACCATGGCTTGCTCCTAGCTCTCTACCACTTCTTCTAATTTAGGAGCACAGAGGGTTGATACAACTATATTCTCATCAGACCCACTCTTAGAATATCCTTCTTCTTTTAGTTTTTGAAGCCTCTTCTTCCGCTCTTCCAATTTTTGGTTCAATTCTTCTAAAAGTGCAGCAACCTCATCCCGTTCCTTGTTTCTAAATAAATCTTCAGCCTCCATGGGTATATGCAAATATTCTCCCAGGTTCTGGCTCTTCCTGCAGTGGTGGATATATCCCTCTGGATCATAATTTTTCTAAGCCTGGTGTCCATACAAATTGTACTCCTCTACCAGCTTCTTTTCTATCATCTCATAAGCCTTGATAGATACAATGGTGAAGTCTCCAAAATGCAAAATTCCAGGCATACATACCTGCTTGTTTGCGCCACCCAAATGTTTTTCATTTGACATACTAAGTTGCCTAACAATCTCTAAATAGGAAGTCCTGTTAGGAACTAATGTAGGCAACATATGTGGAACACCCTCAAAGCCATAAACCCTGAAAAAAGTGAAATTCTGACATACAAACCAGTCACCCCAATTGTGGTTGACCCTAGTGTCTCTGAAAGCATGGTGTCTCAAGAATATCTTGATCTCAAGTGAGATAGACCCATCACATTCCACTCCAAACATCCTATACAGAGGCTTAACAAAATATTCTTCAAACAACACATAATGTGACTTGTCAAACCTCGAATCCACAGGGATACCCATAATTGAACTGGTTGGTCCTGTCCATCTTTGTTCCTGGGAGTCACCCTTAATTCTTCTAGCCACAAACCTTTCATCTACCCATGAAACAAAACCATATGCATTAAAAATGAGTAAAAAATGAAAGTAGGGTTAGGCTCTGTTTGCAAACTCAAGAATCCTCATGCAGCTTTCCAGCCAAGTAAGTTCCATAATCAAATGGCCTTGGCTCATGCATTTGAATGTCTGCAGCCAACACCAATGGGCCTATCCTTGTAACATCAGGAACTTCTTCCCCACAGACTTGGTCGCATGCCCAATATGTGGATTGCAAATATTGTCTGAACAGAGTAATTTCGAAAGGAGGACCATCCTGCTCTGTGAGTCGTCCCTTCTCCTTTTTGTGAATTGCTAACTTCCACACTGTGTGAGCGGCGTCCATTTGGGTATACTCTCCTTCTAGGTCTGTAAAGGATAGGGGCATGTAGGGCTCATAAGACACACCAAAAACCTCCTGAATAGACCTGACAGATATTTGTATGAATGGATCCCCATTGGGCAATTGGATGTATCTATTTTCTTTGTTGTACTTCTTGGTAAGCAATTCCAATAATCTGAGATTCAAAAAAACATTTGGGACCACCAGTCTACCCAAATTTGTTGTCCAAGGGTTCGACAATGGCATCTCCTTGTTCCACCTTAGGTAGTGATATAGAAACAATTCATGGCCCCTTATGGTTGTCCAAATATCTCCAACCCCTTTGTACTTATCTTCCAATTGATCCTTGGACGACAAATAGGTTTTAGACCTCCTCGACTTAGCACCAGATGACTCCATTTGGTCAATCATGTCCTGGTTCAACTTTCGCTTTTGCACATCCTCCACAGACTTCATCTTTTTTGATTTAGCAGACTCTGTATCTAAAATTTCTATGACCTTTCTTTTCCCTTGTGAACCAAAAGCCTCCATGATTAAATGCTTGAATTCTCAAATTATGCGCGCTTCTTGTCTGCAACTTCAATGTTGATGGCTGAAGAAACTATGAATAATTCTGGCACGAAAACCCTTTCTTTATGCTGGATATGCAATGGCTAGAGTCTGTAACAATAAAAAACTCATCAGATTTGCTTTGTGCAAATCCAATCCACTTGATCACGAGCATTAAATAATGGTTGTCGTATTAGACATTCTAACGGCTAATCGACATAACCCTACTCGATAATTCATTTACTTGACGCCACCCAAATTTTGTGTTCCTTCAATTACCTTTTTGTCTTGTCTATCGACATAGGTCACTTTGACTAGCCCATCGGATCTCATCTCGGCCATTTCCCTTTTTTTCTTAAGGCTTGACTTATCCTGATGGATCCTGCTTTCCTTTCTATTAGTTAGCTTTACTTTATTTTAAATCGGAGTATGTATCTCCGATGAAACCTCCTTCTGTTAATCCCTCCAGTCGCTCCATCAGACTTTGGAATAAGTCACTTAATACTTCATCCAATGGTCCCATGGCATCTAACTTTCTTTTTGATCGGCGTAAATTTTACTGATTGCTTCATCAGGCATCAGCATAGCATATTTTCCTTGTTTTTGATAGTTATAGTCTCCCTGATAGATCCACCCTTTGTGGCATTCTGCCCATTGGGCATCGATACAACTATAAAAATGTTTCTCCGGTAGCGTAATCTATCCCGATGAGTCTTCTTGCACCTTACTCTCCTTATTGGGTTGCTTCAGTCTATCAGCGTAGGTTTTCCTGATGTAGTCACTTCAACTATGATGAGCTCATCTTCCTTATCGGGCATCGGAATAACTCAAAACACATCTCCCCGATGTTGTATTTTATCCCAATGAGTCTTGCTCCCTTTCTTGCCTAGTACCGCTTTATCGGAGAAAGTCTCTCCGATAGAGTTTCCTTCTCCACTTAGTGCATCGGGTATCGGGGTAACATAAATTAGGACCTCCCGATAACCCAATGTTATCACTATGAATACATCGCCCCATTGGTTGTTGGCAAGAGCTCCACCGATAACCCCATCGGGTATCAGGATAACATTTTTTCCTCATTGCTGATAGTGTATGTTACTCCGATGACTCTAACTTCTTATCATATCATCACCATAACTCTCCCCGATGAATTACCACTAAGCTGCACTTCTTCACACTGCTCATGCCTTTTAGGAAATACCATCGGCATGAGTTACTCCGATCAACGCACTTCGTTCTCCATGGGTGTTCTCATCGGGATGACTTATGTCGATATGCAAAATTTTGCATTTTTTGCAAAAGAAGCCCTTCTCCATGGATGCAACTTTTAATAACCATATTGAAAGGTTTCTCCCACACCATTGACATCTCTGAACATGTTCACAACCCTGCTCTATGCTGATCTTCCAAAAGTGCTTCTGCAATGAAACTAATTGTGAAGAGGAGGATTGCCAGAATGCCATCATACTTAACATTTCCCTTGAATATGCCCAAGTAATGCTTTTTCATGAAGACACTACAACATATCACCTGCATATACAATCCAACAATAAATGCTCTTATGATAAAACTATATGCAAAAAGCATCCATATATAGCACAAAAATATTTTATAAAAATATGTGCTAACACCCTCTACCAAAACTTCCTCTACCTCTGAAATTCTAACCTCCCCTATGTTTATGATTTTGGTCACTCCTTTTGATCTTCTCTTCTTCCCTTAGGGCCAACTGAAAACACTTATGGATAGTGTCTAGTGTGAGGATACTTATCTCATCTTCTATATTCTGTCTAAGGCCATTCATGTACCTGGCCAACTTCTCCACTTCATTCTCATGCTTCCTAGCCCTCAAACTGAGTTTGTGGGATTCCTGTGTGTATGCATTAACATCTAACTCCCTTTGTTTTAGATTTTGTAGTCTCTTATCGATTTGAACTTCATAATCTCCTGGAAGGAATTGTGCCTTAAGTCTGATCTTCATACGCTCCCATGAAGTTATCTTCTTCTTTCCTTCTTGTATCCTTTCTTCTTGCATCATATTCCACCAAACCAATGCTGATCCTCTTAGTCTTGATTTGGCCACATTGACTCTTTTCTCTTCTACTACCTCTTTGTAATCAAAATGATTATTGAGAGCCTCTATCCAATCTAGAAACTCTTCTCCATTGAGGTTTTCTTCATAGGTGGGTAATCCATCCAAATTGTCTTTGGAAATGGATTTGACTGCATCCAAGAATAGTTTTTGGTCTTGAGGCATGACTACTGCTACTGGTTCCTCTCCATCTTCCACTTCTCCATCAGTCTCATCACCCCATTATGTCTTAACCTTCCCCTTCTCCTTCTTAATCTCTCTAGTTCCTCTACTTCCTTATGCATCCTTCAATCCTTCTATCATCTCTGCCACCAATTGCCGAATGGCATCTGGAGTCATTGCCTTTGGAGGAATTGAAATTTCTTCTAATTCTCCACAATCTGACATAAACCAAATCTTTCAAAGAATGGATCTGATACCACTCTGATGCAAAGAGTCTTGGAGCTTGGTTTAATACACCTTCTTGAGTGACTTGTCCTACTCAACCCTTCAACTACTCAAGTCCATCCATTGGCACTTAGTAGGGGTTATGCTAATGAGACCTCCAAGGTCTAAACCTCTTTGGCTTGCCTCCTAGGTATAGCCAGTGGTGTTTGGACAATCAACTCCTCCTCCCAAGGTTGCCACCTCAAGCTCACACACTCCACTCTAGGGCTCCAACCACTCCTGCAAGGATCTCAACACACTACCACTTCCAATGGGTTCCCAATGCTTCTACCAGGTGTCTTTAAAGAAATTTGAGGTTTTCGGTCATCAAACCCATCGCTTGGGCTTCCTACCCTTCCTAGGTCTCTACCGGTTCCAAAATAGGCCTAATTGCATTAGCCCTCCCTTGGTGGTTTTAAGGTCTTAGTTTGCAAAATTCCCAAACAAGGCTAGAAATAAATCATGGATTCAAGTACCCTTTTGGATTTTATAGACAATGCTGGAAAAGTGCATCTGGGTTATTCGTACAAGTGGGATTTCTAATGCTGCACTATTTTAAAGGGTTTAGGCCTCACCGGGTGACTTGGCAAGATGGGTCTAAATATCTTCACTAGTCAAGACTCCTGCTCCAAACAATTTATGAATCTTCAAGGGAACTCAGAGGGATTTCCATTCATGTGTCACTTGTTCCTGCACCAATCCCCATGTGCTCATAAATCACACTTTTCTTGCTGTCCTAACTCACTTACTCCTAGCGGTGAGCCTAGGGCTTCATTGTTTCTCCTACACAAGGACCTGCAAAACCACAAATCCTATCCTAAAGCTATGTAAAGACCCTAACCTATAATTCTTAATTATTTCAATAGGTGCCATCAAAGAATGCCTAGGTTAGAGCCATTTCTTGCTCTTAAACCCTACTTGCAAGGGTTTTGCACCTAGTTGCAAAAAATGGAAGAAATCTCTACAACCTAGGACAATCAAACTTGAAAATCAAACTTAATCAAGAAAAATACAATGAACACTCAATAATTGAAATGATTTTACACCATCTAGTCTGTACTGGACCATACAAGCAATGAAACAAGTGAAAAATTGTCAAAAATTGGTGGAAACAAGTTTGCTTCACAATCCAAAAACTTGCTCTTGCATTTCCAATCCTCCATCCGGTATAATGAAGTGAATTTTGGATTTTATGCTCTTAGTTTAGTTTGTTAAACCAAATTTTAACGCCTATAATCAAAATGTAACTTTTGGAAGAAATTATAAAACGTTGCTCAACAACTTTTACATCTTTTGGCTCCAAGGTGCAATTTTGCATTCAAATACAATTTAAGACTCTTGAAGGTCCTCAAACACCCTAGAAGACATAAACATAGCACAATAGACCCCTAATACATGAATACATTCATCTGGAGTACTTTACCTATGAACTACCTAAGCATCTCACTTCTCAGGTTGTCAACATCCTGAACACAATTGACTCAAACCAAAACTTGGACACCTCAACCATGGCTCTACTGAGTCATAAATGGTTGGTCCATTATTAAATCACAAAGATAACTCACAAACTTGAAAGAAAACAAAAATTTCATACTTGGAGTGTTAGGTTCCCTGCACCACTTCTTCCAGCTCATCATTAAGAAAGCCTGACTTGACATCCATCTGATACACCTTGAAATATTTGTAAGCATCATAAGAAAGAAATAATCTAATGGCTTCAATTATAGCTACCAGAGAAAAAGTCTCCTCAAAGTCAATACCTTCCATCTGAGAATAACCCTTACATACAAGTCTTGCTTTATTCCTAACAACTTCACCTTTCTCATTCAATTTATTTGGAAAAACCCATTTAATTCCAATTACATTCTTATCCTTAGGTCTAGGAACAAGAATCAATGTATTATTCTTTTCAATTTGATTCAATTATTCTTCCATTGCTTTAACCCAATTTTCATCTTTACAATCTTCAACAACATTCTTAGGTTCGATCTTAGAAATCAAGTAACACTCTTCAACAATTCTTCTCCTACTCATCACACCTATATTCTTATCACCTATGATCTGATTCTCTAAATTATTTAACCCTACATACCTAGGAGTTTTAGGATTTTCCTGATTTTCAGACTCTTGACTTCTTTATTCTGCACTAGCACTTGCACCTTCTCCATCCTCAGGCTTTTCTAGAGCAATCTAAATTTGATTCTGGGTCTACACTGAATTTCCTTTATCTAGACACTAACATCCTAATCATCTAAATCATATCTGGAAGATCCGGTTTGTCTCTCATTTCCTTCATCAACCCTCACATTAACACTTTCAACTATCTTCCTCAATCTCTTGTTATAACACCGATAGGCCTTACTCTTATTAGGATACGCAAGAAATAATCTTTCATCACTTCTAGCATCAAACTTCCCTATATCTTCATCTCTTCTGATGTGTTATTTACTACCAAAAATTCTGAAATATCTAACTAGAGGAGCATGATCCAACTATAACTCATAAGGAGATTTACCGGTATCACCTTTGATATGCACCTTGTTCAAAGTGTATACTGCAGTGATCACAACTTCTCTCCAATAGATATGCAGAAGATTTCCTTCAATCATCATTATCCTAACAACTTCCTGAATTGTTCTATTCTTCCTCTCCACAACACCATTCTGCTGAGGGGTCCATGGAGTAGATAACTATCTCTTCACCCCATGCTCTTCACAAAAAGAATTAAACTCAACAAAGGTAAATTCACCACCTCTTTCAGATATAAGGAACTTCAACTTCAAACCTGTCTCTGTCTCAATCATAGATTTGAAAATCTTGAACTTCTCCAATGCTTCAGAGTTTCCCTTAAGAAAGTGACCCACATTATCCTTTAATAGTCATCAATCAATAATATGAATACTTGTCACCCTATAAGCTTCTCACCCTAGAAGGACCACACAATTTAGTATGAACAAGATCCAATATTCCATTAGAAGTATAGCATTTTCTTTTGAAAGAAACTCTTGTCTACTTCCCTAATTGACATTCCTTACATACCAGATTAGCAGGCTTTACAATCTTAGGCAGATCTCTCATTGCTTGGGTAGAGCTTATCTTAATCATGCAATCAAAATTCACATGACACATCCTTCTATTCCATAGCCAACTTTCATCAATCTGAGCAATCAAGCAACTTTTACCACCAACATTCAAGTGAAAGATATTACCTTTAGTCTTTGTACCTGATGCAATCTCAATTCTAGTACTACTCAAAATCTTACATTTTCCATTCTTGAATTGCAAGTCATATCCATTATTAACCATCTATCCAACACTCAAAATATTATTCTTTAGACCTTCAGCATACAAGCTATCATCAATGTTATGCTTACCATCAAGAGAAATAGAACCTCTACCCACGGATTATACCAACTCTGTCATCTCCAAATATTACTACAACACCATTATACTTTTCCATACTCACAAAATTACTCTTATCACCTATCATATGATGAGAGAAACCACTTTCAATAACCCATTCATCTAAGTTCTCTTCAACTTTAGCAGGTAAATATTTCTCCTCACTAATGCAGCTAGTAGAATCAACAACCACCAGATCATCTTCTTTGATAGAAATCAACACCACTCATCACTTGAATTTCTCTTCTCAGACTCATCATCTATCACACCTTCATGAACAACAAAATAACACTTCTTTTGATATTTAGGCTTGTATGGATTTAATGGCTTCTTAGAAACTTTTTCTGAACATGTTGAGGAAAAATGTCCTATCTTATTGCATGAAAAATATTTAAGAGGCAAATTTCCTTCATACTTATCGACACCCTTGGGAAATATTTTGGCAATCAGGGCTTCAAGATCTTCAATCTCTCTTTCTTCTTCTTCAATATCTTTCATCTCCTTCTCATATCTAGATACCCTTGTATAACCTTCTCCCAGATCACATTTCTTCTTCTTGGATACAATAGCTTTGAATGCAGATTCAGATTTACGAGGGGCTTCACCAAATTTGCTCAACTCAAAAGTAGCAAGCTTACCAATAAACATATCTCTAGTCACATCTGTCATAGTCTAGATCTCCTCAATAACAACAACTTTGTGCTTGTAGGCAGGAGGCAAGGATCTCATCACCTTAGCTACAATCTCAAATTCTTCCAATACTCCACCAACACATTTGATGTTCAATACCATCTCATTCACTTTCTGCATAAAGGATGTAATTTTCTCATCTTCCCCCATCTTCAGCATCTCATACTTCCCTTTCAAGCTCTGCAACTTAGCAACTTTCACATGGTTGTCACATTCATATAAAATATCTATCTTCTTCCAAATCTCATGAGCAGTCTACAAATCTATCACGTTAGTCATCTCAAAATTAGTCAAGGCACTCAACAAGGCTTCCTTAGCTCTATTATTGAATTCAAATTCCTTTATTTCATCCAGAGTAGTGGGACCATTCAGAGGAGCATTATACAAATTCTTAGTAATCTTCCAATACTCCTCACCATTGCATCTCAAGTGACATTCCATCTGGTTCTTCTAGAGAGCGTAATTCGTTCCATCAAATCTCGAACTATCTTTCTTAAAAGTAAAGTTTTCCATCTTGAATCTCCTCAAGTGATCAAGCTTCTTCTAGAGGATCTAGCTCTGATACCAATTGTTGGGAACAATGCAACAAACTAAGAGGGGGGCTGAATCAGTTTGCTCACAAACTCTACACAAGCCAAACTTAAATTTAGATATGATAAGTAAAAATGAAAGCATAAATCAACACAACATCCATAACACACATAACACACATAACACCAAGATTTTTGATGTGGAAAACTCGGTTAATGGAAAAACCACAGTGGGAACCTACCCACAATGAGATAATGTAGAGTAAGTGAAATATTATAAATGGAATGCACATGCATTTAGGCACACTACCTAGAGCTCACTGCTCAAATCACAAAACAAGAAGGGCTACAACCTTGGGGAAGACTCACTGCCTTACAAAAAAATTCGGATTACATCCAAAGGATCATGAATTGATAGAATAGCATCTCCTTATGCCTCATTATAGTTTCGGTTAAGCACATAACACAAAATATGCTCTTTCACACTTCTCCTTTGCCACTAAAAGATCAGATCAATATTCACACATGCAAATACATCTCTCATATGGATATTACATATATTTATACAAATCATCAACATATATTTCAAGGTTGGCTCAACCCTCAACACAAATTACAAAACAATAACCTCACATGCTACAATAATACATGCAGACTAAAACAATGTTGGCTAAGACATAGTCTAGACCTAAATGAACACCGCACACAAGAAACACCTCCAAGGATTACACCTTGTACATCCGCAACACGCTACAATCAACATGAATGTCACATAACATGAAGAACACCACCGGATCAAGAAAATGATCAACAACGCGCACAACGATCAATGAAAACCAACAACACAGATATAAAACAATCTAGAAACAGCCACAAGCAATGTGAATTACCATAACAACAACCTCAACATCACCACTTACTAGAATCTCCATCATCATTATACCAAACCTAAAGAACACACACTATAGTGACTGTCAAACTAAAAGATTCACTTGCCAACCTTCAAATCATGAACCATCTAAATTGAGGACATATATGAACGCCCAAACACTCTATTGAATCCATAAATCAAGATATTTCTATTCCGGAGCAATGCAGAGCACAATCCAGAAAACCAAATAACACAAACAACTGAAAAACAACCTCAAAACCGGATCACACAACTCAATCAAATAACCATGCATACCTTTGCAAATTCTATTGAATCAACTAGAGATACTTATCTCAAACCCATTAAACCACAAAAACTCATCTGCAACACATTGACCAAACCAACTCATCCAAGTTGATTGCAACATTGGAATTACACAAGAACATTTTGACATCAATGCCAACACATCATTCTAGCAAGAATTTCAAGAATATCTAACATACTATCATCTTGGATTCCGTAGGAAAGGATGTAAAAATATCTCTTTTGTTCTAACCCTGCTTTGATTCTTCTTCCATGATTCAACTTCTCTCTCTCTTTATTCTATTCAACACATAATGTCAAAATGATCACAAAATTAGATATTTAACTTGTTTGATACACCTAGGGTTTTATCGCTAAAAATTGTCTTGTCACAATGATGCCATGATCTGTATTTTAGCATACACAATCTACTAGAGCACACTACACACATTATCAACACCAACATGTTGAGGCCATAGTATGTATCTCTTTGGTTGGGGGATAGATAGATTTTCTTTGAAGCTCCCCTTGAGCCAAAGATACCAAATCAATTTTTAGAGGATGAAGCATCTACACCGAACTTTGGTACAACAGACACAGTCTCTTCCTTCTTTCTCCATACCATATAATTGTTCTTCTTAGGTTCATTTGTCTTTTTCAGCAATCACATTCTTGCAACTATTAGAAAAATGTCCAAACATTTTACAATTGTAACACTTGATATTCCTCTCTCCTGAATTCATTAAAGTTGTTCTAGATTTGTACTAATTAGATTTATGACCAAAACCATAGCATAGGTGACAATAACCATGAAAGGGTTTATTAATCATGTTCATAAATGATCTATTCACAAATAATTTATAGCTTCTATTCAGACCTTGATTATTGCAATTACTATCCTTGTGTCCCAAACTCTTACAATTAAAGCATTAAGTATTTTGATTTATTTTGTGCCTACTTTTTATATCCTTATTGCTAAAACTATTGAAATGAAAACAAAACCATTGAATGATGGATACCTTTGAGAATTTGGTTGTCAAACTGAAGGTCTTCTTGTAGCACTTCTTTGATTCTAGACCTTGTTTGTATCTTTAGGTTTCTCTCCAGATTCCACTTTCTCCTCCTTGCCTTTGCCTTTGTCATTCTATTTTAAGCATTCACTGGGAAGTGAACCTAATCCTTTTTTGTCTTTATGATATTTTTGCACGGTCAACAATTTATCCAATAATGCACTGCTTTCAATCACTTTTTCCTTTGACTTCAACTTCATTATTTCTTTTTCTAACTTCCTACATTCTTCTATCTTTTGATTGATTGTATCCTTTAGACATCCTTCCACTTTCTTTATCTCTTCAATTTGCAGCTTCAGACTCACAATAGTCTCACTTGCTTGTTTCAATTGTTTGTTAACTTCTCGATGTCTTTCCTTGAACTTTTGGATCTATTCTCTTAGTTTCTTGACACATTCATTTGCTTCCTTGATATTTTCCTTCAATTCTTCATTCTCAAATTCCACTCTCTCCAGATCTTTAAGGGTTGTCTTCAACTCTTCACCCAAATAGGATTCTCCTACCATATCCATAGGTGCCGTTTGTTCAACCTACCAATATCTTCTTCAAGTGGTTAAGCTAGAAACAAGGGACTGAACTCTAATACTAATTGTTGAATAGTCAAGAAAACTGAGAGGGGGGTGAATCAATATTCCCTTTAACAAATTGAACTTTTGAAACTTATTTTATTCTTAATTAATCTTAGCACAAAAGTAATGCATGCAACATAATTGAAATAAAAGAGATACAAAACCATAAGAGGTACACCATTTTTTTGTAAGTGGAAAATCCAAATGGAAAAAAACCATGGAGAGGATTAACTCTCAAGATAATATAACTAGTTATATGAGATTACAAGGCTCACTATTGGAGGGTTCACTGTCTAGATTACAACGGCTTACTACAAAAATGATCACTTCCAAGAGATAGAAATAAATATGAAATGAGAAAATCACATCTATATATGCATGGGTTCAGTTCCTAATAAGCTAAAAGATTTCAACAACTGCTTGCAACAAATCGCATGAATTTTGCCTTTATTCTTCTCTCTCTCTCTCTCTCTCTCTCTCACACACACACACACACACACACACACACACACACACACACACACACACACACACACACACACACACACACACACAGAGAAATGCACATGATACCGAGCAAACCATAACATATATATACCAATAGGTATATGCACCAATTTGACCTCAAGAACACTTTCCCCAAGAATACTTCTCCATCGGTATTCTACATGTTTTCTTTCAAGAATATTCCAACAGTCATATCACACATTACAAACACAAAAGCAAAATTAAAAAAAACAAAATCATTCAAGATTGACTAGACCTGGAATGATCATATCCTTGAACTTCTACAAGCATTTTTCCGAAGCACAAAAACATGATCCAACTTGACACAAAGAAGCTAAGGTTATAAAGAATGTATCACCAAAAGATCATTTTTAGAAACCAAAATGTGAAGGAATGTGAATCACATAAATTGTATACACTTCTGTTGGCATGTTTGACATAACTGATGAAGATGAGATGATGATGGATGACTGTACCGATAGAGGAAAGATGACATGATCAGTTATTTGTGTTGTCATTGATGACAACTAGGGTCAATTGATGTTTGATGATGTTTACAGTTTAGTTTTCAATGATTGACTTGTTGGCTAAGTAATTTGGTCTATCAGAGTAAGAGTTTGACAGTTTGACAAAGTTTACTAGCAAGACTAAGAATTAGGACCTTAACCGGCAAAGAAGATACATTTTGATGGAATCAGGTAATTGGTGATGTTTGGTGACTTGTGGTTTGAAACATAAGCTTCTATGATGGACTTGAGTATGTAACTGAAACCACATCCTATGATGGTTACTGGAAGGCATGTTTTGAATTTTTGTTGAGTTTTTCCAGGGCTTAAGAAGGGTTAAAGGACTGGTAAAGAATTCTCTTGACCGGTAATGATTTTTGGTTTGGCAATGATCTACATCAAGTTCACATGATTATTATAATGTGGTACAAACTGTGTGATGTGTTTGAAAGATGTTTTGATGCGTTTGGAGAGTGAGTTTCTTGGGAATGTGCAAAGTGCTTAGCAAAATGTGCTAAGGGTTTGACTTTGTACCAGATCGACTTGCTGTGATGATTTATGATCATTCAATGGCTAATATTAATTTTTAATTGATTTTAATGATCCATATGATGACCTGTAATGAGCTGTAAAGATCTATGATGATCTATGTAGTAAGTCTTAAGGTTTTGATGCCGACCTAGTTGTAAAAGTTATTTATGTCGGTAAGGTTGATGTTTTGAAGTGTCAGTGATTTTAAGAAGTGTGTAAAGCCAAACCAGGGTGTGTGAGAAGATCTTCCAGAGTGATGCAGACTTAGAACTTAATTGGATTTGATCAAGCAAGTAATTGAGTTCTATACACAGATCATTCACTATTGTTCTCTAATGATTACAACAACTAAAATCCCTTAAGCGGGTAGGTCCTAACAGGCCTCACAGTGTAAAATCCCTTAACAGGATGACTCAATATCTGAGTTCTAAATCCTCTTGTGAGGTTGATCCTAACAAATCAAAGATTCTAACATGGCCAAGGTAAATCCCTTAATCAGGTGACTCCTAACAGGGTCTGATCCTAACAAGGCATCATTGTAAGCTTCTAACTGGGCTTGGCTCCTAACAAGGTGCATTTCGAAAGAGTGCAAAATATTTGTGGGTACCGATTCCCATTGTAGTTTTTCCCTATTTGTGTTTCTACATGAAAATCATGGTGTTCATGTGTGGAATTCTTTTCTTGTGAAGTTCATGTTTTGTTTCTGATTACCGATTAAGACAGTTTATGTTTGTTTATCAGAGATCTTAAATTGGTTACGGGTATTGATGGTTAAATAGTTGATGAAGCATTCTTATCAGTTAATAAGTTGGTAATAGTGTTTGTTGATCTGATATTGAATTGATGGCTAATCTGATTAATAAGTTTGCATAAGAGGAAATGGTTATCTAGATATGATAAAGAAACCTGTTATGAAGAATTGGTTTAAGTGTTGAATGTTTTCAGATCTGAGATAAGTCTGTTTTGGTGTTGAAAGTTTCAGTTTTTGTTAATATTGATTCACCCCCCTCTTAGTATTAATTGGATCCTCTAGGATTAACAATTGGTATCAAAGCGTTGGTCCTCTATGTGCAAAAAGGCTAACAACTTGAGGGAAAGATTCTATGAAAAATGATGAAGAAGGAGGGTCCCAAGTTTACCAAGGACAACTACTGAATATGGAGCGATCGGATGAAGATCTACATTAAAGGAATGAGTTCACATTACTGGAATCATGTGATAACTAAGTATGTTGCTCCTACTACCAGTCCCTTGACACTGGATGAGCTCAAGGAACAATAGGAAAACATTCAGGCTCTTGAAGTAATTGTAAGTACTTTGTCTGACTCTGAGTATATTGATGTTCATGGATTAGAAATGACAAATGAAGTATGGGAGAAATTAAATTTAATTTATGGAGGAGATGAACATGTACAAAGGGCAAAGGAAGAGATTTTGAGAGGAAAATTTGATGATATGAAAATGGTTGACGATGAGAACATAGCTCAATATGGACAAAGGATTAAGGAAGTTGTAGGTGGTATAAAGAGTGTCAGAGGTAAGATTGAAGATGATACTATTGTTAGTAAAATGCTTACAACTCTTTTATCGCAGTATTCTATCAGAGTGTCTTCTATTCAAGAACTAAGATCCATTTCAAAAGATTAAGTTACTATTGATTCTCTAATTGGAAAGTTAACTGCATTTGAACTAAACAATTTTGATAATAGTGTTTCCAAACCTTTTGAATCTTATTTTAAGGCTTATGTAACTGGTACATCAGCAAGGAAAGGAAAATATATTTGTCATAATCATGACTGTAGGTCTATTCATGGCAATAGCAGAGGTGATGGTGATGATGAAGATCATCTGATGGAACTTGAGGCATTACTGGCTAGAAGATTCCCTAGAGGAATAGGTAAATATAAAGGTAAATTACCCTTGAAGTGTTTCTCTTGTAGAAAAATTGGACACATAGCTGCTAACTGCCCTAACATTGATAAGAAAGAAAAGTTTAGGAGATTCAAAGGAAAAAGCAACAAACATTGTTACATTGTAGTGGATGACGGTGTGACTGATGATGAATTGGAAGAAGATGACAATGACGAGATAGTATTTGTTGCTGTAAAGGAGGATCTGACTAATGAGAAGGCATTGGTGTCTCATATGGATAACAACGATGAAAGAATAAAAGATAGTGGTTGCTCACACCACATGACCAGTGACAAAACTAAGTTCTTATCCCTTGAAGAGTTTGATGGAGGTGTTGTAAGATTTAGTAATAACTCTCCCTGCATGGTTAAAGGTAAAGGATCAATTTCATAAAATGGGAAGAGTAATGCAGATGATATCTTTTGGGTTGAAGGACTAAAAAATAACCTCTTGAGTGTTGGACAACTTAATGATAAGGGATATCTACTTGAATTAAAAAGCGGAGTGTGCAGGATTCTTGAAAATAATGGAGAATTGATTGCTACTGGGAAGTAGACTAGAGGTAATCTATTTCATCTGAATACTAATGTAAATGATTGTTTCGTGGCGAAGATTGAAGATAATTGGTTGTGGCACAAGAAATTTTTTCATGTCAATTTTGACAATTTTATTAAAGTTAGTAAGTCAAGTATTGTGAGAGGTTTTCCCTAGCTTGTGAAACCAGACAATGTGTTATGCAAGGATTGTCAGATGGGTAAGATGACCTCTGTATCATTTAAGAGTAAGTCTTTCTCTTCAGAGAATATTCTTGATTTGGTTCATACCGATCTTTGTGGTCCTGTGAGGACTAAGAGTTATTTTGGTGATAAGTATTTTATGATCTTTACTGATGATTATTCCAAAATGATGTGGGTAACTTTTTTGAGAGAAAAGTATAAGGATTTCAGTAAGTTTAAATAATTTAAAGCTCTTGTTGAGAAAGATACTGGGAAGAATCTAAAATGTTTGAGATATGACCGGGGAGGTGAATTTACTTCTGATAAGTTTGTGAAGTTCTGTGCTGAACAAGGAATTAAGAGGCAGATGTTAGCTCCAAGAACTCCACAATAGAATTGGATAGCAGAGAGAATGAATAGAACAATTGTTGAACCTGCTAGAACCATGTTGATTCAAGGTGAAGTACCAAAGATGTTTTGGAGAGAAGCAGTCAGCACTGTTGTTTATACTTTGAACCGGAAACTTGTCAAAAAGGGTAATAACAGAACACCTTATGAATCATGGCATGGAAAACTTCTAGTGTAAGTTATTTCAATTTTTTTGGGAGTAAATGTTATATTAAGAGATATGGTTACACTGAAAAGTTTGATGCTAAGTGTGATGAAGGCATTTTTCTTGGTTACTCTACAAAGTGTAAGGCATTTAAATGTTATAACAAGAGAACTAAGAAGATCATTGAGAGCGCTAATGTGAATATAGATGAAATCTCTGAGAAATTTGGAGAGACTAGTAGATTTGACCCTGAGAAAGATGAAGAAAGACTTGTGTTTGTAGAACCGAAAGTGTAGAAGGCTAATGAGAAAAATGTCGCAAAAATAGGTGCTGAACCAGTAAATGAAGAGAGTGATGAAGAAGATGAAGAACATGAAGCATGAGACACATCACTAGAACTGGTTATTCCAAGGTATGTCAGGTTAAATCACTCAAAAGAACAAATAATTGGAGATAAACATGTTGGAGTACAAACAAGGAGGAAAATCAGAGAAAATTCCTGTCTGATTTCTACTATTGAGCCGAAAAACAGTAAGAGACACATTAAAGGATGATGACTGGATTAGTGCAATGAATGAGGAGTTGGATCATATAGAGAAGAACAAGACATGGACACTTGTTCCTAGTTTGAAAGACAAGAATGTGATTGGAACCAAATGGGCCTTTAGAAACAAGTTAAATGAAGAAGGCAAGGTTGTGAGAAATAAAGCAAGATTGGTTTGCAAAGGCTATGCACAAGAAGAAGGAGAAGATTTTGGTGAAAACTTTGCACCTGTGGTAAGATTGGAAGGAGTAAGAATGCTACTTGCTTATGCTGCATTTAAAGGATTTAAAGTCTATCAGATAGATGTTAAATCAACTTTTCTTAATGGAATCCTTGAAGAAGAAGATACATAGAAAAAACAGATGGATTTGCTTTGTTTGAAGACAATGATATGGTTTGCAAACTACATAAGGTATAATATAGATTTAAGCAAGCACCGAGAGCATGGTTTGAAAGGTTGCATGCACACCTGATCAAGATAGGATTCCAGTGTACTAGTGAGGATAGTAACATATATCTAAAGATTGATGGAGAGAAAGTATTGATAGCTGAAGTATTTATGGATGACATAATTTTTGGTGGTAATGATGACTTATGCATGGATTTTGCTGAAGAGATGAAAAAGGAATTTGATATGTCTCTTATTGGTGAAATTAAATTTTTCATTGGGTTGCAGGTCCAACAGTTGGATGGTGGAATCTTTATATGTTAGAGTAAGTATGTCAAAGAGGTGTTGAAAACATTTGGCATGGAAGATTGTAAACCGGTTGGTACTCCGATGGTGATAGGATACAAATTGTCTAAACAAGATGATTCACCATCTGTGGATGAGAAATAATACAGGTCTATGATTGGTAAATTGCATTATGCCATTCATAACAGACTGGATATTACACATGTTGTTGGATTTGTTGCTAGATTTCAAAAGGATCCCAAGGAGACTCACTTGGTAGAAATGAAAAGGATATTTTAATACCTGAAAGGCACAATAGATTATGGTTTATGGCATCCTTATAAAGGAATTTTTTCTTTAAATGCATTTACTGATGCAGATTGGTTGCTTGGACAAGTAAGATGCAAACTTGTGTTTCTCAGTCAACAATAGAGGAAAAGTATATTGCAACATCAATGAATTGCACGAAGGCAATCTGGATGAGACATGTGCTTGAAGGATTCACATTTGATATGTTTGAACTGGAAACTATTTATTGCGATAATACTAGTGCATTTAATATTTTAAAAAATCCCATGTTACATGCAAGAACAAAGCACATAGAATTGAAATATCATTTTCTAAGGGAAAGAGTATAGGAAAAACAAGTCTTAATGGAGTATGTGACAAGCAAAGAGCAGCTAGTAGACATTTTCACAAAACCATTGCTAAAGACAACCTTTGAGTATCTTAGAGGTAAATTAGGGGTCAGACCCCTACTCAAAAGGAACTAGAATTCAAGATGCATCAATCTAGTGGGCTTCATGACTATTTTTCACTTTGGATTGATGAGATGCAGGCTACTTCGTAGGGGAGCAACTTAGATGAGTTTGTAGACATGTTGAAGACAACAACAACAAATTTGATGATTTGTGATGCTTATGCACCTTTGGCATTTCTTTCAAAGGGGGAGAAGAAATATGATTAGTCAAGAGAAGACAAATGATCTGGAGGAGAAGATGTGTAATTGAAGATAAAGTGTAACTAGAATATGAGGTGCAACAAAGAAGAGAAGAGTTGCAAAGAAGGTCTAGAACATAGCACAAAGGTATGAGCTGAGTATGTTGATGAATAGTGTTTCCATCAATGCCAAAGGGGGAGATTGTTGGCATGCTTGGCATAACTGATGAAGATAAGATGATGATGGATGACTCTACTGATAGAGGAAAGATGACATGATCAGTTATTTGTGTTGTCATTGATGGCAACCAGGGTCAACTAATGTTCGATGATGTTTATAGTTTCTTTTCAATGATTGACTTGTTGGCTAAGTGATTTGGTCTACCGAAGTAAGATTTTGATAGTTTGAAAAAGTTTACTCGCAAGACTAAGAATTAGGACCTTAACCGGTAAAGAAGATAAGTTTTGATGGAATCAGGTAATTGGTGATGTTTGGTGACTTGTGGTTTGAAATATAAGCTTTTATGATGGATTTGAGTATGTAACCAGAACCACTTCCTATGATGGTTACTAGAAGGCATGTTTTGAATTTCTGTTGAGTTTTGCTAGGGTTTAAGAAGGGTTTAAGGACCGGTTAAGAATTCTCTTGACATGTAATAATTTTTGGTTTGGCTATGATCTACATCAAGTTCACTTGTTGATGATAATGCGACACAAACCGTGTGATGTGTTTGAAAGATGTTTTGGCATGTTTGGAGAGAGAATTTCTTGGGAATGTGCAAACTGCTTAGCCAAATGTGCTAAGGGTTTGACTTTGTACTAGATTGACTTGCTATGATGATTTATGATGATTCAATGACTAATATTGATTTGTAATTAATTGTAATGATCCATATGATGATCTGTAATGAGCTGTAAAGATCTGTAATGATCTATGTAGTAAGTCTTAGGGTTTTGATGTTGAGCTAGTTGTAAAAGTTATTTATGTCGGTAAGGTTGATGTTTTGAAGTGTCAGTGATTTTGAGAAGTGTGTGAAGCCAAACTAGGGTGTGTGAGAAGATATGCCAGAGTGATACAAACTTAAAACTTAATTGAATCTAATCAATCAAGCAGTTGAGTGCTATACATAGATCATTCACTATTGTTCTCTAACAATTACAACAACTAAAATCCCTTAACTGGGTAGGTCCTAATAGGCCTCACATTGTAAAATTCCCTAACAGGGTGACTCAATATCTGAGTTCTAAATCCTCTTACGAGGTTGATCCTAACAGATCAAAGCTTCTAACAAGGTTGAGGTAAATCCCTTAACCAGGTGACTCCTAACAGGGTTTTCTCCTAATAAGGCATCATTGTAAGCTTCTATCTAGGCTTGGCTCCTAATAGGGCGCATTCTAAAATAGTGCAAAATATTTGTGGGTACCAATTCCCACCGTGGTTTTTTTCTATTTGGGTTTCCATGTGCAAATCATGGTGTTCATGTGTGGAATACTTTTCTTGTGATGTTCATGTTTTATTTCTAATTACCGGTTAAGACAATTTATTTATTTTTATTAGAGATCTTAAAGTGATTACCGGTATTGATGGTTAAATGGTAGATGAAGCATTTTGATCAGTTAATAAGTTGGTAATAGTGTTTGTTGATATGATATTTAATTGATGACTAATCTGATTAATAAGTTTTCATAAGAGGAAATGATTACCTAGATCTGATAAATAAATCTGTTATGAAGAATTGGTTTAAGTGTTGAATGTTTTCAGATCTGAGATAAGTCTGTTTTGGTGTTGAAAGTTTCAATTTTTGTTAATATCGATTCACCCCCCTCTCAGTATTAACTGGATCCTCTAGGATTAACAACTTCCCAAGCACCAAAACCTAACTACAACAACCTTAAAATATGTCCACCATCATACAAAAAATGTATTACCATATCTACAATGTGACAAAAAATGTAGAGGTTTTCAATCCTGAGACTTGTCAACTGTATATTGTCAAACATCATTACCACTAATGCACATACATTCGGAGCACAAATTCAATTGCCACAATGAATTCCAAAACTTGGTCAATATGAAAAACATATCGACATACTATCAACATATGCTTCCAGAGCAACATCCTTCCGAAAACACATTTGCAACAACTGTAACACATCTGCAACACTCTATTTCTAACACTATCTTCCTGAGACAACAATAAGGTTCTTCATCTTCATACATACATACAAACCTATCTTCCACTATTCTGCATCTCCTTCATACATACATACCTATCTTCCATTGTTATGCATCACCTTTACTCTGTTCATTGTTTTACTGTATCTAGACCTATCCAAAGTATCGGGTTTGACATCAATGAGAATCAAACATACATTTCTAATAGAGAACCCAAGGGAAAATATACGGTGAGAAAATTTCTTGGATCAACTGTCCAAATCTAGCCTCACAATAAAGTAAATAGAATTACAAATTTATTTTAAGGCATCAACTAAAGGAAGCAACAATTTCCTTAATCATAGTTTTATGGGTATATCCAAAGGGAGTTTACTACTCCCTGAGAAACAACACTTATAGAATGGGGTTACAACCTTAGAATAATAGGAAATATGTTAATCTTCTACCACAACACATCCACACCATCAAATGCCTTCAACTCATTTCCTCTAGCACACTTTTGGTCTTATTCAAATGTAGATACCTTTATCTCACTTCTTCTAGCATGGATTAATAATTTCTTTGGACACTTCATAACCACCACTACCTTGCAAATGATTTGATCTTTCAATTATATCCTCTACAAGCACCAACAACCTTCTCCAAGTCGGCCAAGATGAAATGTGAAGACTGTGTGTGTGAAAAGTGGATACAATATATAAGTTGTAAGACACAACACTTCAATTAAGTCATTGCATGCATGGTTAGATAGATATAATCATGAATATAAAAACCATAACAAATTGACCTATTTCCTTCTAAAATATACGAGTATAGACTTGCTCTTAAATTTGTCTAAGCAGTACCAGTGACTAGACTACACCAAGATGAAGGCTTTAATCTATATGAGGACAAGAATAAGCTAAATGGATGGAAGATTAAGATAGATGAATGCAAGATTAAGATAAATGAATGAATATTAAGCTAGATGAATTCAATCAATAATAATTAAACTAAATATGCAAAAAGCTAAACAAATATGCAATAATCTCAAAGCACAATATTTTCAATGACTCTAAAGCAAAAAATGCACAATAACAATAAATCTCCAGGTGTCTTGAATGAGAGATGAAGGCTGAATTTATAGAGATTCAAAAGAGAGACGAACGGTCAAGATCAATTAACAATTAGCGGTTGAGATTCCTCAAGAAAAACACAATCCAGGTTAAACTTGCACAATCGAAGAACATTTTTAGGGCAAGATACACAAAAAAATTTCACATACAATAAGAATAAGAGATTGAACTACAAAAGACAATAGCATCTACCAATGTAGATAACAATTGATGTTAGATTTTGATTTCAATCCTGAAAATGGACTCAGGACAAGCGATTTAGGCAAGGGTACAAATTTTATGTCCATCGGAGCAAGTTTGAAAATTAGGGTCTAAGATATATAAGGGGTTCGATGTGTCATTGTCAATTCATTTTTACCTCTCAAAGTTTAAAAATTTGAAAAACCTCCTGCGAAGAAAAATGGCAATTTCTATTCAAGAGCATCGATTCGAGCACCAAAGACAACATAATCAACCGCAAAACTATGGCCCAACAGTAAGTGATCGATCTTAAGCCTTTTGAATTTTTCATTTTTTGAATTTTTGTTGAATTTTTGCATTTTGAATTTGGTTTGAAGTTGGAATGTATCGTTTTATCATTCGGTGATATACACTTTATCGTACAAGTTTTTGTAGTTTTTTGTTTTATTGTATGGGCATGTAGGGTTTGTCATCTAGTGTTCACCCATGTATTATTCAATAATGTTATTGAGAGACCACTTAATCATATGACATGATACTGTTTATCATATGAGAGTGTTTTCTCATGCGGATCGTTGTGTTTGCTCGTACGAGTTGTTGCTTGTCTATGGTAACTCGTATGAAAAACAATGAGTATGTTTGAAGGTCTAAAGCGTAAATTTTGATTTTGAATGTTGTAAATTTGGATTCTTTAGCATGTTTACCACATTCTTAGCACAAATTTGATCACGTACTGATGATTTGTGTGTTCAATTTTGTAGATTCAGATGCCAGATATTGAGTTTTGGTGTATATTTCGGCTGACGATGATATTAGTGTGTGATTTATCAGACGCACAAAGAGATCACATAGGGTTGCATGAATTTGGATATTTGTTATAGATGCACAATATCCATGTTAATCATGGTATGCTGACTGCATTAGTTGAGCATTTCCATTCTGAGCATAACACATTTCATTTGCCGGTGGGAGATATGACAATCAATCCAGAGGATATTTATAGGATATTGAGAATTCTATTTGTTGAAGATAAAGTAGATTATGATTCTACTCCATGGCTAGGTACTTTGGCTCTTAGACATATATTCCATGATGAGACTATCCTTCATCGTGCTATCACTTGGGAGGATTTGATAAGTAGGTATGGTATAGATTACCCTCTTGCTTGCGTTTTAGCTGGCATGATTGGTTGTTTTATTATGCCTGACAGAGCATAACAGGGTTTTTTATGTGGATGGGGAAGAATGTTAGAGAGATTGTTGACGCATCCAGTTAGATTAGGGTGGGGTTCATGCTTACTCACTCATATGTACCATGAGATGCATGAGATTGTCTATCATGAGGGGAAGAGCATGGTAGTAGGTGTCCTAGTTTTGCAGATATGGGCATGGGAGCATATCTCAGTTTATAGACCTATAGTGGATGATTATAGAGAGGCACATCAGCCTATCGTATGCTATTACTCAGGTTATGTCACATAGCCCCACCTGGGCAAGACTGATTATTGGAGGAGAGAGTTGGATGACTTGATAGCTATAGTATGGAGACTATTTAGGGGTCTAGAGCTATGGGATGATTGAAGGGAACAATAGAGAGATATGTTCATGAATAGACCTCTCATTAGTAGAGTGACCACTATAATTGAGTGGATTGTAGTATCTAGGGTTTTGAGTAAGTATGGGAGACTGCAGATTATATCCCAGGAGTTCACAACGTATGCTAGATATGGGGAGGAGGAGAGATGAGGATGGGCACCGAGACTATCATATACATTGAGCATGTAGGAGTTAGTGGGTGTACACCCACAAAGATGGGAGTACCTAAAGGATGTGGCAGACGCAGGGGTATTGCCCCAATATAGAGATTGGTTTTCAGAGACACCCTTTTCCTCGCTTTATAAATCCTGAAGAGCGTGCACCTCTTATAGATGAGGTTGAGGAGGATACACCAACATAGGAATAGGTACCAGGTTATATACAGGGATCAGTGCAGGTACAGGAATGAAGAGTGGATGTACCTAGATGGACAATAGGTGATCCTGGAGCTAGTAGCAGCAGGGCACCAGCGGGAGGTCGATAATGACAGAGAGGGGAGGGTGGATCCTTAGGAGTTGTTGGGGTTGAGGCTGGCGATTCTAGGGCATCAGAGGTTGGAGGTGAGGAGGAGAGAGTGGCTCCTAGGTAGGTTAGGAAACAAAGGGATGAGCAGGGAGGTGGAGAGGGGGAGATGGGAAGAGAGCAGCTAGTGCCAGACGTAGTATGGTCTTTGAGGGTGAGGGTGATAGGTTTGCAGTCATAGTTGACAGTGGCGCAAACACAAATGGCAGAGAGAGATTGACAACTTGCTGAGATTAGAGTAGAGTGAGATGCCCTTCAATGAGATGTTTTGCATCAGACGAGTCATGAAACTTATTATGTTGCAGCTTATAGCGTAGCGATACCAGTAGCTCAACAAGTTGTTCCATATTCTCAGTATATGGCTCGATCTGAGGGAGGTAGGGCACCTAGACAGGACAATGGTCAGCAGGGACCACCTCCTCCACCCAACGATGAGGGAGAGGCAAAGAGCTAGATTTGATATATACCTCCTAGATTTTTTTATATACCCCATTTTTGTAGCTTATACGATTCTTGCTCCGATGAGACATTGTATTTGAGAGTTGATATCATTTGTACTCTTTGACATTGAGATTATGATGAGATATACAAGCTCTTGATTTGATTTCATCGTACTTGTGTTGATTGATTATGAGATGTGTTTTTATATGGTTTATTTTATATGTATGCATATCTTTTCAGTATGGATGTATGTAATGGAGATGAATATGGATGTTCCACCCAACGATGAGGGAGAGGCAAAGAGCTAGATTTGATATATACCTCCTAGATTTTTTTATATACCCCATTTTTGTAGCTTATACGATTCTTGCTCCGATGAGACATTGTATTTGAGAGTTGATATCATTTGTACTCTTTGACATTGAGATTATGATGAGATATACAAGCTCTTGATTTGATTTCATCGTACTTGTGTTGATTGATTATGAGATGTGTTTTTATATGGTTTATTTTATATGTATGCATGTCTTTTCAGTATGGATGTATGTAATGGAGATGAATATGGATGTTGTTTTTCTTTTTTTCTTTTTCATATGCAAATAAATGATGAAAATGAGTAACTAGTAATGCAAATGTTTATTTTTCATGTAATAATATGAATGAAAATAAATATATAATAAAATGCATGGATCTATATTTAAGATTCTCATGTACACAACTAACATCTCAATACACAAGCACTCGATCGAAGAAACGATGATGAAAAAGGGTACCGCTTGATCGAGAAATGATGACTATTTCAGACTCTCATTCAAAAGATAAAGAGATCATTCTTATCATACCAAAATCACTTGAAATGCATAAAATTTAGAATGAATGCAACTTAAACTTAGTCACTGGACTTGGTATGCTTAATTATCACCATTGAGCCTTTTACAAATAGAGTAGGCAAAACAGAGTTCCTTCCTTTTCATATGCAATATTAATTATCTTGTTCGCAATGACCCTTTTATCATTCATATCCTTGGACATATTATGCATGCATCCAAATTTCACATTAAAGAAATTCCCTCAAAATAGACAAAGAAATGAATCCAACCTCCTTGTAGCATACAAATAAGCAAAGTCAAAGTATGTGTGGCGATTTCACCTTGATGTGAAGGCACTTATCACAGACACCCAACTGATTAGATGTTTCCAGATCATCAGAATCATTCCTACAAGAAGAAAATAAAGAAAAGTATCTTGCCCCCAATCCTTGCTCCTTTAGTCAAGATAGACTTCCTCAAGATACTCAGAGGGAATAATAATCGAAAACTAATGTAAAAGACAACACAAAGAAAATTTCAATCATATCTCAAATAGTTTAATGATTGTTCTCAATAGTCTTGTTTCGCTTGTTTACATAGTGATAAAACTCTATAGTGGATAGGAGACAGGTGACTGACTCAGATTGGATGACTTGTTACTACTGACAGAAAGATGACTTGGTTGAATTGCTTAGGAAATTTAGATTGATCAGTCGATTTCCCTAAGACTAGGACATTGATGGATTTCAAGCCATGAGGGTTCCAAAAGAACCAGGATGTCACAAAAGCAACTAAAAGATATGTACAAGCAAAAGAAAAGATGTAGGAAAGCGGGAATAAAAACAAGAAATGCCAAATTTGCGTTGATAGATGGAGTGCTTGAGTACAAGAGGCGTCTGTATACCAGGTTTTTGCCTACTTGGCTAAGATCCTTTCTTTTTTTTTAATTGCCAAGGTGCCTATTTATGAGGTTTTCACCAAAGCATTTGATTTTTTTCATTTTTTTTCAGGAATTTTTAGTTGTACAGGTTGCTGGAGTAGAGAATACTAAGTGAAGAATTTATTCAAGTGGATGGTGTTGATTGGTTCACAGAGTTGTTCTCCTTCCGATGTTGAGAGTTGATAAGCACCAGAGCCAAAGACTGCAGTAACAATGTAGGGACCCAACCAATTGGGTTCAAACTTCCCTTTGTTGTCTCAAAACTTTTGATTTTTAGGATTCTCTCTCGAAACAAGGTCACCAACCTAAAATTCACTTTGTCAAACTTTCTTGTTATAACCTCTAAACATTTTCTTTTGGTACGCTCTCAGATGATAAAATGTCACTTGTCGACGTTCATCCAATAACTCGAGCTCTTGCAATCTAGAAATTTTGTAGTCTTCATCAATAACAAGACCTTGCAAAGAAACTCTCAAAGAAGGTATTTCCACCTCATTAGGCAAGAATTTTTTGGATCCATACACCAAAGATAAAGGTGTAGCCCCAATAGGTGTTTTGATACTTGTTCTATAAGCCCATAGTGCAGGATTGAGATCCAGATGCCAATCCTTTCCAGATTTGTTTACTATTCTATGCAAGATAGTCAACAAATTTTTGTTAGATTCTTAAACTTGTCCATTACCTTAAGGGTGGTATATGGATGACCAATGCTGTTTGATTTTGAACTTTTCACAGAGCTCATCTAGATCTTTGTTTTTGAATTTCCCTCCATTGTCAATCATAATTAAAGAAGGTATTTCATACCTACAGATGATATAGTTAAGGATGAACATTGCCACTTGTTTACCGGTTGCTTTGATTAGCAGAACCATTTCAAACCACTTAGTGAAGTACTTAGTGACAGTTATGATAAACTTGTGTCCATTAAATGATGCAGGATAGATTTGGATAATGAGGTCAAACTCCCATTGTTGAAAAGGCCAATGTGTGATGAAAGGTATTAGATCCCTTGTTAGAGCATGTATGAGATTTCCATGTAGTTGACACTTCTCACAAGTTTTAGTAAATTTAATAGCATCATTTTTCATATCTGGCCAGTAGTAGCCAACGCTTAGCAGTTTCCAAGCTAAAGTTAGACCATTTGAATGAGATCCACAAATACCTTCATGGACTTCATATAACATGCGTTGGGACTCTTTAGTTTCTAGACACCTAAGAAAAGTAATATCCAAACCTCACCTATATAGATCATTAGAAATGATGACATACTGTGAAGCGTTTCGAATTAGGTTTTTTTTCTCATTACGGGTAAGGTTAGTAGGGATAATTTGGTCATGCAAGTAAGAGTAAATGTGGCTATAGCGATATGAGTCATGTCCAATGATAGAACATACCATCCAGGACTTAGGGGAATCATAAGTAGGATAATGTAACTCTTCCACCATGAATTCATAGTGGAACTCAAATTCTTGTAGCTGTGGTATAGATGCCAAGGTAGCCATAACATGTGCTGCTTTATTTGCTGATCTATGAATCTACTGAAATTATACAAAGGTAAAGTATTTCTTGAGGTCCTCAACCATTATTTTATAGGGAATAAGTTTCTCATCCCGAGTCTGATATATATAATTGATCTGATTGATAAACAGCTGAGATTCACCATATATGTATAACTCAACAACCTTCAATTAGATAGCCAACTTGATTCCATTTACCAAAGCTTCATTTTCTGCAATATTGTTGGTACAAGGAAAGAGAATCTTGTATGCCTTTGGGATTGAATATCTCTAAGGAGTGATAAAAATTATTCCGACACTAGAACCTTGTTGAGTGAAAGATCCATCAAAGAAAATTTTCTAGGATCTCTGAGTAAGTTGCATGATGGATTGATCCGGAAACTCTATGTGCAAAGGTTGATTGTCTTCAAGCGGTGCATCGACAAGTTGATCTACAATGATCTGCCCTTTGATAGTTTTGTGTTATATATATTCAATATCAAATTCTTTAAGAACCATGACCCATTTAGCCAATCTCCCTATAAGTGTTGCTTTGCTTAGAAGGTATTTGAGTGGATCAATATTAGCCACTTGTTTGATAGAATGTGCTAGCATGCAGTGTCTTAATTTTTGTGATGCAAAGACCAATGCCAAACAAGATTTCTCTATGATAGTATAGTTCATTTCATATGACACTAAGGTCTTTTTGATATAGTATATAGATCTTTCTCTTTTGTTCTCATCCCGTTGTGCCAAAAGTGCCCCCAGTGATGTATCAGTAGTTGATATGTATAGAATCAAGGACTTGCCTTGAATTGGTGGCATCAATATAGGTGGATTAGAAAGATATTCCTTGATTTTCTTTAGATGTTGTTCACAATGTTTATCCCAGTTGTATATAAATCCTTTCCATAATGCCTTTGTGAATGGTTGAGTCTTATCTACTAGTTAAGAAATGAAGTGTCTTATTTATTGGAGCCGCCCTTGTAAACTTCTCATTTGACTGACATTCTTTGGAGGTGGCATTTCCATGATAGCTTTAACTTTTTTTGGATCCACTTTAATTCCTTTCGCTAAAACAATGTATCCTAGGAGCTTACCAGATGTAACCCCAAATGCACATTTCTTGAGATTTAATCTGTTTGAATTTTTCCATCTTGTCTAATATTGGACCCAGTTCTATAGATGTGTTGATATTTTCATAGATTTAACTAGAGTACCATCAACATAGTACTTCATGTTTTTGTGCATCATATCATGAAAAATTGTTGTTACATCTCTTTATTAAGTAACACCTACATTATTTAATCCAAAGGGCATTACATTCTAGTAGAAGGTTCCCCTTGCACATGTGAATGTTGTTTTCTCTTGATCCTTACGTGCAATTTTGATTTGATTGTATCCAGAAAAACCATCCATTAGAGAGTACATTTCATAACCAGTCGTCATGTCTACTGTCATGTCTATGTTGGGCAGTGGAAAATCATCTTTTGGACAAGATTTGTTTAAATCTCTGAAATATGTTCAAACATGTATTGATTTGTCAGGTTTAGAAATAGGTACAATATTAGATATCCACTTGGCATAATCAATTGCTTTGATGAATCCATCTTTTAGTAATTTTTATAGCTCAACTTTAACAAGTAATGCAACATGAGGATGCATTTTTTGGAGTTTTTACTCAACAGGTTTAACTCTGGGAGTGATAGAAAGATGATCCATTATGAGGTCAGGATCTAGACCCATCATATCAGCATATGTCCATGCAAATTTGATCTTCTTTTTTGTGAAGAAATCACCAAATTCTTTTAGTTCTTTGACTGACAAGGATTGAGCTACATGTATAGTGTGTCGTGTTCTTCTGTTCCAATGTTTATTGGTTGTGTAGGTTCAATTAGCACTGATGATCGCTCTTGAAAGTGATCAGGAAAAATGTCAAGTATCTCACCTTTAGCTACCTCAGAGAGGTTTTCACTGTTAGGTACATCCTTTATTTTTATTATTTTTGATTTTGACACCGCTAAAATGTGGTTTTTGCCATCAGAACTCTTATTTTTCTTTTTTCTTTTTAATTTTTGCAACTAAGATACTTGACATCTACTACTGTCATGTTCTCACTTTGTTCATTGGTGGAAGAGTCCATTTGTTCAACTGCATTAATATAATGAGCTAATGTATAGTCATTGGCAAAGGTATGTATATTCAAAGGTTGATCTTGGAGAGTACAGTTAATAAGCTCAGGATGTACCAAGGATAAAGATTTAACAGGTTCAAGAGAATTCACAGTATTGTCATCACAACCTTGGACTGACAAGTCGAGTTATAGAAGACTACCTTGCATAAGCATCTCAAGACCAGGAAGAGTTGGAACACGATTATCAAAGTTTACATTAGTATTTAGGGAACCTAACCCAACAGACCTACCACTAGCATCATCCTCTACTTCGAACTGGACTACATACCGTGGTTTGATAGTAATATGTTTAGCTGATAGAGTTTCGACATTCATGACAAAGTAGTCATATTTTAGTGTCGAATAGGTAATGTCATAAATAGATCTTATTTCAGAGTGATTGGAGTCAGAAGATGAAGCCTCTGACTCTTCTTCAAGTGGCTTAGTGAAAGAATGTATAGTACCAATATCTACATCTTTGATGCTACAAGTTCCTTCGTGATTTGGTTCAATGATCACTTGTAGTTGACATACCTGTTGACATAACCTTGATGACTCTGGTAGTCTCTATCATCTTTTCCATTCAGCTTCCTCTGGACTAATGACCGTCCCTACTTCTGTAGCCTCCAATTCTTCATTTGTAGTCCAATACCTGATTTTCTCTATCTCATTAGAGGGAGATATAGTAGGTGAAGAATTTTCTTGTTCTCTTCCTTCTTTCAGTTGTTTTTCATAGTCTTCTTGTCTTTTTAATCTGATTTCCTCTATTTCCTTTTGCAGTTTTAAGGGCACTATCTCTTGTGCTTCATCTATGATATCACTAGGTTCTTCAAGAGTTTCTTCAATATATGAATATGAGAGAGGCTTTGGACCCCATTCATACTCATTCGAGTCTGTTTCTGAATCATCTACTTGCATTCTTCCTATATATGTGACCAGAATGTTTAGTGGTGCAAACAATTCTTTAATTCCTTCTATCTCTTCTCTCATATCTTCTGGGATTTCTGCTCCTTGTAGTTTTATTGCTGATACAGTTGGAACTTGGTTACAAACTGCTTCTTCTCTCTTGATTGCCAGTTCTTCTTGTTATTTTTCATACTCTTCCCGAGTTTGCTAAGTATTTACTTCCTGTGATGTTTGATGTAGTATCTTTTCCCTCCACTTAGACTGATGCTGAGAAGTAAGTTTTTGATTTGATGAATCCTCGAAATGTTGTCCAAGTCCAACTTTATCATTTGTAGAATTAGTTTATAGCTAAATAGGTTAAACAATACCTTATTGACACTTGCCTAGAGGACCCATACGTGAATATCCCACGCATTGAATCATCTTAAGGACTGGACCATATTGTTCAGGGGAAATCTCATAGTGTTACACTTCTTTGCTGTCACTTTCTTCTCTAAAATGCCATTTGAGAACAACCTCCTCTTCTATTTAATCTACAAGGGAAGTAGAGAACTGTACAAAAATACCATCATAAATGACATTTGGATTTGAATTTTTTGGCTTCATAGCCTCAGATGGTTTTCTAGACTGTCTTGGTGATGGAGGAAGAGTCATTAGTGAAAGTACAAGTTTTATCTTGTATCCATACATGCCAGTACCTGTGATTTTCAATTTCTTTTCTAATTCTTTCATCAAAGTTTCTGAACTTTCAGCTGCAGAGGCTACTCTATTATGAGGAACAAAGGCATCAGTACACTATTTCAATGTACTACAGGTGTAACTTGTATCAACAGGAATACTGACTTCAACTCCATTATAAGGAAATTTCAAGCACTAATAATAGGTAGATGGTACTGCTTGCATTTCGTGAATCCATGGCCTACCCAACAAGATGTTGTAGGAAAGAGGAAGATGGAGCACCTAAAAAATAACATCTCTCTCCATAGGTCCTACACTGATCGGTAATAGTACAAGACCTTTAGAGGTTCTCTCTTCTTCATCATAAGCTTTGATTGTTATTTACTTTGCTGGATCAATGACATGTTCAGAAAATCCCAACTGTGTCAGTAAAATTGTAGGTGAAATATTCAACCCAGTGCCTCCATCTATCAAAACACATTTGACTTGGTGTTTATGGACCATATCTTCGATGTGCGATGGCTGGTTATGCGGAAGATTCTAAAAATTGTCATCTTCTTCAAAGAAGGTGATGTAATGAGGCGAATTCAGGTGACCCACCATAGATTGAAATCGATCTACATCTAAATCTTTGGGGACATTAGTAGTGATCAAAGCTTTGTCGAGGATCTCTCTATGAGAAGAATAGATCTTAAGAAGTTCAAAAATGGAGATTTGAGCGGTGGTTCATTTTAATTGTTCGATAATGTTGTAACCAGGAGAGGATGATGGAGCCAACTACTTAGATTTAGCCATGATCGTATATAGTTGTCTGTTTGAATAAGTTGGTAGGTTTGATGTTGTTTGATTATGAGTTGAGGAACTAGCTCCTTTGAAAGCAACTTTCTTTTGAGCATGGGTTACAACATTTGCAGTTTGCATTTTATGTTGTTTATCTTTGACTATGATCACGTTGCAATACTCAGATTGGGAATATTCAATCATGTTGATCACATTGTCATTGTTGGCATAGGTTTAATTGACTTTGGCACCTCCCTTGGATTTTGAGGAATCACCTTGTTCATAAGCAGGTAAAGGATCTTTGAAGGCTTTGTGATCAACATTAGTCGTGTGATTTCCAACAACAATTTTGCCAACTTCGATGAGGTCTTGAATCTCATGTTTGAGTTTCATGCAGTTATTTTTTGTATGACCCTTGTTTTGATGATATTCATAGGTACTCATTTTCCCTCCACCATTTGGGTTTAACTTCTGGATCATATGTCTAGAGTTGTCAGGAAAAGTTATCAGATCATTTGCCAATAGTTTTAAGAGATGATTCATACAATTCTTCCAAAGGAGTGGAATCGTGTTTAGGCTTTGAAAGCCAAGGCTTCTCTTTAAATCACTCTTTTGATTTCTTCGGAGGGTTTTCCATTGCAGTTTTAGCTACTTTGAGGGCTTGTGTACCGCTAGCCAGATTAAATATTGTGGGTTTTAATTTTGGTTTAACAGTGTCCACCACTCCATCATTAACAATATTTATGTTGTTATCTTTGTCATATTTCAAGTATTTGTTCTTTTGTTTGGAACTAGGGCCTTGATGTGTTTCTTTCCAAAGTGATATATCTCCTTTCTTTATAAGCACATCTTCCATTTCGAGGGCACTATCTACCATTTTGTTGAATGAAGGGTACACTTGCATTTGGATATCGTACTTTAATTCAGGGATGAGGTTATTGAAAAAGATATCCATCTTCTCAGAATCTGGAATAGGCCATGAATATCTAGAGAAAATCTTTCTCCAACGTTGAAGAAAAGTGAGAAAAGGTTCTCCTATTTTCTGTTTGGTATTGCAAAGCTCAATCATAGTGACTGGATGACGAATGTTATAGGAGTATTGTTGGAGAAAAAAATTGACTAATTCATCACAAGATTTAATTCCCATAGGTAGGCTTGAAAACCATTCCATAGCTTGTCCTCCTAAACTCCTCAGGAAAAGGCGCATGCGATATGTTTGTTCATGCATGAAATCCATACATAAAGCACAAAATTCTTTGACATGGTCTTGAGGATCTGCATGACTGTCATATTTGTCAAACTTAGGAATCTCCACTCTTGAAGGAAATGGAGGCATATGAAGGTTTTTGTCAAATGGGAACGGGTATATCGTGTCTAAACAATATTACGTAGATGATTTATCCTTGTTTTTCATTTCTTTGATTTCAATCAGTAACACTTGTAATTTTTTGTTTACCAATGCTAATGGTGTCTCTTCCTCTTTAGTGATAAGGGTTTCAATGTTATTATCAGTGGGAAGTTTAGCGCCTTGTTTTGCTAGCTCTAGAAAATGCTCTTCTTTTTCTCTAGCCATGATGATTTTCATCATTTTTCAGAAATCTTTATCATTTTGACAACTATTTATAAAAACTTCTGTAGGTTTGAAAGCTTTAGAATCGCTAGATGAGGAATCACTATCATTAACATGGGTACTAATACTGTCATAAGTATCATGTTTAGCAACTTCTCTTTCTTGCCTTTCTCCAAACATGGTGGGAGATAAGGGTTGATAAAAAATTAGTTTATGTGATGATGAAGGTTTGTTAGATATGGGTTCTTCTACAAAGAACAGATTAGTCTGTAATGAAAAGGACTATCCTTCACCTTTGGCAGCTTTCTTACGAGAACTTCTAATTTGAATAGGCATTTATAACTGATGTGACCGAGAGCTAAAAGTGATGCAGATCTCAAGACCAAATTGAAGCTAGTTGTTCATTTGACGTAGTATTTTGAGAGAAGTGACTAAGACTTAGTCTGGTTTCAGGAATGATCTATCCCGTATAAGACATGATCTAAGTAATTTAGGTTGATAAGTAATTGATTGAACTAGCTGAAAGATGATCGACAAAATCATGCAACACAATGACAGGGGTACACAATCAAGATTGTTTATGCTCAGAATTATGATGACTAGATTTATGCTCACTATAGACTGATTAGGAAAGTATGACAATTCTGGAACAGTGTGCAAACAAACAAGTTTATGGACTAACAAATAAAAAATTCGTACGATAGAGTATTCAGACCCAAACGATAATTTATAAGGTCCCAAATGATATAGACAGTTTCTCGTATGAGTTGCTACCTATAATCGCACGATAGTTTAAAGTTCTCTAGACAACAATATGATGAGGATAGTGATTACTCGTATGACAGTCTTTCAAAGGTTAGATGATACATTCTGAGGACTAGGACGAGAATTCAGACAAAATTGAACAACAAACTGACATGATTAATTAAGATTCATACGACAATAAGTCTATAACCAGACGACAAAAAAGAAGACTCGTGCAACAATAGATATATAGTCAGATGAAAAAACTGTAGACTCGTACGATAGAGGAACTGTCACAGACTAGTTTTTTGACATGGAAAAAGTTTTGATCATTGGGTTTTTTCAACATTTTTGATTGTTTTCTCCTATTTCAGTATTTCAGTTTCAGGGATGAAAACATAGTAAACACGCAAGATGTATAATGACTTCAAGAACAACATGCTAACCCTACAGAAATTAGCTTAGATAAGAAAACCTTTTCTTGCAGACTCAGGTACACACCCAATCACTAATCAGAATATGACTGTTGAGTCTCACGCAATGGATTCTCAATGCTATATTAGTTGACTCCAAATGCAAATGGGGGCATGAAATGACAAGTATCTTGGGGGAGTTACTATCTCTCTTGCACAAAGATTATCCCCCTTTCAGAGGTGAATCGGGTAGCCTCTATCTTATAGTTCTTAGTAAGGAATTTCATTCAAAATTACCCCTTGAAGTCGTGCAATCATGATTGAGGCCTATAGCCCGACAAGGTATTGAAACAAGTTGTAGTCACATAAACACCATCGTCTGAGATTTTAATCACCAAAGGCCTATTTATTATAGTGAGTTGGAATGCTCACTTCTAGTTGGACTCACTTGGATTGTTCTCACAGGGTGATTACTTTTTCCCACCATGACAGGCCCGCTAAAGGTACATAAATCTTAAACTTAGAAAAATATTTGAGGGTCTAGCTTTTTGATTGTCTGTGCAGACAAGAGCATACTCTCCTACCTCTTAGATTTTTCTTAAAACAAAAAAGGACAAATTTGTTCATTAACTAGATAGAAATTTAAGTGCCTAAAAATGAATTTAAATAATACACGATATTCACTTGAATCTCCTCAGGCAACCTGCAAAAACAACAAATAAGTAGTCATATAATTTTTGTGCGACAGGCATGTTCTTCGACAAAGGTTTTGCAAAAAATGGGTTAGGCTGTAAAAAAATCTCTCAGACAGACAAAAAAAAAGCCAGGGTTAGCATTAGTACCATCAAAATCCAATTAGAAAAAACCTTAAAAATACAATCTGTTTTAATACCAAAAAATAAAGAATCGTACGATAATTCACCACAGACCGTACGAGACCTGTAGATTGTCGTTTGAGCCTCTGTGAAAAATTGTATGAGTTTTAGCAGTAACTGTATGAAAACAATCCAAAAAATAAAAATAAGCTGATCTACGAGGTGGAAAATTGTAGTCTTCTGCCCCACGGTGGGTGCCAAAAATGTGTGTGTGAAAAGTGGATAAAATCTGTAAGTTGTAAGACACAACACTTTAATTAAGTCATTGCATGCATGGTTAGACAGATATAATCATGAATATAAAAATCATAACAAATCAACCTATTGCCTTCTAAAAGATGTGAGTATAGACTTGCTCTCAGATTTGTCTTAGCAATACCATTGACTAGACTACACCAAGACGAAGGATTTAATCTATATGAGCACAAGAATAAGATAAATGGATGCAAGATTAAGCTAGATGAATGCAATATTAAGATAAATGAATGAATATTAAGCTAGATTAATTCAAACAATAATAATTAAACTACATATGTAAAAAGCTAAATTAATATGCAATAATCTCAAAGCACAATATTTTCAATGACTCCAGAGCAAAAACTATACAATAAAAATAAATCTCCAGGGTGTCTTGAATGAGAGATGAAGGTTGAATTTATAGAGACTCAAAAGAGAGACCAACGGTCAAGATCAATTAACAATGAGTGGTTGAGATTCCTCTAGAAAAAACACAATCCAGGTTAATTGAAATAATTGAGAGATCAGATTAAGTTAATCTTGAAATGGATTCCAATTATAGCTTGATTGAGAGTTTGTAGATTATAAGTTTGAGTTTGCATTTGAGATAAAATTAGTTGATTCCATGCACTTAAGAGAAAATTTAGTTGATTCCATGCACATGAGATAAAAATAGGCGATTCCATGCACTTTTCTTTAATTTGCTCAAGATTTTTATTTAGAAAAAGCCTTTTCAATGTAACTGAACCTCTTTCCTCAAGAAAAGCTTTGAGTTTTAATTTTAGAGAAAATGATTAATTCAATTTAATTGCTTTTCTGATTTCTCAAGTTCTGTCAATTTTAGAAAAAGAAATATCTTAAGTTTGATTTCTTCTCTCAATTTAATTCTTTTCTTTTGTAGATTAATTCCTTCTTTTGTAGATTAATTCCTTTTTTTGTGAATAATCTCTTTTTGTAAATCAATTCCTCTTTTTCTTTAAATTAATTCCTTTTTTTGTGATTTAAATGGAAGTTTGATTTATTAATTAAATATGCTAGGATATTTAATTAAATAAATAGGATAATTGATCAAAATGATTTACTTGGAATGATTTGATTAATTAAATAAATATTTGATTAATATAGAGTGATTAATTTGCCATGTAACATTAATGATTGAATAATTAATTAATTACGTGCTCAAGGTTGATTTAATTGCCTTTGGTTAGGACCTTGGTGATGTGTCAAGGTTAGGGGCCCATGGTTTAGGTGACCATTTATAGGGTATTACAAAGACATGAAACATGAATAAGACAAAGAGGTTGGCCCAAAAAATTTTGCAATGGAGGGGAAGCAATTGTGACTCAAACTAGGAGATAAACAAGACCAAAAATATTTTAGCACACATCTCCATGTTAGAGAAAACTTCAAAGCATAGGCACAAATATCTTAGGTCAGCCAAACAACCACTGCATACATCCACTCTAGTCCACAAACGATATTGAATATGCTAAGAAAACAATATGTGGAGCACATAAAAGAATCATATGAACTTAAACATCATTTTTATACCATCCTTCACACTGTCACATTCATTTAAGCTAGTGCAAACAAACATATACTATAACCCTAGCATATCTTAAAAACTAGTCAATATAGCCTTGAGATACAACAATTTGGCTCATATTTGTGGTACACTCGAGCACCTAAAACTTGAGGAGAAATAATGTATAAATATTATGATCAGTTCCCCCAAAACACATAAATAATTATTGAAATGCATAGAAGTGTGAAGCATTCTTCAAATTCATCTTTTATCAAATAATAATACCAGTTACATTCTACAAACCACTGAAGACTTATGTCATAGCATTTTTAACACTATTAGATACCTAAGAGGGGGGTGAATAATCATATGCTAAAACTTTATCAAATTAAGACACTTGATCCATAAAATCCACTCATCACATATGCATGAAAGTAAATTACTGGAACAACAAATGCATCCACACAAGAACACCAAGAATGTTATGTGGAAAATCCAAACTAGGAAAAATCATGGTGAGAATCAAACTCACAATATATGTAATAAGTGTTTTCAATGATTTAGGCCATAGGCTAGGGAGCTCACTACATCAGACTTGTAGGATAAAGCACACAACCTTAGGGCAAGATACAAAAGAGAAACTTGAATCAAAGAACATTTTTAGGGCAAGATACACAAACCTTTTTCACATACGATAAGAATAAGATATTGAACTACAAAAGACAATAGTATCTACCAATATGTAGATAACAATTCACAACTTAATACTCACCAGATCCAACTTCCATCTCTACACTATAACACATCCAGACCATTATATCACTTTACACTCACATCCCATTTACATCATACTTCACTTCATTTCATATCATATATCTCTACTACCATACACACCATAACCCAACTAATTTGTCCTTTATATACCGGCCAGATCATCAATAACCTTTATTAAGTTGACTTAGATATGCAATGTGTATATGCATTGTCAACCCAAAACATTACATGTGGAAGGCAAAGGAGACATGTAAAGATTAAAACCAAGTTAGCACTCCTTCCAAATATCACCATAAATTTTTTACACGCAACCACTTGGACCAAAACACATAAGATTAGTCATATCAATCGGTTTCACCCAAACACTTAATTCAGACTTAAAAACAAGATATGTGGACAACCACAAAAGAAGAATAACATGTTAGGAACATAATACAATGATCCAAAACACCCATATAGTACTAGCAAGATAAGGAATGTAGTGTATTCCTCTGCAACATCTTGAAAAATGCACACGCACTGATCACAAACATAAATATCTCTCACAGTGAAACATCTATCTGATTGAAAAACTAAAATGCAACAAGATCGGTCCACCATAGCCATTCTACTCCAATCCACAAATCTATCTGACACATATTGGGCACATGAATACATTACTAGAAAAAGATACCATTCACCATAGAAATTTTTAGACCAAACAAAAAGACATCAATCCAAAAAAATACAACATATCATCAACAGTTACCATCCAAAATGATTCCAGTGATTTTGCATACATAATATAGCATATTCACATATTCTTGAAAGAAACTCATCATTCTACACATAATATGCATACAACTCTACATCATATCACTTAATAACAAACATTCAAACCAATATCCAAATACAATCAATATAAAAGACTTAAACCAAAATACTGTTAGATCATACACTTTTGCACCATGTCACTTCCAGACTAATAGTTGGACCATCAATCATACTAGACATCAACAACCAACAATCAGACCGATAGAACCAACAATCGACCACCAATAAGTTTGACATCAATGATAACAAAGACTCGTATGTGCAATAATCTCTCCCTTTTTCATTGATGGCAACACAAAAAAATACTTCTCCCCATATACAAAATACTTCTCCCACTTTGACTTCAAATACAAAGATATACCTCTCTTACCAAAAAAAATTGTACATATTTGTAACTCTCCCTATAAAAAATAACCACTTCAAAATAGGAAAAGAACAATTTGAATACAAATACCTTTAGATAACAAACTGCTCAACTAATGTCCATAAAACTATCATACATTACCAGGAAAAATGTCCCTGAATAGTTTCTTAAGCCCCACAAGAGATGAATCCCATGAACAAATGGTAGTGAACAAAATCCTGCTATGACACTCACACTCAGGACACAAATTTAATGCAACATCAAAAATACCACAGTGCAACACATTTTGTTCTACCTTTTTAACATATGCCAATAACCTTGTAAATGAAGACATTTGTAACTCTATTGCATCTTTTAGATCACAGAACTATTTGATATATCCATCTCTTTATTTCTATTATAGGAATAATTGTGAATGAAGATCTCGAACCCCAGATCTCATAGCACCTTTATAGATATCAAAGAATAATCCACCTCATTAAGTGTAAGGCCTTTCCCAAACCAAGCTTTGATTAACTTACTTGACCATGATTGACCCTATTAATAAATGCTATATAATTCGATACAATGGACTGTGTTTGACAGATAGATTGGTGAGAAAAGTAATTGAACCAAGTTATAGAGTTATTTCACCTTGAGGTGTACATTTTGATGCATTATGAATTTGAAATCCTAAAAGATCCACTGATTGGATAATCTTGAACTAACGTATGTCAGCTATATCTAGATTTGCAGAACTTTATTATGATGTTGGAAATATGATGTGTATCTTAAGAATGAATAAAATTATGAGGATTATGATAACTGCGTATGTGGATTTATTTGGATGTAAGATGTATTGATTTGTTTAAATGTATATGGTATGCAGAGTGTTTGACGTGTATTCTTATTCATGTGTTTAAATGTTATATGAGGTTATTTGAAATTACTAATGTGTAATTGAGATGTGTAGGAAAATTATCCATGTGACCATGGAAATATTATGGAGAACCAAACTTAGACCTATGTGCATTCGTAAAACCAGGGTTTGTCTATTTGGAGAGACAACACTCCATTTGTATCATATTTTATTCGTAAAAGTGATTGTTGCATGAATGTTAAATTGAATTTTGTTTATTTGTGTAAATCCAACAAGAGACAAGATTTCATGTATAATTTTGTAAAAGTATTTTTATTGTGTCGCTTGACACATGTGATCGATTTAGGTTTTGGATTTTAAATTTGTCTCTTGGAGAGAGTTGTTTAACCATAGCTTTTTCAATTAATTTAATGTAAATCCATAATTACCTTGGGAAAAGAATCTTTGGGATGGTCAACTTAAGTTTGACCCGAAAATTAACTTCAGATGGGTTTAAAAAGGGTTAAATGGACACCTAGGGGTAGTTTAATAGGGTTTCCTAAAGCCCATAAGGTATACCTAAGGGTTAGGAGTAATTTTAGGCATGTACCAACTCCCATGTGACCATTTAGACACCCTAAAAAGTGACTTTTCTAAGTTGTGCGAAAATTGAAATTAGAAGGATCATCTAAGTTGTAAACTTTCCTTTTGGATGTGAGATTCCCTTCCCATTATCTCCTACCTTTCCTTTTCAGTTTTAGAAACTTGTGAGAACTCTCACTAGGGTCTTCTTAAGCAGGAATGAGAGATTTTGTGGGTAATCACCCACTCTCCATTTTTGGAGACAAGAAATTTTGGAAAAGGAAAAGAATAGATTTGGAATTGAGAATTTGGCTAAGGGTAGAAAGGAAAGATTTGTGGAATTGGGCTACTCATCCTCAACAAAAATAGCATACCTTTGGATAGTTTAAGGTTGGTTCTACCTTTCTTGTAATGTTTTCATATTGCATGTAGTATTGAAAGAATTGCTTGTGTTAAAGGCTAGTTTTCTTGCATATTTCCCTTGGAAGATTATTTGGTGTTTTATGTTTGTTTCTTGTATGCATTTTATGTGTGTTGGGAGTAATCAAGACCTCCTACTCTTGGGAGAGAGGATAGTCTTGTGGGTGGTAGAAGTGACAACCCTCAAGTGAGAGGCTCTCGTTATGAGAGTGATCACAAGGGATTTTATGTGACCCTTGCTACATGGCTCGTTTATGCATTTGGGGTCATAAGGAGGGAAATAAGGCATGAATGCCTTGGGGGGCATAAGGAATGTGGGGTTGTTATACTTGATGTATTTGGTTTGCCATGAGGTGGCTATATGTTTTACCATACTTGCAGTCTCCTCAGGGTACTTGCTCCACTACCACCCTTGAAAAAGACATCACAAGTTGTGATGCAGTGTAGCCTTGGTTGGGAATGTGATTGTGGTTGTTTTCCCTTGTCTATTTGTGTGTTACCTATCTAGGGCTTGGTTCTCCAAGCTCAGAGGTGGCTACTAGTTAGCCTAGGCTGGGAGGTGAGCTCTCCATGGTCACAGCCTTTGATTTATTTGCAGGTTGTTAGAAGAAAATAATAGGAGAAGTAGATGTGGCTGGAATTAGTTGTTGGAGAAAAATATTTGGCTATGTATTTATTGTTTTCCTCATTTATTAGAAATGAGAGACCTATTTGTAAAGTGACAAGAGTATCTTGGAGATAAGATTTAAAGATTTGTAATAGTCATTTAAGTTATATTGTAGAAAAGGAAATGATTATTTCTGATTTTATTTCCTAAAGTTTTGAAATAAATATTGTGGTGTATAGGAAGTTTTGAAGATGAAAAGCTTATTTTGCATGTTAGTTTCTGAAAAATAAAAGGATCCGTTTATTTCCTCTGTTTATCTCTAAAGTTAAATTTTAAACCATATAACATTTATATAGTTGCTGTAAAGTTTATTGTATCTGTCATTTTATTTATTTGCAGATAATAAATCTAAATGAAATCATCATGGCTATCTTTAGGATTTACTTCAATAATCTCTAGAATTATGTAGTGCTGTTTAGATTTATTTTACTCTGTGATTTATATTGAAGAAAATAAAACTTCAGCTAAATAGTCTATCTCTGTTTTCTTTTGTAAATTAATGTTTAAAAAGAAAATACATTGCTTTATTTCAGAATAGTTCAATGAAACTATTAGAAAAAAAAAGAGATGTTTAAAAAAAAAAAAGACAATATAATAACTTCTGTATTTTGTATAGTAAGCTTTTGTGTTTGAATATATATATATATATATAAATATATTTTATATTAAAAAAAAAAATTAAAAAAAAAAAATTTTAAATAAAAAAAAAATTTAAAAGAAAGTTCGGGAGGGGTCGACCCGGGCCGAACCCGCTGTGCAATGCATAGTGGACGGCGGGGCCGAACACTGTACAGGGCACAATGGGTACCCCCGACCAGCGCCACTGTGGGCGACCATAGTGAGCGCCGCCACCCACCTGTCGCCCTCACAATCTCTGCCCAGCCCATTGCCATGGCCGCCGCTCCCCATGGACACCATTCAGCCCCTGCACAAACCCAAAACAAAAAAAATGGGAAGAAACCCTAGCCCGGTTAGGGCTAGGGTAAAATGTGGTTAATGAAAATAAAATAAAATAAGGAGAGACTTATTTTATATTATAAATAAGGGTTAGGGTTTGCATGGGTAAAACCCTGTGGATTTTATATATATATATATATATATATATATATATATATATATATATATATATATATATATATATATATATATATATATATATATATATAGGTGGAGATGTTTCAAATTAAATATTAATGAAGTTAATATTTAATTTTAAAATTTAAATAGATTGAGATGTTTATGAATTAAATATTAATGAAGTTAATATTTAATTTTAAAAATTTAAATAGATCGAGATGATTATGAATTAAATATTAATGAAGTTAATATTTATTTTAAATTTAAATAGATTGAGATGTTTATGAATTAAGTATTAATGAAGTTAATATTTAATTTTAAATTTAAATAGATTGAGATAATTTTTGAATTAAAAATCTGTGAAATAATATTTAATTTTAATTAAATAAATTTAGATGTTTGAAATTAAACAATTAGGGAATTTAATTCTAAATGTAAATTATTGGACTAGAGGGTTTAATTTTTAGCTCTCCTAGACGTAGGTGCATGTGATTAAACTTGATAGGAAAATATTCATTTTCGAATATAATCAACCCTTTAGTTGTTTTAGTTTAATCTACTATTTAATTATTGTTAAGTAAAATAAAGACACTTATAAAACTAAGTGCTAGGACTGGTTTATTAGATCCTAAGAACAAAGAATGGATATTGGAGATTAATTTTTTTTCTACGTTATTTAATTGATTTAGTTATTGATTAAGAGCGATGCGACAATAAAGCTATTCCATTAGAATCCAGCATATAATTTTAATTAATTTGATTACTTGAGCTAGTAGATAAAGTTAACTCTGAAACATAGTTAAGACAAAACATGTTATAGCATTTTTATTTGCCAAACTTAACTGTCTTAAGTGCGATTTAAAAAAAAATAAAATTATCCCATCCTTGCCCTAAATATTTGGGCATGACAATACTTTTATTTGATAATTTAATTATCATAGTGATGTTTGGCACCTTAAATGTATCTGCTCAATCAGATGATATTAATGAAATGAAATAGTGATAGCGTTGGTATTTAGTAAATAATGGATATTATCAAATCTAGTAATTATATTAATGTCTTCTTAGTAGAAGTTGATCTAATTATTATTATGAAACGTAACTGAAGAAAGGGTCTTTTGAGTGAATTGATTAGTACCCTTATAAAGTTAATTTGATCTCTTGATTATTAGAGTTATCGCAATTGTTACGTAAGTAATATTTTGATTTTATCGTCTAGGAGTTTTATCAAAACTTTAGGTTTCTATTTAGACTTTAATTCATCGTTCTCTTTAGAAACCTTATATAGTAAAAAAAAGGAATCGTTTGGAACAACTATTTAAGCTATGATTGCACGTAAATAAGTGTTTAAAAAAAAAAATTGTTGGTTGTGTTTTGGCCCAAAAGTTTGGGCATGACATTAAGTTGATACTTTATTGAGTCTATCTCATCCTTAAATTTCTTAGTAACAACATGCCATCTCAAGGAGTAGCAACATAACCATGTAATATTATCAATCACTTTTATGAAATTCTCCAAATTAAGTTTAGGATCATGATGTTCTCTTACACATGTTTCTGTTATCTTGTTAGCTAGATTCATCTCAGTACATGGTTTATCTAAATTGTAATGCCTGCCAAAATACCCTAGAGAAAATTAAGTTATGTAACTCACTAGTGAAGACAATAATTTTCTTTTATCTTAGAATCATTTAATGCAACATACAAACATCATCTCAACCATGTACTAACATACAATAATTCTTAAATCTAAGTGAACATCATGTAAAAAGCTTTTCACTTAGTCAAAACACAAGCAAAATAACAGGACAAAAATTACATCTACCTCCCTAGGGTATCTTAATATCATCACTTACTTAATCAACCAAAACCATGATATCCTATTCAACATCCATCATTCATTTACACATATCCATAATAACATACACAATAGCAATTCAAGAACTTCTATCCATTCTACAAATGCAACTGATCCATTGAATCCATGAACATGCATTTATGTGTCTCTTTCTATTCTACTTTTACTTGGCATGATAGGCAACCACAATTACATTAAAGCATCCTATTCTATCCATGTTTTACTACTAAAGGATATGCACACATAATAATCACTTTCTTTATATGATTAATGCACACTTTCTTATATGACGTGCGAATGACCAATTTCATTAAACCGCATAATAAGAAATGCAAGATTAAACCATTAGCTAAGCTCATTCTTACTCTTACTATAAAGTAATTTAGTTTAATTAAAATTACCCTCCATCCACTTGAATTCTCCTACATTTCCCACTTGCCTCCCTAACCCCCCCTTCTAGATTCTGCTAATCACTTCTAAATTAGCCTAACCCTTCTACTAAATATTGTCACATCCCTAAGCAAAGGGAAGTCACTTCTCAAACCCTCAAAGTCTTTGGAAACCATTAAAGGTTTTATGTCTTCAACAAGTTAACCTTGAAAGCCTTCTAAACCATTAATGGTTAACTCAGCCCTCTTGCATGATTAGAGACTTTCTCTCTAACTCAACCCACATCTAACCCAAAGGTCTCATCAAGCATTCATTGCTTTAACCATGGTTATTCCTTTAACCCTTGCACAAGAGTTTATCCTTTGGATAAAAGCTTTATCCAATGGATAACCTTAACCTAGCCTTAACCCTTACCTCCTAAGGTAACCATGAGGTCTTCTCAAGCATTTAATGCTTCTTACATCTCCTCTCAACCAGTCTTATGTTGACAATTGTCACCATTTCATTGGTAAGAATTGTGAACATGGATTGATAACTTTCAATCCTAGCCCTTGATAAGATTATCCAATCTTGACCATCCATTGCCCTATTCTTCCTATAAATAGAGTTCTCATTCCTCCTTTTTCATATCCAAGTCTTTAGCATCACACTTATAGGCATTTTACTAAGCATATCTAGTCATTTTATCAAGCATTTAGTCTCTCTTTGAATAGAAATAATCTAATAAACATTTTAGAAGTATTTCTATTATCATAAATAATCATATTAAGCTAGTGTATCATGTTAGGATAGTTATTTTACTAATCCTTTCATCTTATCATCATATACATGCTAGTTTAATTCATGTTTGTTAATATCATGCATGTTTAGGATTGCATTCATGTTAGATTGATCAAACATCCCTCATTCTCATGATTGTCATCCCTAAGTCACTTTGCTCAGTTATCTGAGAGAAAAGGCATTGGCTTGAGGGGTCTTGTGAGATAGAGAAGAATGGAACATCCCTTGGGAAGTTGAGTTATTCAATATAGCTCCATAACTTGCACCAAGAGTCCCATTGGTGTGTGGACTTGTCCTGAATTCGTATTTTTCATTTCATCGCACCACTTTTCTCGCACACATTTTTGCCGCCCACCATGGGGCATAACCCCATTTATCAAATCATTTTTGATGCAAGAGTAACTTTGCAGGTACGTGGAAAACTTGAATTATCGCATTGATACCATCCCTTAGCGCATCCGGTTTATCCTTTGGCGCATCCCGCTCACTGTTTAGCGCATTGGACCTAAAACTTAGTGCATCCTACCTTAATCTTAGTGCATAGCACTTCTGCTAATTCTTGTAAGCCTGAGTGCTTTAAAACATCAGTGCAACGCATTCATGCAACAACGTAGCACATCAGGGTTTTCGGCTAGCACATCGGTTCCATTCTATAGCACATTTGGTCTGTAGATTAGCGCATAGTAGAGACAGAAAGAAAAACAAAATTGTAATAGAGACAAAAAATTAGACTCGTAGAAGTCCACCTTGAAATTTTTTATCGCTAACTAGTTTTTATTGTAGGTAACTAACATTTGTTTGCAGGGTTGAGAGATTTTCTTTTACTAAGTTTAGGATTTTGATTGAATTCTTTATTTCTAACTTTGTTAAGTTAGTTATTTGAAGTTTTCTTCATTTCCTTATTAGTAAAATTGAACTCATTTTACTTTTGGGTAACTTAAAAAGAACAACAAACAAAAACCTTACCTTGCTTTCATAGTAAGAGAAAACACTTTATTTTTGGGGTTTTAAAAAAGAACAAGACAAACTCTATTTTTACAAAGCTTTAAAATGAACCTCACCATCCTTTGGTGTCTAGATCCATTTAATTTTTGCATTAGTTAAATAACCTCATTTTTCCAAATTCTAGATAAAGCAAAAGAGGGAAATCCTTCCCCTATCGAATTCATTTATGTTGACCATATCAAAGAATTTTCTTTGTTGACCAGGATTTCTTTACTTAGATCAGAAAATAATTGATTTGAGAGTTAAAAAGAACACCATGCCTTTTTGGAGCAACATCTCCCAATAGAAGTTAGCAAACAACTAAATTGTGAGGTTAAAAAGAACCATTTTGTGCCTTGTCTCGAAAGAGGAAGGTATATGCTCTCCCCTTAAATGGGTGACCAAAAAGCCAAACCACTCTTACGCTTTTGGTATTTTAAGCATTTACAACCTTTAGTAGGCCTGCCCTCCTGAGTTGCTTTTAGAGTGCCATTTAAATGGTCGGTGAGAGGGGAGCAACCTAAGTGGGAAATGACTTTATCACCAAGTGTTCCAACCCACTATAATCAAAAGTGGAGGGTGACGAAAGTCCCTTCAACAGTTTTGCTGAGTGATTAGCCTTCCCCAGTAGCTTTACGATACGTAAAGCCTTTGTTCTAAAGGTTGGGAAGCCTCCCAAGGGAGTTTATCACTGAAGACCAAACAAGAAGCTTGATTACGAACTTTAAAAATAGAAACCTTGAGCCGAGTCAGTATCCAAACATCCTCAATATCATAGTGCAAGGGTGGGAAAGAATCTACCCCCAATATTACTCACAATATATCTCCCAAGATAGCTACTCAATTGTGAAGCAATTCACTTTGGGTTAATTTCTGGCAAAAGGCAAAAAAATGGGCGCCCCCTAGGGGGTGACACAGTTGTTTGAGTTGACGAAGTATCGACACTAGTGGGCTATGATATTGTTGATGAAATTTGAATAAAGAGTTTGTCTGAATTGTCCTTTTTGTATCCAAACTTGTGAAAACATTGGAGATTTGAACACATCCTCGCAGAACATACACTCTTTGTTTAGAATAGGCAAAAATGGTTGTCTTTTTCGTGCTGTGTTTGCATTTTATACTTTAAAAAATCATCCATCAAAGTTAAAAAAACTATTGAAAATTTCCAGAAAAACCAAAAACAAGACAAAAAGAGCAGTTTTAGCGCATCAGAGCAATATCCTAGTGCATCTGAAGCAAACTTTAGTGCATGAAAGCTGAAACTTAGCGCTTTAATTCTCAAAACTAGCACATAACAGTCTAAACATTTGGCAACTTTCCACTATCACTCTTAGGCACCATATTAGTGCATTAAAACATCAGCCTAGTGCATTGGGAGCAAACTGTAGCGCTTTGGGTCTAAACATTAGCGCTTATTGAAGATAGATTAGCGCATAACCCATCCAAATTGGTTAAAATTTTAAACTCTGGTTTAGCCCGTAGCACAGGCAACTTAGTGCATTGGTGGCTTTAAATAACGCATCTGAGGCAAACTTTAGCACATCTAGTCTCTATCTTAGCGCATAGGTAAAACTAAGAAAAACAGAGAGCAAAACTGAGCATTCTTGAAAACTTTTATTATTTGTTTTAAATACCCTTTTGGATCTTCAATTGACATCATCAAGTAAACTTGAATGAAAACATTAGAAAGTATTCCAAACAATCAAACAAGTCATTCTTAGAACAACAGTTGTCAGAATCCAAAACTAGCTAAGGATAACACTTTCTCCTATCAAAATCAAGTAACATCATCACATTGATCAAAAGGTCTGCCAATTAAATGGATTCCATCAACAAAACATACCTAGTTTAAACTTGAGTTGTCAAATTGAGTCTCCATATCGGGAAGCTCTTATTCCATATCATTTGATGCACTTTGTCATGATGGGGCATCTAAACCTTCATTTAATAAAGTAGGCTTAAGTTTTCAAACAAAGTATCACAATCCAACCAAATCAAAGGAAACCATTGATCACTTGTGTATGACCACTCCTCATATTTTGACAAGAAAAATTCTTCATCACAACACTAAGTTAAAGAAATGACAACCTAGTTCCCAGAAACTTGCCAAACAGAATAGATTTCTCTACATTAATCGCCAACTCTTCAAATCACATCACACATTTCTCCATCATATGTGCTTATATCTTCAAGAAAAGTCAAATGAATTTGACGAAGAACCATTAATAAGTAGAGCCTTTTGCCAAAAAACAACATTTAGTCAACGCTTACATTGTGGAGGAAAGATAAATCCATCTTTCTTCCCATAAGTTTGCATCACTTATAACATAGCTCAATTTGAACCACCAACCCTCGAACACAATGAAGAAGAGGATTCCATCCCCTTTGACATAGAAAGTTTCTATTAGATGCCCATTGTCACCCGCTCTCAATGAAACAAGCAAAGCAAACCACAACCAGAGTCCAGTATGGGCCAAAGATTATTAAATCCTTTCGAGTATCCAAATCTAGAGGACATAGGAATTACTAAGGAGCTTATTCTAAAATGTCAAGAAAACCCTCCATTTGAAAAACTTATGGAAAGACTCATAGAAGCTGACAAAGAAAAATACATGCTCATGCTAACAAGCAAAGGAGTTAGACATCCCGAAGACTTTGATACTGAAATCCCTAGGACAAGGTCTCAAAATTATACTTATCAAGAACAACAAAGAGAAGAGGAAACACGTGACGCTGAGAAAAACATACCTAAACAAAATAACATACCAAAACACACACATACCCAAACTAGGGATAACAAAAGGGAAGAACCCGTCCCTCAACAAACAAATGCGCCCTTGGTTGCACTTACACAGCAAATACAAATGCAACAAAGACAATTGCAGGACATGCAACAGGGGACCACAATACGGTATTCCTTAAACAAAATTTGTCCTTACCCTTTTGACAGGAAATTAAATATGATACCTTTTCCCTCGAATTCAAATATAACCAAATATGACAAATATAATGGTAAGAGTGATCCTCGCGATCATGTTCGAGAGTTTTGCACCACGAGCCTTGAATTTGCTCATGATGACACTTATTTGATGAGGCTGTTCCCAAGAAGTTTGGGAGGGAAAACAATGGAGTGGCTGTCTAAACTTACACCTCCTGTTAGATCCTTTGATGAGTTGGTCAATAAATTTATCACGCAATACTCCTACAATATTCAACACACAATCACCATGCTAGATGTATGTAATACCAAACAGAAAAAATAATGAAACATTCATGGTGTTTCTTCAACGTTGGAGATAGATGGTTTCGAGATATCCTCGAGATGTGCCAGAAAAGGAAAAGATGGAAATTTTCATCAACAAACTGAATAGTGAGATGAGTTACATACTCAAGCTCCAATGCATACCATCTTTTACCAAGTTAATCGAAAATGGAATCCAAGTAGAGGAAGCATGTGTCAAAAAGGGAACATTAAAGTTCTTCAAAGAAGGAGCTAATTCATCCAACTCTCACTTTAACAATCAGAACAACAATAACAACTTAGACAAATCTAGATTCTGGACCAGAAACAAAAATGTTGTTAATGAGGGAGGAACTGATGCTAATGATATAAAGTCCAAACAACCAGTATTGGCTTTATTAGATAATCCTCAGGCTACCAAAAATCAAAAGGGTGTTAACCAAAGCACTAACACTTATACACCAAATACTAATCCGGGACCTTCAAATACAAACAACACCAACAATACCCAAGGCAACAACACAAATTGAGGACCTAATCCAGATTCGAGGGGTAACACCAACAATTTTCCAAATAGACGCATTCACACACCTTTGGGGCAATCCTTAGAATCAGCATTCCAAGAACTCCTGGCAAACAAGATCATCACATAACCAACCATCAATAATTTTGAACCCTAGATCAAACCACCTTGGTGGAATGACTCGCATTTCTGTGATTTTCATCGAAACAAAGGACATCACACAAATGATTGCATGAGGCTTAAAAACATTGTTCAAGATATGATCGATAGAGGTGATTTAACGATTGATGGTCTTAAGACAAATGGTGATCATGACGCCTTTAAAAATCCTCTTCCAAATTAAAACAAAGAAGGATCTTCATCATCAAATGATACACGAGGAGCTCCCATCAATCACGTATACAACAAAACTATCAATCATATATCAATAGAGGATAATCAGATAAATGTCATAAAAATCAAAGACAACAAGACCATACATCAATCAATGTGATAACTCGAGCTCAAAAATATGTTTTGAAAGGGCATACATCAACAACAACCACTATCCCCAAGGCTTAGTATAACTTAGTTGATCAATTGCAAAAAACTCCTGCTCAGATATCCATACTCGAGTTACTCAAACTTTTGCCAAAGCATAAGGACATCTTGGAACAAGCACTAGTTGAAACAAATGTACCTCAAGATCTGGATATTCACAAATTTCAAGGCATGGTGGCTCACATGACAGGGCCTCATAATCTCACCTTTTCCAAACATGATAAGATTTCTTTGAGTCATCCACATAATACTCCCCTTCATATTGAAGTCTTAGTCTACAAGCATCAAGTTAAAAGAGTATTAATAGATGGAGGAGCTGGTCTCAATATCTGTACCTTTAAACTTATACGTGCATTAGGCTTCTCTGAACAGTCTATTGATCCACACAAAAAGATCACCATCAAGGAATATGATGATGAAGAAAGATCATCCAAGGGAATAGTAATATTACCTATTCAGGTAGGACTGATACAAAGGGACACTATGTGCCAAGTCTTAGACATAGACTTGACATACAATATTTTATTGGGTCATCCTTGGATACATGAAATGCAAGAAGTACCGTCAACCTACTATCAGTGTGTGAAATTCCCATATAATGGACAAGAGATTTCTATATCCCCAGATAATAAACCCTTTCAACATTGCAATGCCATGGGGGCAGCCCAAGACAGCTTGGTTCCACACAATAGGGAAGCTCAAACTTCCTCAGCATTAGATCATCATCAAGAAAAGTTCAAATATCTATCCATGGATTTCAAACAAAAAATGAAAATCAAAGAGAAAGACATTGGGAGAATACTCTTTCGAACCCATATGTCTAACCAAATTACCAGCATCACCAAAAACTCACGGGCATCCTTCTACATCGACACATCAAGCAAGACAACCCATCACCAAGTTTGATGGCAAATTTATCCAATTAGGTACACTAGAACATGAATTAGAAGAGAAAGACATCCTTAGTTGGCTATACAAGGATGAGGAAGAAGTCAGAGCTGCTACTATGGAGGTAGCTATACCAAAACAATAGTATGGAAAAGGATTCCTAATCATACAATAGATGGGGTACAATGGCAAAGGACCTATAGGCAAGAATCAAGAAGGCATCACAAAACCATTGGACCCTCCTTCACAACTTTCTAGAGACAAAGTAGGATTGGGATATGGAAACAGTCTACCCACAAAGAAGAAGCTAAATAAATATCAAAAACCTCAATGGAAAGAAAAGAAGAAATACAATGAGGACTCATGGCAAGAGGCCCTACACCAAGTAGTAGAAATAATAAGGAAAGAGCGAGAACACCAAAAAAAAGAGAAACAACAAGAGGAATTGGCCATTCAAAGAGACGAAGCATCTTATGCGGAAGTACACCATATCCAAGAATCCATTCAAAACAAGGCAGAATCACCTCCTGAAGAAATTACTACTCCCCAAGGAGAAACAGTATATGAACAGATGCAAAGAGTACAAGCGGGTCCTGATACAGAATCAAAGAATACTACAAGACTGATATAAATTATCAGGGATCTCTTTTCACCTTACAACATACCTACCAGCAGCACTAAAAGACTCTGGGACAATACTTCCGAAATGGATTCTAATGACTATGAATGGGGCAGCTATTCAAATGTTACTGAAGATATTCCTGAGAGTACTATTCATACACCCCTTTCTCAAGAAGGACAAGGCACAAAATCTAGACTGCTTGAATTTGGTCCACAACATATCTACAAAGCCAAAGAAAATGAGTAACGACACTATGAGGAAGTCTACACGGAAGATGATACCATCGAAGACCTCGACAATATCATTAACTTATCCAATATCCCAGACAAACTTTATGATTCATCTATCATGACACTTACCACAACCAACCTCAACCCACCCAATGACTCTTTACCCCTCGTATTTCCTGATCTCATAGAATGGGATGAACCTAAACACCATGACTTACCCATATTTCCAGATGATGAATCCATTATCCATTACCTATGTACAATCAATCCGGAAACAGGCTCTACTAGCACACAAAATAATGATTTCTACAATCAGGAAGGTGCCAAGTCTCTCAGTCACAAAAATGAAAGAAATAAAGGGTCCAATGTTGAAAACCAGTCAATGGCAGCACTAGATCACAAAAAAGTCAAAATAAAGGATGCATCTGAGGGTGAAAACCTTTTTAAGGCACCTAAGGATGAGAGACTTGACACTCTTCCTGAACACTATCACGAGTGATCACCCATATTGATTGAGCCCACTAAATAAATCAACATTGGTACAAAAGAAGTAGCTAAACACATAGACCTAGCAGAATCTCTAACAGATGAAGAAAAACTAGTTTATCAGATTCTTCAAAGAAAAGAAAATCAACTTTGCTTGGTCCTATACAGATATGCCCGGGATTGATCCAAACTTAATCATGCATCATTTATCTATGGCTCCAAGAGCTAAGCCAGTCAAGCAAAAACTAAGAAAGATGAATCTACATGTAGCACTAATGGTCAAAGCTAAACTAAATAAACTATTAGATGTCGGATTCAACCTATAGACTATTCTTAATGGATTCCAAACATTGTGCTAGTTTCAAAACCAAAATATGCACAGATTTTAGGGATGTTAATAAAGCCTGTCCAAAGGATGACTTACCTTTGCCCAACATCGACATAATTGTAGACCTCACAACAGGCCATGCACTGCTATCATTAATGGATGGTTTCTTTGGATTTAATCAAATCAAGATAGCTCTAGAGGATCAAGATAACATAACGCTCACTTGTCCTTGGGGAATGTATTGTTGGAATGTCATGCCTTTTGACTTAAAGAATGCTGGGGTAGCTTATCAAAGAGCAATGATAATAATCTTTCATGATATGATGCATACCTTCATGGAGTACTATGTGGATAATTTATTGGCTAAGTCATTTACTCGGGTAGAACATCTAGGCATATTAGAGAAAATATTTCAAAGATTGGAGAAATTCCACCTCAGGCTCAACCCTAAGAAGTGTGTCTTCAGGGTAACATCAAGCAAATTATTAGGCTACATTGTGTCAGCAAAGGGCATTGAGTAGATCTAGCGAAGGTACAACCTATCATGGAAATGCCACCTCCAAAGAACATTTGCCAACTCAGATCTCTACAAGGATGATTACAGTCTATCAGGCAATTCATAGCCCAACTAGTAGATAAAAGTCTACCATTCAATCATTTGCTACATAAGAAAATCCCTTTCAGATGGGAAGCCAAATTAGCATAATCGTTTTATCAGATCAAGCAATATCTAATGAACTCACCAGTTCTAGTACCACCCATAATAGGGAAGCCACTTATTCTCTACATATCAACAACAAACATATCATTGAGGGCACTGTTAGCACAAGAAGATCAAGAAGGAAAGGAACAAGCTATCTATTACATCAACAAAACATTAAATGGATATGAGCTGAATTACACATTCATTGAGATGGCTTGTTTAGTTGTGTTATTTGCCTCTCAAAAGTTCGAACATTACATGCTAGCTCACAAAATCAAGCTAGTAGCAAAAAATGATCATCTCAAGTATTTACTCAGCAAAGCAACTCTCACAGGCAGACTAGCTAAATGGGTCATGATTCTCAGTGAATTTAAGGTACAAGTAATTGCAGATCAATTAGCTGAAGCACCACTACCAAATAAGCAACCAATGGAGGTCAAATTTTTAGATAGGGATGTCCTTACTGTTACCACCAAGCAATGGACCCTATACTTTGATGGTTCCTACACTCAACATGGCTCAGATTTCGGCATCTTGTTCATCACTCCTGAAGGACACACCATACCAAGATCATATAGACTCATGTTTCCCTGCACCAATAACATTGCTGAGTATGAAGCTCTAGTCATAGGAATCAAAATGATTGTAGAATGAAGAATTACAGAATTGAAGGTCTATGGAGATTCCCAACTGGTTATAAATCAAATCAACAATGAATATAAGACAAAGGATGACAAGCTACTACCATACAAAAGAAAGGTGGATGACTTTAAACAATACTTTGTACACATCACATTTGAACAAATACTAAGGTTGGACAATAGAGCGGCCAATGCAATGGCTACTATCGCTTCACTGCTACAAATTCTAGAACAACAGAGTCGTTATGAGTTTTTGGTAGAGCAACTATTTTCCCCAGCCTGTGACAATTTTGCATCCCATGCTATCTATGCCTTAACCGGTTCAGACTCTTCGTTATACAAAACAATATATGAGTATCTCAAAACCAATACCCTACCCATTGACCTATCTTGGAACCAAAAATGCAACTTCATTCGGCAAGCCACCCATTATACCCTAACTGTTGATACCATTTACCATTGAGGTCTAGATGGTACTCTTCTTCGTTGCCTTGATTGCAATGAATTTGACTTTGCTTTTCATGAGCTTCACGAAGGTATCTATGGAACACATTCAAGTGGTCCTAATCTCACTAAAAAACTTCTGAGAATGGGATATTACTGGCTGACAATAGAGAAAGACTCTTATCAATTTGCAAAGAAATGTCCTAAGTGCCAAATCCATGGCAATCTTATCCATGCATTAACATAGGAATTGCAGCCATTTACAACATCTTGGCCTTTCTATTAGTGGGACTTGATTTAGTAGGAAAAATACATCCTTCATATTCAAATGGACACAAGTTCATTATCACTACAATAGATTATTTTATTCTCAATTATCTAATCTGCAGATATTGCATCCCCAGTTCCATCATCACAGATAATGCATGTCCCTTCAAAAGCTAGGATGTGCGAGAACTATATGAACGATTCAAAATCCAACATTGTTTCTCTACACCTTACTACCCGTAGAGGAATGGTCAAGTAGAGGCATCAAATAAAACAATACTAAAAATCCTAAAGAAGACAATAAAAGATGTAGGAAAGGATTGGCATGTGCAACTCAATCCGACACTTTGGGCATACAGGACTAGCATCAGGACACTTACATGGGCTACACCATATTCATTGGTGTATGGATCAGAAGAAATTTTACCTCTTAAGGTAGAACTTCCATCACTTAGAGTATCTTTGAAAGGCCTCATTCCAGATGAGGAGTATCGGGTCAACAATAAAAAGAACTAGAGCTTCTGGATGAAAAATGCCAATAGGCCTATAATCACCTCAAAGCATACCAACAACGCATGTGCAGAAGCTACAACCATAAAGTCATCCCTAAGATTTTTAAAGTCGGTGATCTTGTACTCAAAGAAAATCCCAGAAATCAACAAGATCGAGAAAAGAAGGGAAAGTTTGAGCCCAACTGGTTGGGTCCCTATGTCATAATATCAACCTATGGATCAGGTTCCTATCAGCTAACAACTTGAGAAGGCGATGTGATCGATGAACCAACCAACAACATCCATCTAAAGAATTTTTATACTTGAGTGGTCTAATGCACGAAAAAAGTGAAAATACAAAACAAAAATTAAAAAAATAACAAAACTAATAAAAAAAATCAAAAACAACAAAAAGGTGCACTAAAAACAAATGGTGAAAACCTGGCAATAGGTGCTACTTGTGAGGGAATAACTCCTCTATCTATCATTACTCATAGCTTTTGTATCCGAAGTCAAAACCACTGGCCATCGCCCAACACTTTATCAACAACATTATCCTAGACATACTTAGCATAGTCACTGTCCTTTCTTATCTGCATATCAGTTCATTATATCCCACCATGGCTTGGTAATTACTATACATATCCACATCGATCGATATCTATAACTAGAGGCAAAATTCATTTGACTTCAAACAAACAAGAATCGCAGCACGCCAAACAAATCCTGTCGAGCCAAAACTCCAGTAGCAAAGAAAGCAAAACACTGATCCGATCAACAACTTCAACACACATGATGGATAATTTTTTGAAGTATAATTTTTTTACATCTTGCATGAAGTTTTTGAATATTTGGCACTTGAACTTTTTGAATTATTAGATCTCCTAAATTTTCTCTACAATGCATCAAGCTAGAGAAAGTGGTTGGAGACTCCGATATTTTTTTAGTTTTCTATCTGTGAGGCGATCACTTGTACTGTGCAAATCTTGTCTTGCGACGTGATTCAAATATATCATTGAAGACATTGTTCCACTTTGTGCATACAAAGGGTTTAATCTTGTCTGTTTATATGCAAGCAACACTCAAGTCATCTTGGTTCAATTGTACCTCAATGCTTGTGCCATCTTGCAATATCAAAATCCATGTAAATTTTTCTCAGGTCGTTATGGTTCAATTATACCATTATGCTTGTATAAATTTTCAACATATCAACAACTCAATGATGATAAACACAAAGAAAGCAAAAAAATGTGACTATACAGGAATGACAAACGACAGAATGAGGATGATCAATTAGTTGCATACTATTTTACAATTAGTTGCATATCATTTTACAATTAGTTGCATATCATTTTACAATTAGTTGGATATTATTTTACAATTAGTTGCATATCATTTTACAATTAGTTGCATATCATGTTACAAATAGTTGCATATCATTATCATACATCTTATTTTCAAGATACATCTCATATCATATCATTATCAGACATCTCATTTTCAAGATACATCTCACATCATATCATTATCAGACATCTCATTTTCAAGATACATCTCACTTTCAAGATACGTCTCACAAATCATATCATGGCATCTTCATCATCAGTCATATCAATCAATATCCAATCAAAAGCATTTATCTAAAAATCACATCATTATCATAGAACCATCATATCAATATATTAAGCATCATCCATAAGCACATCACATGTGGATCGGAAAATCAGTGTCGTACATATATCTCAAAAATGGTCAAAATGTACAAAAGATGTCATGTTTGTCGAAATACAACACAATGATCAAAATACAATAGAGACAAGTCTCTCAGGTATGACTATCTCCTGAGGCTGATGGTCTCACATCAGATGTCCCAGCTCCTAGATTTCCAAGTGGATCATGTCAAGAATGCCCTGTAACACCTCTACTCTCTGTCCCTGACTGACTCTGAACTGATCGACTAGTAGTAAAACTAGGAGCTCTTTGCTCTCTGGGGACTGGATCCTCATACAACCACCTATAGTACTCAACCACCATGGTGGTGTATGATATCTCCCTCAGTGTGTCCTACATTGGGGCACTAGCTATCACTCTTTGTAGTCTCTTTGCAAGCTCCTCTGCTCAACCCCGATGCTCTCTCTCCGTATCTTGCTCTGCGGTAATCTGTGTAATCTAGCACTGCTGAGCCAGTACATGTGCCTGAAGTTGCTGCATTGTCATCCATAGGGACCTAATCTATGCATCCTCTCAGTGGGTGGGTACCCAGACCTGAATGGGTACCTTTGTCGTGGTGCCACCCATCCCTGTCCATGTCCTAGGTGTTGGTGGATGTAATAAATCTGATCTCCTCCTCTGAGTCGACCGCCTAAACTCATCCATCCCACCCATAGCTGCTATCACCTCGCCTGCCCGACCAACTTCACCAGCTCCAACCACCAAACCTCCCCTCCCTCCCTCCCCAACTGCTCACCTGACTAATCCACCTCCTCTCCTCCCTCCATCTCCTCCTCCAATCCTCCCTCTATCTCCTCCATCCTCTCCTCCATCTCCCTCCATTATGTTTTGATTGTCATTGATGGACACACACTTGCTATGAGATTACTTTTTGTATGTATGAGTTATTCTCAACCGATATTTGTTTCAAATCGATATTATGTTATAGTCTTTAGACTATTGGTGTCTTGCAGAAAAGTGTTTACCGATCTCAAGAGGCATGAGGACTTCAAGCGGTTCGAGGATCTCAAGTGGAACAGAGCAAAGGAACTAGAAGTGGCAGTTATCATTTTCCCAGTCTTCATTTCTGTCAACCAGTAATTTGCTAAACTGGTATTACTCTGAGTTACCAACCAGTAATTGGTAAAGTTGTATAAACCGGTAATACTCTATGATGAGTTACCAACCAGGATATCTCTGTGATGAGTTTTCAATTGGTATATCTTTGTGATGAGTTACCATCCACCGACACTTTGACAGTGATTTTTTGTTGTGTTACCAAATGAGTCTAGATACAATAAACCTAGGAACTTGCAATGTAATCCTATTGGACCAACATGAAATCAGATTCCTTTTAAGGACATCATGTCAAGGGTTTTAATAGGTGAGTACCTGTTAGTGTTTGTAGTGGTTGATGAGTTCTTGTATGTGCGATCTTAATAGAAAAGATCAAGTTTGTGTGCTGTAACAGAGTGTGGATTTACTGAAGACTGAAGTAATGCTGAAATGCATTAGCAATGAGGTATCATGGATCGAACCAAGCAGACTGTGCTATTTGCTAGATCATTCACTTGTTGATTACTCACATCTTTGACAAGTTAGAAACCCTTAGCCGGGTAGGCCCAGAAAAGCCTTTGTAAATCCTCTAACAAGGTGACTCACATATGTGGATCCAAAATCCTCTCACAAGGTAGTCTTTAATCGGACTTATCTCCTAATAGAGATTGAGATTCCTAATAGGATCTGTTTTGGTAAAGAACGTTGTATGACCTTAACCGGTCTGGTTACTATTATGCAAATAGTTACTTGTGAGTTTCATCTCACCGTGGTTTTTCCCATTTGGGTTTCCACGTCAAAATCTCTTGTGTTATGGTGATTGTGCTTCTGTGGGTGAATGCCTTGTTGTTTGGTTTGCATTTGTGTTAACTGGTTTGTTAGTTAAATTGTTATACCGGTTTACTGCTAGACTGATAAAGTGTTTGAGTTCAGTAATTTTTTGTATACTAATTCACCCCCACTCTTAGTATTCATCAAAGTCATTTAATTAGGCTACCTTTAACACAGTAAATGCACTAACCAGCCTTAAACAAAATCCCTTAACCAGGTGGCACCTAACAAATGTCTTTGTAATCTCTTAATAGGGATGGCTCCTCACCGGGCGTACTCTAGAAGAGTACAAATTTTGTGAGTTCCTACTCACGCTGTGGTTTTCTTCCATTTGGGTTTCCATGAGATAAATCTTGCTGTCACTGTCAACTTTTCATGCATGCATATTCTACTTTAGTGATTAATTATATTGATGAATATTAAATAAATGTAAATTAAAGTTAAAAGTTTTAATTGTGCAAAATTGATCAAGTGCTAATTCACCCCTCCCCTCTCAGTACCAGTTGGGACTAACAATTGGTATCCGAGCATCAGGTCCTTAGAATCAGAAGAAGCTTAATCAGCTTAAGGAAAGATCCAAGATGATGCGAAAGGAGGGTTCTAAGTTCTCTAAGGAGAATTACACCTTATGGTGTGGAAGAATGAAACTTTATCTAATATCCCTAGGGGAATGTTACTGGAATCATGTAAACACAGAGTACATTGAACCTTCAGGGACTCTCACTCTAGATCAGATCAAGGAAAGGCCAGATAATACTACTGCTATGGATCTGATTGTCAGCACTCTTTTAGATAATGAATTTGCTAAGGTTCAAGGTTTGAAAACAACTTTTCATATATGGAATAAGCTGAAGATAGTCTATGGGGGAGATCCTCATGTTTAAAAAACTAAAGTAGATAGCCTGAGAGGAAAATATGATGAGATGAGGATGCAGGAAGGAGAAAACATAGAGCAGTATAGCAAGAGAATAAAGGATGTAGTAAACTCCATTAAAAGTTCTGGAGGAAAGATTGAGGAGGATAATGTGGTTAGCAAAATCCTGAGAACCTTGCTACCACAATATGCCATAAGGGTCTTTTCTATCTAGGAACTCAGATCCTTGGGAACAATTAATGTATCTCTTAACTCACTGATCAGTAAGTTTATTGCTTTTGAACTGAGAAATTATGACAACAACGTACCAAAGATTGATGTTGCTTTCAAAGCCTCCATGATGCATTCACCGACAAGGAGAAGGAAAGAAACCGGAAGTAATTTTACTACAAGAACTGGTCATTCCCATGAAAGTGACAACCTATTATCTGAGGCATAGGAGCAAGATGAAATTGAAGCTCTATTGTCAAGAAGATTGCCAAGAGGAAAAGGAAAGTATAAAGGTAAATTACCCTTAAAGTGCTTCTCCTATAATAAGATAGGTCATATTTCTTCAAGATATCCTGACAATGACAGAGACATGAAGGCCAATTTCAAAAGCTACAGGGACAAGAGAAAGAAGGAATGTTATCTTGTGGAGTCACTGATGAAGAATCAGAAGGATCTAGTGGAGATGGAATTGCATTTGTGGTAGTCAAGGAGGATAGGACAGAGGAAGGAGATATGACACTAATTTATAGTACAAACCAGTGTGGAGAATGGGTGATTGATAGTTGTTGCACTCACCACATGACCGGAAAATTCCTTAGCATGGAGGACTACAATGGAGGAACTGTGAGATTCAGAAATGATGCTCCTTGTGCAGTAAAAGGTAAGGGATCTATAGCCTTGAATGAAAAAACAAATTGTGATGATGTCTATTGGGTAGAAGGGATAAAATATAGTTTATTAAGTGTTGCACAACTTAACAATAAGGGTTACTAGTTAGAATTCAATGAAGGAATATGCAAAATAAATGACAAATCAGGAAGTTTGATTGCTATTGGTAAACAATCAAGAGGCAATCTGTTTCACCTAGACACCACCATAGGTAGTTGTCTAATGGCTAAAGTAGAAGACAGTTGGTTGTGGCACAAAAGATTGTGTCATATTAACTTTGATAGCATAGAAAAAGTCAGTAAGACAAAGTTTGTTAGAGGTATGCTAAATATAGTTAGACTTGAAAATGCTATGTGCAAAGAATGTCAACTAGGAAAGTTTATTGAGTCTAGTTTCAGTAGTAAATCCTTTTTGTCTGAAAATGTGTTGGACTTAGATCATACAGACCTATGTGGTCTTATGAGAACTAATAGTTTATATGGAGACCGGTATTTTATGTTGTTTGTGGATGATTTCTCAAGAATGATGTGGGCTGTATATTTGAAGGAAAAATATGTAGCCTTTCACATGTTTAAAGTCTTTAAGGCTCGAGTAGAGAGAGGAACTGGTAAGAATCTGAAGTGTCTAAGATCAGATAGAGGAGGAGAGCTCACCTCTCAAGAGTTCATGAATTACTGTGAGGAACAGGGGATTATGAGACAAATGTCTGCACCCAGAACCCCTCAACAGAATGGGGTTGTTGAAAGAAGAAACAAAACTCTTATTGATTGTGCAAGGATTATGATGATACAAAAGGACATTCCACATATTTTCTGGAGAGAAGCAATAAGAACTATTGTATACACCTTGAACCGGATACAGGTAAAGAAAGGGACAAATAAGTCTCCCTATGAATTATGGTGTGGATACTCACCTAATGTTTGTTATTTCAAAGTATTTGGAAGTAGGTGCTATATCAAGAGGGATGAGTGCACTGGAAAATTTGATCCCAAGAGTGATGAAGGAACCTTCTTAGGTTACTCCACAAAAAGTAAGGTATACTGGTGTTTGAACAAAAGGACTAGTAATATTGTGGAAAGTGCAAATGTCTGAGTAGATGAGTACTCTGAGAAAAATGAACAAGATAGTAAGAGTGAACTGGAGGACTCTAAAGGGTTCGAGTACAATGTACCGGTGGAACCTACTGAAGAAGATCCCATTGAAGTGGCACATGAAGAAGCCTGTGAAGTAGAACCTGCACATCCGGTTGAAGAAGCTCCAAGAAGTGAACCAGTATTGGCTAAGTATGTTAGAAACAATCACTTTGCAAAAAATATCATCGATGACAAAGATGTAGGAGTTCTAACCAGAAGAAGAGCAATAGAGAATGGTTGTATACTCTCGATATTTGAGCCTAAAACAACAAAGGAGGCTCTAAAAGATGATGATTGGGTCAAAGCCATGGAAGAAGAATTGGAGCAAATTGAGAAAAATGATAAATGGACTCTAGTGCCCAGACTAGAAAACAAAAATGTGATAGGCACTAAGTGGGTGTTGAGAAATAAAATAGATGAAATTTGTAAAATGTTAAGAAACAAAGAAAATTTAGTTTGTAAGGGCTATGCTCAAGAAGAAGGTTTGGAATATGGAGAAACCTTCGCACCGGTGGCTAGGCTGGAAGGGGTCAGAATTTTGCTGGCCTATGTTGCTTACAAAATTTTTAAAGTTTATCAAATGGATGCCAAATCGACATTCTTAAATGGTTTGTTAGAGGAAGAAGTTTACATAGAGCAACCAGAAGGGTTTGCATCTAAAGATGGAAGAAATATGGTATGCAGGTTGTAGAAGGCTCTATATGGGCTGAAACAAGCACCAAGAGCTTGGTATGAGAGGCTGCACTCATATGTTCTAAGCATAGGGTTAAAAAGAGCAAGTGATAACAATAACCTATATCTGAAGAGTGGAGCTGAAGGAAAACATCCAATTGCTGAGATATTTGTAGATGACATCATATTTGGAGGAGATGATGAGATGAGTAGAAGCTTTGCAGAACAAATGAAGCAAGAATTTGAGATGTCCATGATTGGCGAGATAAAGTTTTTTATTGGCTTGCAAGTCTCATAGCTAAAGAATGGCATCTTCATCAGTCAGACTAAGTACATAAGGGAAATTCTAAAAACTTTTGGAATGAAAGATTGCAAACCAGTTGGAACTCCAATGGTTACAGGTTGCAAGCTCTCTAAATATGATGAGGTTAAAGAAGTGAATGAGACACTTTATCAGTCCATGATCGGTAAGTTGCAGTATGGAGTACATAGTAGACCGGATATAGCACAAGATGTTGGCTTGGTTGGTGGATTTTCTACAAATCCAAAAGAGACTCACATGGTGGCAGTCAAGAGAATATTTATATACCTCAAGAGGACTAATGAGTATGGTCTTTGGTATCCACATAAGGGAGACTTCAACTTAAGTGTCTTCATTGATTCAGATTGTACAGGGAACATTAATGACAAAAAGAGCACTGGTGGAGGTGCATTTTTTCTTGGAGATAGGATTGTATCTTGGACAAGCAAGAAACAAAACTGCATATCTCAATCCACAACTAAAGCTGATACTAATACATTTAGCCTAAAATTCCAATGGAGGTTTCCGACGGAGAAGGTATATTGTGATCAAACTTGATTTTTTTTTGAAATAATGCCTGATTTCGTCGGAATTCCGACGATAATGCAATGACATTAGGGTTTTTTTAGAAAAAGTGCTCGCGTTCATCGAAATTTTGATGACCGCATGCATTACTTAAAAAAAAAAGAAAAGACCATGTAATTTCATAAATCCCGCCTCTTTACAAAATCCCGCCTCTCATTCGTCCCACCTCTGTAGCGAACCTATGGGTTTAGTCATGGCGGGGAAGATCATTGGTGTGACAGACATGACTGCGGCAAGGAACAAGGGAACAAAGTGCCATGGGCACAAAGTGCCAAGGGCTGGCACATAACCAGCGAGGACGACTATAAGGGAGCCCAAAATGGGCTGTGTAAATGGCGACGCCCGGGCCTCCGTCAACAACAATAAGAGCTATGGATGGAGGAAGAAGTCATCTTGTCCTTCAATTTGTACATTTAGGTTCAAGGTGTGTAGGTTGCTTTTCTTGATTTCTTAAATGGAACCAGTCATGAATATGGGAAATTGCTTCATCTTTCGTTTCTTCAAAATTAAGAATGATGGTAGGATGGCTAGAAGAACACCCTTCTTCGAATCTTCCACAAAATTGTTCTTCAAAATCTTCTTCTTCACTTCTATATCCCATTTGCACAATTAAGATATTGGCCTTCTATATGAATCTCATGAAGGAGTTTTGGCTTCCTAGTTAACTTATTTATTAACTAGTCTTCATTAGTTTACTAATTTGAAAGAAATTAGGAAAGGTCTAGTACCTTGTAGAGTCACTATAAAAGTTTTAAAAGAAGATTGTGATTTACATTCCTCTAAATGTGTTACTAGTATAGGGCGATCCTCTCTCCTCTACTTCCTTGATCTTCTTGAGACCTATTCATTCTTATAGTATGTAGTTCAGTTAATTCATATATCATACTAAAAACCCCATGTTCATTATTTTTATCATTGATCTTTGAGAACAGATTCAAAAAAGTCATATTGTTTATAGAGATATATGTCTTCTTCTACTACACCCCTCCATGATATTGCATCAGTCATGTAGACTAATTTAACAATTGTGTTCTTACAAGAGAAATTTGAAGTGATGTGGCAAAGCTTGTTGCAAATATAGTAGATTATAGTTTTGGATCGAGGCTTGGGATACTTGCACTTGCAAAGGTAAGTGTGCTCAGAGCATGAAAATGATGATGATTAAAGGATCACTTACAAAAAAATGAGTTTGTATTTTTTGTGAGAGTAATGCTTGTGAGTAAAGGGCTAGCAACCAAAGGGGCCAATTTAAGGAAAGTAAGGATCACAAGACTTGTTTTATTACTTAGTAAAATTTTGAATATATTTGTTCTGATTGATGAAATGAATTATTTCAATTTGAGCCATATCAATGAGATGAATCAAAGAACAAGTAGCAATAATTGTTGGTGTAATAGGGATATTACCTAGCTACTTCCACTATTAGGTAATTTTTATGCCTTATCATTTAAGTTTACTTAAGGTATACATAGGATACTTATCACTTTATGTCTCATATCATAAGATTAAGATACTTTCATAATCTTATGATATCCTACATGTCTCATCTTAACCTATATAATCAAGGGGTTCGATTTATAATCTCATTCATTCATAATGTGAACTTGCAATCATTGATAGGAATATAGTTTATTCGTGTCATATTGATCTTCTCATTTTGTTGTGCTTTCCATTAGACCTCTAGATCTTGGGTGGCTATCTCCATAGTCAAATCTTAAAATATTTACCTTTCTAGATTCTATAAAAGAAATGGTTTTATCAAGAATATCATATGGAATAGCTTCTAAATATTTGCATTTGATAACAATATTGTTAGAGCATTTTGCTTTATAGGAAAATAATCTAAACTAGACTTTTTTTTTCAAGCTAAGACAAAACAAAGTAAGGTAGTACAATAATCACTTTCTCTAAATTGAGATTTTTTGGCAAAATTTTCCAAAAAAATCTCTAAATTAGTCACATAAACATACTTTCTCACTATCTTCTCCTCCATATAACCCCTTAGATCAAATAAGGGTATAATTTTGAATGCTCTTAAGTTATACATAGTAATATCTTTGTCACATTGTTTTAAGTTTCATATCTCATGGCAGTGGTTACTCGTCATATGATTGCTATTGTGTAGATGGGTCCTTGAGCCCTAGTTTAATCCAATTTTTTTCTCTATATCAAAGATATTCTTGGCATCCTCACTCAATGGTGATCAAGCTCTCCCTACCCAGATTAACCTATCTCTAAATTTGGAAAATGGGTGTAGAAGTTTGAGTATGAGTACTCTTCGGTTATTTGTCATGCTTGTAAGGAGAAAATAAGGATGAAACTTTCCCTATTTCCCAGGAGATTCAAAATATTGATTCTAATCAAGGGAGTTCCCCTTTGGATTGTTCAAGGATATATAATGCTTTGGGTTCTAATGATGGATGTGCCAATGATATTATGTCCCTTCATTGTCTCAAGAAAATAGGATTTGGAGAGAAGGGTCCTTCCTTTGTGCTCAATCAAAGAGCTTTGGATCAATTTTTTAAACCACTCTGATTTTAGGATGGTTCATTTTTGCTTTAGTTATTTCACCTCTTGTTGTTTTGTTGTTTTGGAGCTATTTTGTTTTGTTGTTTTGTTGGGATTAATGCTTCATCTTTCTCTTTGCACAAGGGATCAGGGCCCTTTCAAAATCCCTTCTTATCTAATTAAAAACACTCAATGATGATGGATCATTATAGTCCCCCCTCTATGCTTGGATTTAAAAATAGAATGAACTCTAACTACTTGTTTAATTCTAATAGAATATGACATTAGGGTACCTAGGTAGCATAAGAGGTTGTTCACTAAATTATTCCACCTTAATGATATTTAATGTTAAGGATTGAATGAAACAAACTCTTGTTCATGGATCACCTTCTTAGCCTCCTATGGAAGTCATTCTTTGTGTGGTCTACCATGACCATAATCAGGGTCTTAATAAATGTATTAGATACTCTCTATTATCAATAAGAGAGTTATCATAATATAGTCGTGGTGAGTGGTTACAAATAAGATTAGTGGGTCCATAGTTCCCACTTGGTTTGTACTTAGAAACATTATCATTTCTTAGTTGTATGGAAACTACAAATTCATGCCTATAGATTACCTATTATTTTGCTTAATAATGTGATTATTTCACATACATCATAAAAGTTCCCTTCTAATATGTTTGTGCATCAATCTTGAAACCATATTTTTATTAACCAACCAATGATAAGAATTATCTTAAACACGCCTCTATATTTGAATCCCACTAGCTTTGATAATCAACCATAATAACCTTAACAATGCATCGACGACAACAATGCCTAATAAATCATCAATTGTCTTAGGTGAATCTAGCCAAAGCCAACCCATCAAATCCACTAATCTCCCTTGCAGCCCAATCATAAAATTTTATGGTTGTTGGAACAAGCTTGGGAGATTGAAGAGATATAAGGAACATTTCAACTTCCAAAATACTGAAGGAACAAAAATAATTAGCTAACACATCTTCTTTTGGGAATTTTTGTATTTAGTTCTTCCTTTGCAAATCAACATACGCTATTTTGGTTTCCCAAATATTTACTAAATAACTTTGAAGATAAATTGGGAAGAGAATCCATCATATAGATATTTCTTTTCAACAGCCTTAGAAGACATTGTTTTGTCTATCATTTATTATAATAGCTAATACCCAATTTTTTTATAAGATAACAAGCAAAACCTCCTCTTCACAAACTATGTTTTCCTTAATAATCCAAGAACGAAAAAAGGAACCCACATAAAAATTACTTACTCCCTACCATGAAGGCAAAAGAACATCCAATTTAAAGATAGATGTACCAAAAGGAAAGAAATATCACCTCAAAATCTATCTTGAACTTATACATTGAATCTATACACGCGAGAATCCCCTTAATAACTCTCTCACAAATTTCAATGCTAGAAGAATGAGTGTTTTCACAAGACTTTCATACTATGATATTTATATCAAGATTCACTTGCATAGTTTTAGAGTCAAGCTGACCCATTCTCATGAGTAGTTTACATGAACCCCTCATAAGAATGGATCACTTAGTACTCATTTCATCAAAGTGATGCTCATAGCGGTGAAGCATTAGGGATTCCTAGGAGGTCACCCATACTAATTCCTAGGAGGATATGATGAAAATCAAAATAAATAGTTTGAAGATAATATTAGTTACCTAAAGGATATTCCACTTGATTATTTGGTATATCATAACTATTTTGACAAATTTTGAAACCATTAGAGGTACCTTTTGCTTCTGTAGATGAGGCATTCATTCATGTTGAAGTTGTGATAGCTTATTTGCCTCTTTATAGACAACAAATTATCCATACGAATTATCATATATACTTGTAACCTCCATCCCAAACCACCTATTTCACTCTTCTTCCTTTGTGTACCTCTTTTATTCTTCCATTAACTCTTCGCTTACCTAAATTCAATCCAAAATATAGTGTATATAGCATCAAAAAAATTCCATATTTGATTAATATTATCCACAACATATCGAAAAGACAAATACCACACTTACTGTGTCATCAACCAAAAATAATTTACTTACATATTCAAAGAGTTCAATAATGGAGAAACATCCATGTGGTGCTCTACACATGTCATTGAAGGTTCAAGAAATACTTATCCTCTATTGGTCCAAACTTTAAATCACTTTCCATGCATGAAAATAATTGCAACCATACACAATTTCCCACCCAATAGATTCTCTCAAACTAGTTTACTATCTTAACATAGGGTCAAGGAAAAGAGGGCCAAAATAGGAATCCAATTGTCTTAAAAGCCTTCAAAACCATAGTGGTGAGGATTGAATTTCTTTCTTTAGTGGTATCTTTCTCTAGATTAATTAGTTGGGGATTCTATTAGGACCTTTTCCTAATTAAAAAAATAAATATAAAGATTACATCCCTAAATATTGCATCATAATAGAATAAATTTCTGCAATATTGAGACTAAATTCATAATAGATTTATAGTGATGAATAAAGAAATATTTAAGATTATCAAAAAATTGATGTTTTCTTTCTCCCAACCGTCATTGGATATTGGGTGATCTTTGAGGCATTATGTCAAATAGTTCATGTGCCCTATCTAAGCTTACATATTTTGCATGCATGTGTACCTGGGTAGTTGCACTACAACATCTATACTCACTAATCACATTTGGTTGGAAGTTTCTAAATCCATTTCAAACACATCTTGTGCATATCCCACAATCATAGCATTCCATTAGATTGTGTTTCTTTGATGCATCTCACTAAACAGTTCATGCGCTTTCATGTCTATACTTCCACATTTTCCAAACATGTCAAACAGAGCATTTCCAACCGTAAGCATCTGATATTAATTGCCCAAGCATCTGATATTAATTGCCCTTACCTTTTGCTTTGATGGAAGCCCATACTCTATTCCAAAGCTCCCATTTTGGCATAGGTAGAGAGTACGTTGGCAAATAAAACTGATCGAAATGGAAATTTATTTGTTGCATTGACTGCATTGTGAGGACGCTTATGTATTTCATCGTCAACATAAAGCAGGAAAGGACATGAGAATATCTCCTTGGGGAGGTATTCTATGACAGCTGCGAGGTAGATGAGAGTTTCTTATGCCATTTGCTTTGTTCTATGCAGTCAAACACGAGAACACTGTTTGAATTCAAATGCTAACGGTGATTGTCTTTTTAACGGAAATAGATGGGAAGGGACGTCAAGGGAAGGAATGGGCCCACAACACACCTAAGCAGTCAAAGCTTAGTGTGTGTTGTTTAAGGCTGCCCCCTTAAGACATCATAATTTATTGGCTCTTCACTCCTAAGACCTTCAAAAGTATTTAATGGCTTCATTGAGTCCTTTTGTCTTCCAAATTCACCTGCACCAACTTGAATTCTCCTTCAATGCTTGATTGCTTGTTCACTTGGAATTGAATTGATTTTATAACTAAGAGATCACTTGAATTGTAGGTAGACCCCTTCAAATGATAGGGTAGGCTTCCTTTTATACCTTATATATGTCTTGAAAGCATTTTATCCTGATGGCTTTAAATTAAAGTACTTCCTCTTCTATCTGGTATTGGTGGAGTAGATCCTTTTATGATATGTAAGTTGAGAATATTTTATGAAAGGTCCCTAAATGAATACACTTTAAACTGATTTTAATATACCTTGAAGTGTGCAATATGGAAGGTTTGTATTCTTAATCTCCTGCCCATTTCTTAATTTAAAAGATGATATCTTTATTAAATATCTTTATTAACTTGATTTCTCCTTCAATTCTTGATGAATGCTTGATTGCATGTTCACTTGGAATTGAATTGATTTTATAATTAAGAGATCACTTGAATTGTAGGTAAACCCCTTCAAATGATAGGGTAGGCTTCCTTTTATACCTAATATATGTCTTGAAAGCATTTTATCGTGATGGCTTTAAATTAAAGTACTTTCTCTTCTATCTGGTATTGGTGGAGCAAAGGTTGCATTGCATCGTCCTAGGATACATATTTCCGCAGATACAACACAAGTTAAATGTATCCCAGGTCGATGCAAAGCAACCTCTGCTCCAGAGATCACCAAAAAATAGAGAAAGAAATTTAATTTAATGCCATCAGGATAAAAGTCTTTAATCAAGACAGATAAAATTTGAGTTTGATTGTCATCATTTACTTTGCCAAATTCTTCACATGTAACTCCTGAATCAATTTCCTACTCACAAGAATTTTATTATGTCTCAAATATAGGGAAACAGAAGGCTTCAAATAGAAAACTTGAACATGCAACTAAATCCATTGACTAACCAGAAGAACAAAATTAAGAAACCATTTGATCATCTGAGAGATGTTGTAGACTTGCAACTCACCAACTAAGTTTTTGCGGGTAAGAATTTTTTTTGTTTTGGTTATGGTTGTGGTGTTTATAGGGAGACATTTACAAATTTATATCTATTTTCACTATTTAATGGTTTATGGGTTTGTAATGGTAATTTAATGTTCTTTCATATTTTTGTATATATTCTTTATAATAACCTATTATATTGATTTGTTCTATTATGCATAATGGTGTGGGTCAGACGACTTTGCCGTCGGTGCATGAAAGCATTGAACGAGTTCTACTTTTAAAAATTACATGAAACATTTTTAATTTTTTTGATTCAGTGTTATTTGCAAAAAATGATTATCAATGATGTTTCCTTTCTCCAAGAATTGTCTAGGATCTTTCCATCATATAATATGTAACATCGAATGACTAAATCTTTTCATTACAAATGCTTAATTTATTTAATTATTATCTGAGCACGAATTAAAATTTATATCTGTATGGAAGCAGAACATACAAGTTGAAGAGTCATGTGCAAGCAATTTTCCTAAAAGAAAGCAAGCAGGCATTATCTTGAATGACATGGAAACAAGCTCATCAGCTGCTTAGAAGAGAGCAATTGTAGACTGGCAGAGGAAAGTGTTTAAGGGTGTTAAATAGATAGATAATATGCAATACAAACAATGTTTGGAGTGTCTAATGTGACGTCTCTAATTTATGTCCAGACGGACTAACTAGTTTTGGAGTTCCTGCAAAACCTATTGGGCCACACTTGGAGGAAATCAATGTGTTCATGCAAGGAGCACCTTTTTTCTATTATAAGAATGATACTTTTGCACTAAGGGATATTTGAAAGTCAATATCCAAAAATTTCTATAGTGTGGAACCAGAGTTGGCTCAAAGTAATTTTCAGCTTTCAGAAGACCAAGAGGTTATGTACACAATCTCCCAATAGAAGGCAAATTTCAAGCATTACCTCTCCCCCCCCATGACTATTCAGGAAGCACTTCCTCAGACAAAGGACTATTGGCCTCCATGGGATCAAAGAAAAAAATTGAAGCATAGACTCTAGACAATGTGGTGGTGTTCTTCGTGAAGAACTCTGCACTATAATTGAAAATTCACGAGGGAAACTGCAAGATAGTGAAGAGAAATACAATTTTTAAAAGTGGGAAGAATGAATATTGGTTTGGGTGGGGCCAAGTCAGGTGGCTCCTCTAGAGGTTGACGAGATAGAAATCATATTAGGATTTGAAAAAGATCACACTCATGGAACTTCATGTGCGAGTAATCGATTGTGGTGTTTGGGTAATGCATTCCAAATAGATACAATTGCATGCCATTAGGATAAAATTATTTAATCAAGACATTACCCATTTGGAATGCAACTGTATCTATTTGGAATGCATTACCCAAACACCGCAATCGATCACTTGCACACAAAGTTCCATGAGTGTGATCTTTTTCAAATCCTAATATGATTTCTATCTTGTCAACCTCTAGAGGAGCCACCTGACTTGGCCCCACCCAAACCAAGATCCATTCTTCCAACTTTTCAAGATTGTATTTCTCTTCACTATCTTGCAGTTTCCCTCATGAATTTTCAATTATAGTGTAGAGTTCTTCACGAAGGACACCACCACATCGTCTAGAGTCTATGCTTTATTTTTTTTCTTTGATCCCATGGAGGCCAATAGTCCTCTATTTGAGGAAGTGCTTCCTGAATAGTCATGGGGGGGAGAGATAATTCTTGAAATCACTCTTCTATTGGGAGATTGTGTACATAACCTCTTGGTCTTTTGAAAGCTGACAATTATACTTCGAGTCCGCCAACTCTTGTTCCACACTATAGAAATTTTTGGATATTGACTTCCAAATATCCCTCGGTGCAAAAGTATCATTCTCATAATAGAAAAAAGGTGCTCCTTGCATGAACACATTGATTTCCTCCAAGCGTGGCCCAATAGGTTTCGCAGGAACTCCAAAACCAGTTAGTCCCTCCGGACATAAATTAGAGACATCACATCAGACACTCTAGACATTGTTTGTTTGTATTGCATACTATCTATCTATTTATCACCCTTAAACACTTTCCTCTGCCATTCTCCAATTGCTCTCTTCTAGGCAGCTGATGAGCTTGTTTACATGTCATTCAAGATAATGCCTGCTTGCTTTCTTTTAGGAAATTTGCTTGCACATGACTCTTCAACTTGTATGTTCTTCTTTCGTACAGATATAAATTTTAATTCACGCTTAGATAATAATTAAATTAAATAAGCATTTGTCAAGAAAAATTTTAGTCATTCGATGTTACATATTATCTGACGGAAAGATCCTAGACAATTCTTGGAGAAAGGAAACATCATTGATAATCATTTTTTGCAAATAAAACTGAATCAAATAAATTAAAATGTTTAATGCAATTTTTAAAAATAGAACTCATTCAATGCTTTCATTCACCGATGGCAAAGCCATTTGACCCACATCATCTCTCGCTGTCAGAATTCCAATGACAACTAATGAAATGACCGACAAGGATGCTGTGCATCCGACGACACTCCTCTGTCAAAATTTTATCCTTTGGAGTCGGAATTCCGAAGATAGGCCGAGATTGCGACGGTATTCTTTCGGGGTATGAGCATCCATGGTGGCCATCGGAAAGGTTGGAGGTGATGTTAGAATTGCGACGACCACAAGGATAGTCGAAATTTCTGACACAAAGTTTTTGATGGCTTTTTTTGTCGGTAGTGCGATGAAATTTGGTCGGAATTCTGACGATTTGTTGTCAAAATCTTGACCCGAATGTACTAGTGTGAGTATGTAGTTGCTGCAATCAACTACACATAGATAGTTTGGATCACACAATTGTTGGAAGGTATCTAAGAAAAGGTGATTGGACCGGTAGTGATTCATTGTGACAACACTAGTGCCATTGACATATCCAAGAATCCAATGATGCATTCCAAAATGAAGCACATAGCTATCAAATATCACTATCTAAGGGAACAAGTTCAGGAAAAGGAAGTGATGTTGGAATATATCCCAACAAAAGAGCAGGTGGTAGATATCTTCACCAAGACACTACAAAAGGAAACCTTTGAATATCTCATAGGTAAGTTGGGGGTGATGCCCCTACCTGCAGTAAAGTAAGCAAAAAGCACTCTATATCAATCTGGTATGATTTCAAATTTTTTAAGGGGAGCAGTCTTGTAAGTTTACTGAAATGAATCTTTTGCATTGTTATCAAAGGGGGCGATGTGATTATAATATTTTAAGCATTGGTAAGCAATGGTTGAGCTGAAAGTTACAAGTTGTTGAAAATAGAGTTTTACCAATGTTATGGGGAGATATTCATTACTCAGGGCAGAAGTAATGAGTGGTACTAAAATGAAACTGATAAGACAAATTCTGAAGTGTTGCCATCAATGCCAAAGGGGGAGATTGTTGGCATTGACAAAACCGGTCAATCCAGAGAACTGATATATGAGCTAAGATTTGTCATTGATGTCTAACACTGACCAGTGAAGTGGTATCAGTAGAATGGTGTATTTCAGTAAGCAAAGGTGATGACTTACAAACACATGGAAACAAAACTAGAAACAAATGACCAAAAGGTCAATTAGCTCAAGGGAAGATAGACTAATCTAACCAGTCTATCATTCAAGAAGATCAGTCATTCTGATGATGATGAAGTCACAAAAGATGACTCAGACAAGAAGACTTGAGGTTATATGCAAACCAGAACCTCATTGGCAAACATGGGAAGAGACTTGATGCTAGCGCAACAAACTAACAGTCAAAGGATGAACCAGTAATATAGAAGTGTAGTGGTATACCGGTACATTGGTATGATAGAAGGAAGATAGGTGATCACCATAAATCTGGGAGCGGTGATCCGTTATTTAGCTGCGGTGGAAAAAGGTGTGTTGGTGAGCTTGTGTTTATGCCAAATAATAAGTTGGTAAGGTCAACTTCAGTTATCATGCAGTCAAGCATGATTACCTATAGATTTTTTGGTTTGCATTTAATTGACTGAACTCGACCCAGAAGTTACTGTCTTTGGAAGATGTGGTGGCAAAATTCGTTGAACACTTGGCAGAATTGTTGCAGGGCGTGCAAACAAAGAGTGGGAGATTTTGAATTTGAAATCTTCCAAAATCTGTGATTTCTTTGATTGAGAAAACACCTGAAGGTGTCAGCAAAAAATGTATAAGTATGAATGGTTTAAATAAACAAGTCGGAAGATTTCAAATTCAAAATTTGAAGGACTTGATCGTAAAATTTACAAAAAACAGATCTTCTAGAAGGTGATCCAAAGTGAAGAGTAGAGTGAGAGGAAGGGCTAAAAGGATTTAGCAGAGTAGAGGGTGTTTGAGGTAGATCGGATGAGTGCAAAGCCGAGAGACAGAGGACCGACAAAGTGCAGATTTGAAGGTTAGAGAACCGATAGAGTACATAGCCGAAGTTCAGAGGATCGACAGAGTGCAGAGCCGAAGAAGAAAACCGGTGTTGTGTAGAGCAGACACAACCAGTGTGGATAGAGTATGATTTGCATTATGATCTGATCAAGCTATCAGTAGCTAAGTTAGCAGATCATCCATTTGTTTCTTTCTAACCATTGCAACTTAAATCCCTTAACTAGGTGGACTTTAACAGGTCCCTTTTGTAAAATCCCTTAACTGGGTGGCACCTAACAAGTGTCTTTGTAATCTCTTAACATGGATGGCTCCTCATCGGGCGTACTCCAGAAGAGTACAAATTTTGTGAGTTCCTACTCACACCGTGGTTTTCTCCCATTTGGGTTTCGACAAGATAAATCTTGTTGTCACTGTCAACTTTTCATGCATGCATTTTCTACTTCAGTGATTAAGTATATTGATGAATATTAAATAAATGTATATTAAAGTTAAAAGTTTTAATTCTGAAAAACTGATCAAGTGTTGATTCACCCCTCCCCTCTCAGCATTGGTTGGGACTAACAAAAACTCTAATGGCTTCTCAATATGTCAGTCTTTAAAACCTTAGCGAATTGTGTTTTACACTAGCAATTTATACTCTAAACCATCTTTAAGATTGAAATTTAATTACAGTTTAAGTTGTTGACGTCATGGATTAATTTAGGGCTACTTTAGTTTGAGCTTTTAGATGGATTAGAGCCTCAGGGATTGCTCTTCTATTCCTGCATATTGAGACATACCGAGGATTGTTTCAACCTTATTACTAAAATAGGAATTACAATATACAACTTTATTTTAATTTTTAACATAAAGGATTCTATATAACGATAATAAAGTAGTGGCACTCTACAGTAGACACGAAAATTTCATTGTCCATGAAATTGAGTGAGGTGCTTCTGGAAAAAAACTCTGAAAGTTTAGTTTGCATCAATATTTCAGTTCACATGTCATGATTAAAACTAGCTAAAAGAGGCATGTGTAGGGACTAGAAATAAGGAACAACCTGATTGAAAATATAGCTCAAAAGGGCCCATTAAAACCAAACTTATTTGAGTTTGATGTATTGAGTTTATGGTTTATATGCTCTTTGTGACTACATTTGACAATATGAATGGCTCTTGCTGCTCTTCCTTTGGAGGGTACCCTACCCAATTAAGAGATATAAGGGAGTTACAATTAAAGTGTAAACAATGGAAACCCCCAAGAAAACTAGATCTAAAGCCACAAATATAGGTTCTAATATCATATGAGCCCAATTGAAGCAATATGGTGGATGCTCTATTATAAATGATGACTGCAAATTTCACTATCCTAGCTATCTGAACATGATCATACATCTAATAAGGCTTCCTCTCATGATTTGATGCCATTATTGGATTATTTTGATCTTCTTAAGGTCTATCTATGTGTGTGAAAAAGTGGTCTATAAGCTGCAAGCAAAACACTTCAATTAAGTCATTATATGCATGGTTAATAATCAATAATCAATAAGTAAAAAACCATAACAAAGCGACTAATTGCCTTCTAAAAGATGCGAGTATAAGATTGCTCTCAAATTTTTATAAGCAATACTAGTGACTAGACTACACCAAGATGAAGGATTTAATCTATATGATATTAACTATATGGATGCAAGATGGATGAATAATTCAAGCAAATAATCAATTCAAGCAATAATGAATGTAAAATGGATGCAAATAATCTAAAAAAGCACAATAATCTTCAATTACTCCAGAGCAAAATTAGCGTGATAATAATCTCCAAGTGTGTTCTCAAAAATCTCTGGGATAAATAGGAATGAGAGCTGAAGACTAAATTTATAGAGAATTACCAAGAGAAAAGCTCAATTTAGAATTAATTGAAAATAATTGAGAAATCAGGTTTAGTTAACATTGAGATAGATTACAATTATAGTTTAATTGTGTAGCATCCTAAAATTGTGACACTTGCAATTTCGACTGCATTTGGCTCTTCACGATGGCGACGCAACATTGAACTTGAATGGAGACCCCGAAACTTGCTCATGACATCAAAAACTGCATTTTTCCAGCACCTTGGCCTGATCCTCCTTGCACCTTGCTGTCCCGGGAGGTGGGACCAGAGCGCCCAGCGCCCTGGTCCTTTAGGACCAGGGCGCCCAGCACCCTGGTCCCCCAGGACCATGGCGCCCAGCGCCCTGGTCCCTGGCCCTATTTTGGGCCCGGTCTCCTATGGGACTTCGGGTCTTTTTGTTTGCAAATTGGAAAATAACATTTCCTGGTCGGCCTAAGGTCGGGAAAATCAGTCTTTTAACCCTAATTGACAAGTATATAAACTACTTTTCCTCTCTCATTTGGGTAAGATGGAAAAGGCACAAAAACGATATTCAAACATTCAAGCATTCAAGAATTCAAGCATTCCTTCAAGCAATTGATCATTCTAAGTCTCCATTCAAGGCTAGGTGTTGCATTCAGGACAAGGATTCAACCATTGAAGAGGAGATCACATGCTACAACATACAACATACAACAAACAACAACATCTATACCTTCGCATAAAAGGATACAAACATCCTTACAACAAGGTACTAGTACTTGTTTTACATTACGGTCATTTACATTTACAACATTTCTCATTTCTTGGTTAATTCCAAAACTGGGGTTTGACCTAAGGGCAAACCCCTAATCCTTAACCCCCCAATCGTCTTCTCTTTTCTGTGTGTAGGTTGCAGGTACGCGGCTGAAATTGAAGATCTGGAATCCTTGTGCAGAGACGAACAGATCCCCCTTCATTTTGCGGATTTTTCGGAGGACCGTGTGCACGCCGGGCGCCATCGTCCTGTCAACTTTCGCTCAAATTTGCAGAACAGCACCGTCTCGGTATTTTACTACTAATTCCAAGTCCGCAGCTTCATATCATATCCCTATCTCTATTTATAAGCGAATATTTCCCACTTTACATGCATTCCTAGTTCAATCTTTCTATCTACATTTCTTTACAAAAGAGGTTATCCTTGCTATCACAACCCTTGAAACTCATATAGAATCCAATCTTGCATTGTGTGGGATTGGATCTTGTGGGTTTCAACCCCTCTTTTGAATGTAAAGTCTCTCCTAAGTGAAAACCATCAACCCTAGTGACTCTCCCTTCTCTCTCCTCGGAGTTGGGGAGGGGAGAACGACTAGGGTTCGATTTTTTCCGCTTTACATTTTGGTGAACCCGACGTGAACATCCTCATTCTGATTATTCATGGTTAGATCTGAAAATTTTTCTTCCCTAATTATATTTCCATGTTTGATCTTTTGCAAATTTTAGAGGTGGATTGCATAGAAAACCCTAAAATTTTCTTTTTAGTAATTAAACTTGTGAAATGTTTAATTGTTAATGCTTGTTTCAGATCTACCCTTCTATTGCAAATTGTCAATTCATATTTGTCCTTTAATTCTGAAAATTAAGTGGTTAAAGGTCAAAACCCTAATTTTTAAAACCTTCTTGATTCACCCTTTGACTGATAATTTCACTGATCAAAACATCTCCAAATCGGCTGTAACTTTGGATTCCGCAATAAAATCACAATATCTTTCATCCCTGAAAATTTAGAAAAAAGTTGCGAGGACCGTGTGCACCCCGAGCGCCATCGTCCCCGACATTTTTTCCGAAATTTCGGGAGCTAGATCTTACTGTATTTTTCTGCTAAAATCCAGAATTTTGGCTGATTTTATCAATTTTAACACTTTCAAAATTAAAGTCAAAATTGGTCTAGCGATTGCTTGGATTGAGGCTTCTAATCATTCAAAAATTGTTGAAATTGAAATTTTTATCAAAATTGTGTTTCTTATAGTCCTAAATCTGAAAAGTCTATTAGCATTCATCCGAAATTTCAGTGCTTTATTCAAATTTTTGCAGTTTGTGACCTTTGAAATTAAGTGTTTAATTGCAACAACTTTGATTTCCACTTTCAAAATTTGAATTTTGCATGAAATCGAGTCAATTTTTAAATTTCAAAACTTGCATTTCTTTCAGTATTCCTTCTAAAATCATAAAATTCAAAATTTCAGTTTCCCTCTCCTTTTCAAAATTCAAATTTTACATTTTTCAACAATCTTGGTAGGGTTCAATTTTGAGATTGCAACTTTAATTTGGCCTATCTACAGATCGTAAAATCACTCAATTTTTTCAGATTAGCTTTAAAATCATCATTACTTTCATCCTTGAAAATTTTGAAAAAAGTTGCGAGGATCGTGTGCACTCCGAGCGCCACGGTCCCGGACATTTTTTCTGAAATTTCGGGAGATTGTCCTGATTGCATTTTACAGCTTAAATCTAGGAGATTGGCTGATTTTATTGAAATTTGCTACCTCTAAAATTCAAAATCTTCTCTCTTTCTTTAGTGCATGAGTTTTACGACAATAAGCCCTACTTACACTATTCCCATTAGACGAAGCCTTAGAATTAAGTCTTTCCAAGGTGTAATTATTGAGGAGATGGAACCTAATTTGAATGGCCTTTTTAACGAGGACATGGGTAATTCCTCTAATCCTCTTAATGATGAAGAAGCTCTCCATGAGGTTTCTGTAGAACAACTTTCAAAATTGGATAATCAATTTGATGATTTTCGACGATGGATGTCTCAAGAATATCCTGATAGCGAAGCTCTTTCATTAATTGAGGGTCTAAAACGTATGGTTCAAAGTGATAAGAATGGAATTGATATTTTGCGTGGTATTGCACACATTGTTGATTCGAATGTGATGCCTATGAAAAGTTGTGCCGAAACCTTAGGTTATACACAACCTCCTACTCAAGTCAATCATTCTATTCCTTTGACAACTCCTATTGCTAGTATACCTACTTTTACATCAAACATAATGACTACTTCAACACAAGACATTCCTCCTATGATCACCAGTCATGGGGGAAATCCATCTTCTTCAATCAACCCTCTTCCTTCATTCAATCCGACTTCTTCTTTCATTCCTTCAATGAGTGTTCCTATTATATCACCACAAATGAACATGACGCAAGGGGGCAATTCATTTAACCATTCCATTCCTCCTTGTAGTGTTCCTCCCTTCCAATCATCTCCTATGACTAACTATCATAGTGTCCCACCACCTTACTCTCTACCTTCTTTCAATAACATAACACCTCCATCACAATCTAACACGTCTAATATGAACTCTTCGACTGAAGCGACCATTAACAATCTTGCACAAACTGTCTCTTCTTTACAGCAACAAATTGCCTCTATGAATCAATCTAAGTTTAGTGTGCCCACATTTGATGTTGCGAGCCCACTTTCTCTTGACATTGTCCGAGCTATTCCCCCTAAACATGTTGAAATTCTGCATATGGAGCTTTATAATGGTAAGGGTGATCCTCTAACACATGTTAAGACTTTTCAAACAATATGTACCGATTTTTCTTATGACCAAAGATTGCTTGCAAAACTGTTTACTAGAACATTAAGAGATAAAGCCCTACAATGGTATTGCTCGTTGCCTTCTTATTCTATTACTTCTTTCGAACAACTTGCAAATGCTTTCATTCAACAATTTCAAAACAATATAAGTCCTAAAGTTACTTTGATTGATTTAATGCATTGTAAACAAGGTGTTAAAGAAAAAGTGACTGATTTCATTGGTAGATATAAGCATTTGTATGCTCAAATTTCCTTTCCAATGCCTGACAATGATATTCAAAGAATCTTTATTTCTAATTTACAAAAAGATATTAGAGAAAAACTCCTGTTTTCTGAGTTTACTTCTTTCCAACAGTTGTGCGCAACTCTTCATAATTATCAACTGACTGTGAGTCAAATGGAACAAGCAAATCCTATGGCTCTGAGTGATAAGGGTGATAGTAGTCAACAACCATTTGGGAAGTTTAAACCGAACAGAGAGTCCATTAAATTCAATGAAAACATCATCAACAACCATGTGAATGCGGCATCAGGTGTGCCTCCTATTTCTAAGTTTTTCAGGAAAGAAAGAAAGTTTACTCCTTTGAATGAATCATTGCATAGTATTATGAATAAGTTATTGGAACAAAATGTGCTTACTCTTCCTCCTATAAGGCAAATAGATCCTGCAAAGATTAATTCACCCTATTTTGATAACAAATCTTTTTGTCAATTTCATCGTCATCCTGGGCATGATACTGAAAAATGTTTTGCTTTAAAGGGTAAAATTCAAGATTTGATTGATAATAATACTATCTCTATTTCTGGTGTGAATGATAAAGGCAACAAATCTGTAGCTCCTCCTAACCAAAATCTTCAGATTTTTACTGATCCATTGCCTTCTCATATCTCTAATGCGATTGATACTTCTGATTCCTCTGTCTCACCTGATGATCTCGTGTCTATGACTCTGAATGTGATTAACTTTGTGGAACAGCAGAAAATCCCTAAAGAACCTTCCATCACATTTGATTCTAGTGAAACTATCAGGGCACCTGATGGTCCTTTATATATAGTTGCAAAAGTCAAGAATACACCTTGCCGTGGAGTGCTTATTGATCCTTCTTGCATGGTTAATGTCATTACTAAAGAATTTCTTTTTACTTTGCAATTGAATCAAGTGATCTATGATGAAACAAATGTGGTTGTGAAATTATTTCATGCATTTTCTTCTCCTGCAATTGGTTCTATTACATTACCTATTGAGGTCCATAACAAATCCCTTGATGTGGACTTTGCTATTATTCCATCATCCGAACAATTTCGTGTGAAGCTAGGCTATCCTTGGCTATCTTCCATGAAAGCTATTGCTTCTCCTATCCACAAGTGTTTGAAATTTCCCCATAATGGTGAAGTTGTTACTGTCAATCATAGCCTCTTTAAACCAGTTGAAAGAACTTCTAGTGTTCCTATTGATTACTTTTGGCCTAAACAATTCCAATCTCTTCCTCCGCGAAGTGATCATCTTTTCAAATCTTATCAAAAGTGGAAAAAAGATATGATCCTATCTCTAAGTGAACCTAGAACACCCAAACTTGACATTCCTATCATTCTTGAGAAGGAAGTTCTTCCTTTGAAAGATAAAACCAATGTCTTTCCTCAAGAAGATTCCCAACCCATCCCTATGGATGTGACTATGCCTATGATTAATAAACTTCCTAAAAGTAGACCTATACCTCCTCGTCATGATGGGCTTGGTATCCTTCCTAAACCAAATATCCCTCCCTTATATGGAGCAATTCCTCCTCCTTCCTCTTATGGAGAGAAGAGACCTTCCTCTTCTCCTATTGTTCAACCTAAGAGACCTCAACCTAAACACCCAAGTGGTAGGGATGAGAACATTCCTCCTCCTCAATCTTCGCAACTTCCTACTAAGACTAGATGAAATCGTTCTGCACGTGAACGCCGACGAAAGCATCATCTTAGAGCTCAGGCAGCTGCTTCTCAAACTTTGCAATCCCCAAAAACACCTTCAGCTAGTATTATTCCATTTTCTCCTCAGCCGGAAATTGAGCCAAAATCTCCTAAACATAAGGTGCATGATGGTCTTGATCCTGTGCAAGTTAAAGATCCTATTTTTATAAATCTTGATGATGATATAGATGAAAATGTTATTCATGATGAAAATGTTACTCTTGTTCATTCTGATAGTGAATATGAATATGTTGATGTTGATAACCATTTATCTAATGCATTTTCTAAAGCACTTATCCTAGCTCCTAAACAAGAACAACGTGGCTCGGAACATGAACATAGCCCTTGTTTGGATCTTGTGATAGCTCCATCTGCTGTGTTGGATGTTCCTCTTCTAGCGTGTTTCCTACCTTCTCGAAATACTGATCAGCAAGATTGGGGGGGTAGATGACGTGCTAGACTAGTTTCATTAGCATAGCAGATTCTCTCCTCCTCTATTTCTTTTGTTACTTCTTCTATATGTTATTCTCATTCTTCTATTTGTTGTCCTTAGTGTTGTCTACTTGAGGACGATACAAAACATTGAGATCTCTTTTGGTCTCTCTCATGTTGACTCAAAAGACACATGTGTTCCCTTCTTCTAGGTGACCTTCCTTGATTGGGGAATGAAGAACAATTATGCATACATACATATGATATACATGAATTATCATACAACACACTGACCCCGAGGAAAGCGAAGTCACCTTGTGCTTTGTGTTTTGTGTCTATTATCCTTGGGCTTATCTCACACTTGGGGGCTAAATCCTTGTGATAACGTGCTCCTTTCCCTTCTCATTCTTATATGTATCACTACCTTAAAGAAATCACCCCCGGTGAGGCATGTGCGATCGCTTTAACGTAGGGGGGCATACATCCCGTCCATATCTTTTCAAGATACTTGAAAATTTCTTGACAAATTTAGCTTTGCCTTGAAAATTTTTGATATCTTTCTTGCATGACTCATAGTGAGGGAACCTTACTACTGACAGTCATGGTTCTCCCTCGTGATCTTCCCTTTTACTTTGTCAATCGAAGTCGTAAGATCCTTAGTCCACTGGGGGCTTGGTGTATCTTGCCTCCTGGACATGGTGAAAGTTTTTCAATATTGTTTCCTTGTACTTTACCGGAAGTATGAGCGTACGTTTATACTCCCGCTAAAGTGGGGGCTAAATGTAGCATCCTAAAATTGTGACACTTGCAATTTTGACTGCATTTGGGTCTTCACGATGGTGACGCAACACTGAACCTGAATGGAGACCCCGAAACTTGCTCATGACATCAAAAAATACATTTTTCCAGCACCCTGGCCTGATCCTCCTTGCACCCTGCTGTCCCGGGAGGTGGGACCAGAGCGCCCAGCGCCCTGGTCCCCCAGGACCATGGCGCCCAGCGCCCTAGTCCCCCAGGACCATGGCGCCCAGCGCCCTGGTCCCTGGCCCTATTTTGGGCCCGGTCTCCTATGGGACTTCGGGTCTTTTTGTTTGCAAATTGGAAAATAACATTTCCTGGTCGGCCTAAGGTTGGGAAAATCAGTCTTTTAACCCTAATTGACAAGTATATAAACTACTTTTCCTCTCTCATTTGGGTAAGATGGAAAAGGTGCGAAAACGATATTCAAACATTCAAGCATTCAAGCATTCAAGCATTCCTTCAAGCAATTGATCATTCTAAGTCTCCATTCAAGGCTAGGTCTTGCATTCAAGACAAGGATTCAACCATTGAAGAGGAGATCACATGCTACAACATACAACATACAACAAGCAACAACATCTATACCTTCGCATATAAGGATACAAACATCCTTACAACAAGGTACTAGTACTTGTTTTACATTACGGTCATTTACATTTACAACATTTCTCATTTCTTGGTTAATTCCAAAACTGGGGTTTGACCTAAGGGCAAACCCCTAATCCTTAACCCCCCAATCGTCTTCGCTTTTCTGTGTGTAGGTTGCAGGTACGCGGCTGAAATTGAAGATCTGGAATCCTTGTGCAGAGACGAACATATCCCCCTTCGTTTCGCGGATTTTTCAGAGGACCGTGTGCATGCCGGGCGCCATCGTCCTGTCAACTTTCGTTCAAATTTGTAGAACAGCACCATCTCGGCATTTTACTACTAATTCCAGGTCCGCAGCTTCATATCATATCCCTATCTCTGTTTATAAGCGAATATTTCCCACTTTACATGCATTCCTAGTTCAATCTTTCTATCTACATTTCTTTACAAAAGAGGGTATCCTTGCTATCACAACCCTTGAAACTCATATAGAATCCAATCTTGCATTGCGTGGGATTGGATCTTGTGGGTTTCAACCCCTCTTTTGAATGTAAAGTCTCTCCTAAGTGAAAACCATCAACCCTAGTGACTCTCCCTTCTCTCTCCTCGGAGTTGGGGAGGGGAGAACGGCTAGGGTTCGATTTTTTTCGCTTTACACATTGGAATGCATTCAAATCAGAAGTCCAAGTTGCATTGGAAATAATAATAAATGAATTCCATGCATTTGTGATAAAAATAGATAATTCTTTTAATTATTCAAGAAAAGAGTCTTTTCAATGCAACTGAACTTCTTTTTCTGAAAAGCTTTGAGTTCCAATTTTAGAGAATAATTCAATAATTCAATTAAATTGCTTTTCTGATTTCAAGTTCTAAATTTAGAAAAAGAAAAAATATCTCAAGTTTGATTTCTCTCTCAATTCAATTCTTTTTGTTTAATTTCAAATCAACCCTTTGTTTGTAATTAATTCCTCTTTTGTAATAAATTAATTCCTTTTGCATGATTAAATGGCAATTTTATTAATTAATTAAATATGCAATGATATTTAATAAATTAAAATGGGATAATTGATCAAAATGATATTCTTGGAAACGATTCGATTAATTAAATGACTATTTAATTAATATTGAGTAATTGATTTACCATATGATATTTGATGATTAAAGAATTAATAATGTGCTCAAGATTGATTTAATGTCTTTGGTTAGGACCTTGGTGATGTTGTCGAGATTAGGGGCCCATGGTTTAGATGACCATTTTTGGGGTTTTACATTTGCCCCTCTTTGAATTAATGTGCGAGCAGCGCGTTGGTTCAAAGAATGTGTGATGTCTAGGAGATGCCAGTTCTGAACTTGAATGATCACGAACTAGATGAAGAGAAAGGTGTTTAGCTTGATTCAAAGCGACAAAGCTGAATGAAGTGTGATTAAAGTGATACCATTCTTGAACTTGATTGAACTGAGGAATGATAGAAACAAAAGATACCGAAATTGAATTTGATTGATCAAGAAGCGAATCTTACTAATCTAGAACTTGATTAAACTTAGATGCAATGAGTGATGATAAAAATCGATCTTGAACTTGAATGATCAAGATACGATGAAGATAAACTGTTTAGCTTGATCAAGAAATGAATACTGAACACCTGCTTAAATTGAGTGTGATCAAATACTCTTTAAACTTTTGATTGAGTTTAAATGAATAATCAGCTTGATGTAAAGTGATGAAATTGATTAATGTTAAGAGATTGATTCAAATGAAGGACAAATATCAGTTTGATTTGAAGTGATGAAACTGATATGCCCCTAGCGATTGATTCAATTCTGATAATCAAGAGATCTCAACTTGATGTGAAGCGATGAAGCTGAGATGCCCCTTAGCAATAAGAATTGATTTTCTTTAGTTGAAAAGATTTTTCTCAACTTTTGATGAAGATTTGAAAAAAAAAGTTCTTGACTTGTGAGATGTGAGGTCATAAGGTCGTGAGTATGCCCCCTCGAGAACAAAATCGAAAGATAGCAAGGGTACTTGATCATAGGCAATTGCTAGCGATAATAAGTTATTTGAGCACAAATTGATTCTGAGGAATATTTGAAAAATTCGGCGTTTACTGATGAAATTGAGCGTAGAGTTGATCGTAATGTTGATGTGTAGAATTGAAATTGATATTCAGCATTGAAATTAAGCGCAATTTGAAGAAAGAATGAGCTTTTTGATGAAAAGAGCGCTAAGCAATCCAAATTGTGAAATTGACTAGAAAAATGATCTCGAATTTCAATTTCGATCCCGAAAATGGAATCAGAATGGTCAAATTAGCTAAGGGTACAATTTTCATGTCCATCGGAGCAAGTTGAAAAATTAGGTTTTTGGCTATATATGGGATGAAAGTGTCATTTTCAAATCATTTTAACCCTCCAAGTTTGAAAATTCAAAAAGCCTTCTGCAAAGAAAATGGTGGTCCCTACTTGTCAGCATCAATTCGAGCACCATAAATGTCATAATCGACCTCAAAACTATGAGCCAATGGTAAGTGATCGATCTTAAGCCTCTTTATGTTTTCAATTTTGATTTTTTTTTCTCATTTTTCAAGTTTTTCGCATATGTGGGGTTAGGTTTCACGTTTTATCGTGTGAGATAGGATCATTAGAATTTTCATTCGGGACACACCCTTGTATTGTATGATAGGTCTATTAAAAGACCATTTTGTCATGCGAAACCCAATAGTTTGTCGTTAGGGGTTGTTTTGTCATGAGACAACTATTCCTGGCTTGTATGAGATTCTGTCTCTCTGTGTTTTGTCGTTCGGGAGATAGTGAGCATTTTTGAAGGTTTAAACATGAAATTTTGATTTTGCATTTGACTTAGTTGGATTTGTGTGATGTTTTACTTCTCTTGTAGGCTCATTTAGAATGTTTTCTGATGCTTCGGTGTTGGGTTTTTGCAGGTTCGATTACCTCCTATGCTTTTTAGATGCATTTATCCTCCTACTATGGCGTTAGTTTGACATTTATTTGAGGTTGAGTAGGCTCATATTGACTTGTGTGGCTTGACTCATCTATTGAGATTACTTGATATCCGTGTGAACCACAGAATGCTCACGACATTGGTTGAGTGTTTCCATTCAGAGCATAACACGTTTCATCTGCCAGTGGGGGAGTTGACAATCACTCCTAGGGATATATATAGGATCCTCCGTATCCCTTTTGCTGGGGATAAGGTGGATTATGATTTAGGGCACCTTCTAGGATTACAGGCAATGAGACATGTCTTCAGTGATCCTGACATTTTGACTCGTTCCATTAGTTGGGACATACTGATGAGCAGGTACAGCAAGGAGTTTCCTTTGGCATGTGTTCTAGCAGGGTTCATAGGCTATTTTCTGATGCCAGAAAGAGGGCAGTAGGGTTTCTAGTGTGGATAAGGTCAGATGCTAGAGAGATTGATAGAGACCCCTCAGAGACTTGGTTGGGGTTCATGTTTATTGGCCCACATGTATCGAGAGATGCATGAGATCGTGTATAGAGATGGGCAAAGCATGGTTGCTGGTGTATATATTTTACAGGTGTGGGCTTGGGAGCACCTTCTCATTTGTTGACCCATAGTAGATGATAGTAGAGAGCTCAGGAAGCTGATTATATATAGGTATGCCAGATACATTACATAGCCCCATCTGGGCAAGACAAATTTTTGGAGACAACATCTAGATGACCTGATAGCCATTGTATGGAGACTGTACAGAGGTGTAGAGCCATGGGATGACTGGCGGATGGTTCATAGGGACCTTTTTATTATGCACCCTCTCATCGGGAGATCACAGACCATTGTGGAGCGATTCATCATTTCTCAAGTGATGAGGCAGTATGGCCGGCCTCAGGGGATCTTACAGGAGTTTACAACGTATGCATGTTACGTAGATGAGGAGAGACAGGGATGGTCTCCATGATTGTCCTATGCTTTGGTGATGCAAGAGTTGACTGGTTTACATTGCCTGAGGTGGGATTATATGGATGATGTGGCGGATGCGGGGGTATTGGCCCAATATAGAGATTGGTTTCAGAAGCATCCGTTCCCTCAATTCACAGATCTAGCAGAGGAGGCTCCTCATATTGAAGATGATGCCCCCGCACCGGTACAGGGACAGGGACACAGCCATAGGAAGGGACAGGTACAAAGAGTTGAGGCTCCATGATAGAGTGGTGGTGATCCTAGTGCTAGCAGCAACAGGGTGCCAGCTGATGTTGGACAACAGAGGGGTGAGGGCAGATCCCTAGGGCATGTAGGAGTGAGATTGGGTGGGACTGAGGAGGAGCGAATAGCTCTGAGATAGGTCCTATAGCAGCGGGATGAGCTGAGTGGAGCTATAGGTGGAAATGGGGGTGGAGAGCCTATGAGAGAGCAGGGGACTAACGCAGGGTGGTCGATGAGAGAACGTCTAGTAGAGCTACAGTCACGGTTGACAGTGGCTCAGACTTAGCTGGCAGAGCAAGACCGACAACTTGCCGAGGTGAGGGCCGAGCGTGATCTCCAGATCACATCATTGAGGGCAGAGTCTAGAGCAGAGATAGAGGCTTTACGATAGGAGGTCCTTCTCCAGAGTAGTAGGGCAGCTTATTATGTCGCAGCATATAGTGTCACAGTTCCTGTTGTGCAGCAGGTGATACCCTACTCGCAGTATATGGCACGATCAGAGGGATCTCGGGCACCTCGTCAGGATCCCGGGCATTAGGCTCCTCCTCCTCCACCAGGCGATGAGGGAGAGGGCGCTAGCTAGATTATTTCTTTTTGTAGCTTAGATATTTTTTGTAGGCACACCCATTTTTTGTAGCCTATACGATTCTTGCTCCGATGGGAGTTTGTATATGTCATTCGACATCATTTTGTACTCTTATACTTGACATGATATATATACGAGATCTGAATTGACTTCACCATACTTGTGTTGATTCATTTATGAGATGTCTTTTATATGCTTTATTCTATATGTATACATTTCTTTTCAATATGAATGTATGTAATGCAAATGATTAGAGATGTCTATTTTTGTTTCTTTTCATATGCAAATAAATGAATGAGCAATGAGTAATATGAGTAATGTAATGTTTTCCTTTTTCTATGCAATAAGATGAATGTAGATGAGTAATAATGAAATGTATGAAGCTATATTAAATGTTATATATGCAACTAAACATCTCAAAACACAAGTACTCGATCGAAGAAATGATGATAAATAGACCACTTAGCGTAAGAAATGATGAAGCTTTCAGCTCTCATTCAGAAGATAAAGAGATTATTATCATACCGAAATCACTCTAAATTCACAAAAATGTAGAATGATATACAAAATGATATGCGGAATGCTATGCGAATTGATATGCAAAATGCATCCTAAACCTAGTCACTGGATTTAAAATACTTAAGATTCATCACTGAGCATAATGAACACAATAGGCAGGTTAGAGTTCCTTTCTTTCTCAAATGTGCAATATTTATTATCTTGTCCATAATGACCCTTTTTTTGTTCATGTCCTTGGACAGATTTCACAGGGACCTAAATTGCATCATAAAGAAATTCCATCAAAATAGACAAAGAAATGATATGGACCTCCCTGTAGCATACAAATAAGCGAAGTCGAGGTATGTGAGGCGATTTCACCTTATTGTGAAGGCTCTTATCATAGACACCCAGCTAATTTATTTGTTTCTAGATCATTAGGATCATTCCTACAAGCAGAAAAAAAAGAAAATATTATGCCCCCAATCCTTGCTCCTCTTAGTCACAATAGACTTCCTCGAGTTACTCAGAGGGATAATAATTGAAAACCAATATAAAAGACAACACACGAAGAAAATTTTCATTCATAGCTCAAACTGTTTAGTGATTGTTTTCCGTTATGTTTTTTTGCTTGTTTACTTAGTGATAAAAACTCTTTGGTAGTTAAGAGACAGGTGACTCACTTAGAGTGGACGACTAGGTTTCACTGACAGAAAGATGACTTGGTTGGCATTGCTTAGGATATGTAAATTGCTCTGTCGAGTAACCTAAGACTAGGATGCTGATTAGTTTCAAGTTATGAGGGTTCCAACAAACTTGGATGTCACTAAAGTGATTGAAAAATATGTACATGTGAAATCAAAGATGCATGAAAGTGGGAAATGCCAACGTTGCGTTGATAGATGGAGCGCTTGAGTACAAGAGGTGCCTGTTTGCCAGGTTTTCACCTGCTTGGTAGAGATTCATTTTTTTTTTACCAAGGTGCTTGTTTACCAGGTTTTCACCAAGGCATTTTCTCTCTATTATTTATTTATTTATTTTTTCTTTTTTTTTGTATTTTATGATTTTTCCATTTTTTTGATTTTTTTTAGGTCTTTTTCCAGCTGTACAAGTTGGTGGCACAGAGAATGCTAAGTGAAGATTTTCTTCAATTGGATGGTGTTAATCGGTTCACGGAGCTATTCTCCTTCTGAGTTTGAAAGTTGATAGGCACTAGAGCCGAATACTGCAGTAAAAATGTAGGGACCCAGCCAGTTGGGTTCAAACTTCCCTTTATTGTCGTGAAACTATTGATTTTTTGGATTTTCTCTCAGAACTAGGTCACCAACCTAAAATTCTCTTTGTCTAAATTTCTTGTTATATCCTCTGGAAATTCTCTTCTGATATACTCTGAGATGATCAAACACCACTTGGCGATGCTCATCCAGCAATTCGAGTTCTTGCAATCTAGATATTCTATGATCTTCATTAGTAACAAGACCTTGCAAAGAAACTCTTAGATATGGTATTTCTAGTTCAATAGGTAATACTGCTTCGGACCCATACACCAAAGAGAAAGGTGTAGCCCCAGTAGGTGTTCTGATACTTGTTTTGTAAGCCCATAGTGCAAAATTGAGCTGCAGATGCCAATCCTTCCCGGATTTGTTCAATGTTCTATGCAAGATAGTCAGTAGGTTTTTGTTAGATGCCTCAACTTGTCCATTACCTTGAGGGTAATATACCGATGACCAGTGTTTCTTTACTTTGAATTTCTCACAAAGCTCGTCCAGATCTTTATTCTTAAACTATCCTCCATTATCAGTCACGATGGACAAAGGTATCCCATACCTGCAAATGATATAATTTAGGATGAACAAGGCCACTTGATTACTGGTTGCTTTGATAAGTGAAACCACCTGTACCCACTTGGTGAAATACTCAGTGGTAGTTATGATGAATTTATGTCCTTTAGATGAAGCAGGATATATCTGACCAATGAGATCAAAGGCCCATTGCTGAAAAGGCCAGTGTGTTATAAATGGTATGAGGTCCCTTGTTGGGGCATGTATGATATTTCCATGCGTCCTTTTCCATATTTGGCCAGTAGTAGCTAGCCCATAGGAGTTTCTGAGCTAAATCAAGTCCATTCAAATGAGATCCAATAATACCTTCATGGACTTTTGATAATGCACGTTTAGATTCTTTAGTTTCTAGACATCTAAGCAATGTACCATCCAAACCTCATCTAAATAAATCGTTAGCTATGATAACATACCGCAAAGTGTTTTGAGTTGGGTTTCTTCTCTCATTTTGGGTAAGATTTCCAGGGATAAATTGGTCTTGTAGATAGAAATAGATGTGGCTATATCAGGATGAGTCATGTCCAATAAAAGAATAGACTATTTGGGTCTCAAGAGAATCATAAGTGGGGTAATATAACTCTTCCACCAGGAAATCAAAGCAAAAATTGGACTCCTATAACTCAGGTATAGATGCCAAGGTAGTCATAGCATCTGCTACTCTGTTTGCGGATCTAGGAATCCGTTGGAATGATACAAAAGCAAAATACTTCTTAAGATCATCAACCATTCTCTTGTAAGGCATCAGTTTCTCATCTCAAGTCTGATATGTATCACTGATTTGACTAACCACCAGCTGAGAATCTCCATAGATAAACAATTATGCAACCTTCCATTCAATAGCTAGTTTTATCCCATTCACCAAAGCTACATATTCTGCAATGTTGTTTGTGCAAGGGAATAAAATCTTATAAGACTTTGGGATTGAATACTTCTAAGGAGTAATGAATAATATGCCAGCACCTAAACCATTTTGGGTAAAGGACCCATCGAAGATCATCTTCCAGGGTTGTTGAGTAAGGTGCATTATAGATTCATCTAGAAACTCTATATGAAGTGGTTGAGAGTCCTCAAGCGGAGCTTCAACAAGTTGATGAACAATTACCTATCCTTTTATGGCTTTGCATTCCACATATTCAATGTCAAACTCTGTAAGGATCATGACCCATTTTGCCAATCTTCCTGTAAGTGTTGCCTTATTGAGAAGATACTTGAGTGGATCAATTTTGGCCACTAGATTTACTAAATGTGCTAGCATGTAGTGTCTCAGTTTTTGTGATACAAAGACTAATGCCAAGCATTCTTTTTCTATTATAGTGTAGTTCATTTCATAAGACACCAATGTCCTGCTGATGTAATAAATAGCTCGTTCCTTTTTGTTGTCATCCTGTTGTGCCAGAAGTGCCCCTAGTGATGAATCAGTTGCTGATATATATAAGATTAGTGGTTTACCCTGAATTGGTGGCATCAATATCGGTGGATTCGACAGGTACTCTTTTATCTGTTGAAGATGTTGTTCGCACTGTTGATCCCAGTTGTATATTATTCCTTTTCTCAATACCTTTGTGAAAGGTTGAGCTTTGTCTACTAGCTGAGAAATGAATCATCTAATGGATTGGAGATGTCCCTGTAGACTTCTCATTTGACTGATGTTCTTTGGAGGTGACATTTCCATTATAGCTTGGACCTTCTCAGGATCAACCTCGATTCCCTTCTTCGAAATGATATAGCCAAGTAGTTTACCAGATGTCACTCCAAATGCACACTTCTTTGGATTTAATCAGAGTTGGAACTTTTCCATTTTGTCGAGTATAGGACCTAACTCTTGAATATGCGTTGTTCTTTTCATAGTCTTCACTAAGGTGTCTTCAACATAATCTTCCATATTCTTATGCATCATATCATGAAAAATAGTTGTAACTGCTCTTTGATAGGTTGCTCCTGCATTCTTTAGCCCAATGGCATGACGTTCTAGCAAAAGGTACCCCATGCACAGGTGAAAGTTGTCTTTTCTTGATCTCCAAGAGCTATTTTGATTTGATTTTATCTGGAGAATCCATCCATTAGTGAATACATTTCATACCCAGCAGTCATGTCGACTATCATATCAATATTTGGTAATGGAAAGTCATCCTTTGAACAGGCTTTGTTAAGATCTCTGAAGTCAGTACAAACTCTGATAGAATTATTTTCCTTTGACACAGGTACTATGTTTAAAATCCATTCAGCATAATCTATAGCTCTGATGAATCCAGCTTTGAGCAGTTTTTCTAGCTCAGCCTTGACTAATAGTGCTACATGTGGGTGCATCTTATGGAGTTTTTGCTTAACTGGTTTTACTCCTAGTGTAATTGAAAGATGGTGCATAATGAGATCAGGATCCAAGCCTAGCATATCAGAGTACGTCCATGCAAAATTTATTTTCTTTTCTAAGAATAGCTAAGTGAACTCCTTCAATTCTTCTGCTAATAGTGATTGAGCTACATGAATGATGTGTGGTGTCTCTTGACTCCCAATGTTCATTGGTTGAGTTGGATTGATCAATATGGAGGACCTTTCCTGGAAATGACTTGGTAGTATATCAAGTATCTCACCTTCAGGCGTCTCAGAGAGGTTTTCACCTTTAGGTACGTCCTTTATTTTCTCTTTTTTAGACTCTGACACTGCCACAATGTGGTTTTTGCCATCAGATCTTTTATTTTTATTTTTCTTGTTTTTGCGACTAAGATACTTGATATCCGCTTTAGTCATATTTTCACTTTGTTCATTGGTGGAAGAGTCTATGGGTTCAACTACATTGAGATAATAGGCTAACGTATAGTCATTGGCAAAAGTAGGTATACTCATGGGCTGGGTTTGTAAAGTACAGTCAATCAATTCGGGATGTACTAAGGATAAATCTTGGATAGGTTCAAGAGCATTCACGGTATTGTTATCACAACCATAGATTGAAAAGTTGAGTTCCAAAATGATACCTTACGTAAGTGTCTCAAGATTGGGAAGAGTCAGATCATGATTATTAAAGTTCACGTTAATATTTAGTTGATATAATCCGATAGACATACTTGTAACGTCGTTCACTATGCCAGACTGGATGTCATATCATGGTTTAACAACGATAGGATCAGTAGACAAATTTTCATTGCTTGTATCAGATGATTCAGAATTCGAGGTTGAGTAGATATTATCCTGAATAGGATTGTCATCAGAGTCATTAGATGAAGTTTTCGAGTCTTCTTTAGGTGATTTAGTAAGCATATGTATGGTATCAACACCAACATCTTTAATACTACAAGTTCCTTCATGTTGTGGTTCATTTGTCATTTGTATCTGACACACCTATTTACATGATCTTGATGTCTCTATGATTTGCTGTCTTCTACTCCATTCAACTTCTTCTGGACTGATAACTGGTTCTTGTTCTGTAGCTTCCAACTCTTCTTGTGTAGTGTTATACCTGATTTGTTTTGTTTTAGGATAGAGGTACATAGATGAGAAGCTTTATGGTATTCTTCCTTCTTTCAGTCCTTGTTCATAATTCGCTTCTCTTTTGTCTAATTTCTTGTATTTCTTTCTCTAGTTTTATGCACATTAGCTCTTGAGTGTTATCTATAAGATCACTAGATTCTTCTGGAGTTTCTATAGTGGATGTGTCTGATAGGTGTTCAGGACCCCATTCATACTTGTTTGAATTAGTCTCTGAATTGTCTACTTCCTATCTGCCAGTATATGTGACTAGAACTTTTAGTGGTGCAAACAATTCTCTGATTCTTATTACTTCATCTCTTATATCCTTAGGGACCTCAACTTCCTGTATTATTGTAGCTGATACCGTCGAAGCTTGAGCACTGACTATTTCTTCTTTCTTGACTACTGATTCCTCTTTCTCTTTTCTACACTCTGCTTTTGTTTGTTGAGTGTCTACTTCCTATAATGTTAAAGGTGATATTGTTTTCTACCACTTAGACTTAGAAACATGTTTTTGATCTGATGTCTTTTTCAGATCGTAACCCAGTCCAGCCTTATCATTTGTGGATTTGGTTTGTAGCTGAATTGGTTCATTAATACCTTTCTTTTGTTTACCCAAAGGACCAATACCTGAGTACCCCATGCGTTGAATCATTTTGTATCTAGGACCATATTGGTTTGAGAAAATCCCACAATGTTGTACCTCCTCATTTTTACTCTCTTCCTTAAAGAGCCAGTTAAGAATGACATCTTCTTCTATTTCATCCACCAAGGAGGTAGAAGACTATACAAAGAGACCATCATAGATGGTATTCAGAGCTGAAGTTTGTGTTCTCATAGCCTCTGATGGCTTGCCCAATTATTTTGGTGATAGAGGGAGAGAAACTAATGAAAGTACCAGTTCTATCTTGTAGCCATCCATGCTGGTATTTGTAATCTTCAATCTCTTTTCTAAGTCTTTCATTAGTGCTTCTGGATCTACATTTGGAGAGGTTGCCCTATTATGAGGCACAAAAGTATCTGCACCTTTTGTCAATGCATTACAGATGACATTTGTATCAACAGGAATACTAACTTCAGCTCTGTTATAAGGAAAATTTAAGCATTGATGGTATGTTGATGGTACTACCTTCATTTCATGAATCCACGACCTGCCCAGTAATATATTATATGACAATAGAATATCAAGAACTTGGAAAAGAATAGCTCTCTCTACCAGTCCCACTTTGATTGGTAATGACACCAGACCTTTAGAAGTCCTTTTTTCTTCATCATAGGCTTTTATTGTTATTTTCTTGCCAGGATCAATGACATTTTCAGAGAATCCTAGTTGTGTAAGTAGACTATAAGTACAAATATTCAACCCTGCGCCTCAATCTATCAAAACATGTTTGACTCTGTGTTTGTGGATCATGGCTTCAATATGCAATGGCTGGTTATGTGGATGATTTAGTGAGTTGTCATCTTCTTCAAAGAAGGTTAGATAGTGAGGTGAAGTCAGATGACCCACCATAGACTGAAACCGATCAATGTCTAAATCTTTTGGAATGTTGGTAGTGAGAAATTCTTTGTCTAGGATTTCTTTGTGAGTAGATGCAAGTTTTAGCAATTCAAAGATTGACATTTGAGCATTTGTTCTTTTCAACTGTTCAACGACACTATATCCAGAAGATGATGATGAGGTTAACCTTTTAAATTTGTCCAAGGTTGATTCTTTTTGTTTGTTTGTCAAGGCTGATGGGTTTGATGTTGCTTGAGTCGGGTCGAAAGAACTAGCTCCTTGGAGAGTGACTTTCTTCTGAGAATGGGTGAGAGCTCTTGCATAGCGTGATTCATTTGGTTTATCTTGGACTATAATCAGATTGTAATATTCTGATTGGGAGGGTTCAATCATGTTGATAACGTTTTCCTGACTGACATAAGTATAATTTACCTTGGCACCTCCTTTGGTCTTTAAAGAATCACCTTGTTCATAAATAAGCAAAGGGTCTTTAATTGCTTTATGATCTGCATTAGTCAGATGATTCCCAACAATGACTTTACCAACGTCTATGAGATCTTGAATCTCATGTTTTAGCTTCATGCAATTGTTTAAATGTTATGACCTTTATTCCGATGGAAGTCACAGTGTTCATTTTCTCTCCACCATCTTGTTTTGACTTCTGGATCATATGGTCTAGAGTTATCTGGTAGCATTATCAAGTTGTTTTCCAATAGAGTTTTGAAAACAAATTCATATGATACTTCAAGAGGAGTAAAATCATGCTTAGGTTTGGAAAGGCAAGGCTTTTCTTTGAACCATTCCTTTGTTTTCTTTGGCAGATTTTTTGTTGCAGCGTCAGTAGCTTTAAGTGCTTGTGTACCACTAGCCAAGTTGAATATTGTGGATTTTGAGTTGGTTTTGACAGTGTCTACTACTCCATCATTAACAAAATTCTTGTTATTGTCTTTGCCAAACTTCCAATACTTGTTCTTCTCTTTAGAGCCAGATCCTGGTTGTGTTTCTTTCCAAGGTGTGATATCCCCCTTCTTTATGAGCACATCTTCCATTCGAATGGCATTATCTACCATTTTGTTAAATGATGGGTGTAATTGCATTTGTATACTATATTTTAGTTCAGGGACCAAGTTATTGACAAATATGTCCATTTTCTCAAAGTCTGGGATAGGTCAAGAATACCTAGAAAACATCTTTCTCCAGCATTGGAGGAAAGTAAGAAGAGGCTCTCCTTTTTTTGTTTAGTATTGCAAAGCTCGATCATAGTCACAGGATGTTGAATGTTGTATGAGTACTATTGTAAAAGTAGTTGGATTAGTTCTTCAAACATTTTTATTCCTTTGGGTAGACTTGAGAACGATTCCATTGCTTGACCCCCTAAACTCCTCGGGAAAAGGCGCATGAGGTACATTTGATCGTGCATGAAATCCATATAGGTAGCACAAAACTCTCTAACATGATCTTGGGGATCTGAGGTACCATCATACTTATCAAATTTTGGGATCTCCACTCATGAAGGAAATGGAGGCATGTATAGATTCTTGTCAAATGGAAAGGGACATATTGTTTCCAGAGAATATTGTTTTGGGGGCTTGTCCTTATTCTTTAGTTCTGTGTCCTCCATTCGTAAGGCTAGTAATTGTTTGTGTACCATGAGTATAGGTGATTCTTTCTTTTTAGTAATGAGTGTCTGAACATCATATCCAGTAGGAAGTTTAGCACCTTGTTTTGCTAGTTCTAAAAAATAGTCTTCCTTCTCTCGAGTCATGATAGCTTTCATCATTTTTCTAAAGTCTTTGTCCTTTTGACAGTCAAGGATTTCTTTTTCTTGAGGTTCAGTGTCTTTGTCAGCCTCACTTGATGATGAGGAATCATTATCATTTTTGGGAATGCTATTATCGTCCTTGTTTCCGTCATTGTGTTCCATCTCATATATAGTGGGAGATTTAGGCTCATCAAAAATTGGTTCGCCTAATGATGACAGATAGAGTTTCAACTTATGATGGACAAGTTTCTGACATAGATAGAGTTTCAACTTAGGATGGACTAGTTTCTGACATAGATAGAGTTTCAACTTAAGATGGACAAGTTTCTGACACGGACAGAGTTTCGAATTAAGATGGTCAAGTTTCTGACACAGACAAAGTTTCAAATCATTGAGTTGTTTCTTGTCTTCTCCAATTTTTGGTATTTTAGTTTTTGTTTTAGGGATGAAAACACATAAAACAAGTAGAATGTATAGTGACTCCAATCACAACATGCAAACCCTAAGGAACTTGGTGAGGAAAGAAAACCTTTGCTTGTAGACTCAGGTACACACCCAATAGCTAATTAGAATACGACCGCTGAGTCTCATGCAATGGATTCTCAACGTCGTATTATCCGACTCCAAACACTAATGGGGGCATGAAATGACAAGTATCTTGGGAGAGTTACTATCTCTCTTGCCCAAAGATTATCCCCCTTTCGGCGATGAACTGGGTAGCTTCTACTTTTGAATTGGATTTAGTTAGGGATCCGTTCGGTGCGCCGAGGTATAAACTCAATTAAGAGGTCTCCCAGCCTTGAAAACCAAGGTTTAATATACCCAAAGGTATGGAGGAGAGCTATTCCTAAGCACTGCCGTTGACTTGATTTTCATCAAATCACGTTTATTTTATAGTGGGTTGGAGTACTTGGCATCTAGCCGTTCCCACTTAGGTCGTTCCCTTCACACCGACCGTAATGGCTTTAAGAGTTTTTCAACCCCTCGGGAGGGCAGGCCTACTAAAGATGTACAAATCTCAAACAAAGAAAAAGCCTCAAGGGTTTGGATTTCTGATTGTCTAGAAAAAGACAAGAGCATACTCTCCTACCTCTCACAATCTTCTAAAAACACAAAAGATAGATTTGTTCTTTACCCAGATAACAAGTTAGGTTCCTAAAAGATGAATTTAAAGAATACACGATGTTTAGTCGATTTTCCTTAGGCAACCTGCAAAGACAATGAATAAGTAATCATATTGTCTTTGTGGGACAAGCATATTATAGACAGATAAACAGTCAGGGTCAGTCGTTAGAATAATCAATAAAAATCATGAAATTTTTCTTTTAACCAAAAAATACAGAGTCGTACGACAGTATAAATAATCATACGATACAGGATCCCAACTCATACGAGACAGGATTCCAGTTTGTATGACACCTGAAGTTTGTCGTTTCAGCCTATGGGAATTGTCGTACGAGATGTACGGATGAAAAATCGAAAAAACCAAAATCTGGTAAATAACAAAAAAAAAAAAAGCAATCAGTCTTGGAGGCCGAAAAATGTAGTCTTCTGCCCCACAGTGGGTGCCAGAGATGTGTGTGTGAAAAAGTGGTCTGTAAGCTACAAGCACAACACTTCAATTAAGTCATTATATGCATGGTTAATAATCAATAATCAATAAGTAAAAAACCATAACAAAGCGACTAATTGCCTTCTAAAAGATGCGAGTATAAGATTGCTCTCATATTTTTATAAGCAATACCAGTGACTAGACTACACCAAGACGAAGGATTTCATCTATATGATATTAACTATATGGATGCAAGATGGATGAATAATTCAAGCAAATAATCAATTCAAGCAATAATGGATGTAAAATGGATGCAAATAATCTAAAAAAGCACAATAATCTTCAATGACTCCAGAGCGAAATTAGCATGATAATAATCTCCAAGCATGTTCTCAAAAATCTCTGGGATAAATTGGAATGAGAGCTGAAGACTAAATTTATAGAGAATTACCAAGAGAAAAGCTCAATTTAGAATTAATTGAAAATAATTGAGAAATCAGGTTTAGTTAACCTTGAGATAGATTCCAATTATAGTTTAATTGAAATGCATTCAAATTAGAAGACCAAGTTGCATTGGAAATAATAATAAATGAATTCCATGCATTTGTGATAAAAATAGATAATTCTGTTAATTATTCAAGAAAAGAGTCTTTTCAATGCAACTGAACTTCTTTTTCTGAAAAGCTTTGTGTTCCAATTTTAGAGAATAATTCAATAATTCAATTAAATTGCTTTTCTGATTTCAAGTTCTAAATTTAGAAAAAGAAATAATATCTCAGGTTTTATTTCTCTCTCAATTCAATTCTTTTTGTTTAATTTCAATTCAACTCTTTGTTTGTAATTAATTCCTCTTTTGTAATAAATTAATTCCTTTTGCATGATTAAATGACAATTTTATTAATTAATTAAATATGCAAGGATATTTAATAAATTAAAATGGGATAATTGATCAAAATGATATTCTTGGAAATGATTCGATTAATTAAATGAATATTTAATTAATATTGAGTAATTGATTTGCCATGTGATATTTGATGTTTAAAGAATTAATAATGTGCTCAAGATTGATTTAATGCCTTTGGTTAGGACCTTGGTGATGTTGTCGAGATTAGGGGCCCATGGTTTAGATGACCATTTTTAGGGTATTACACTATCATCATTTAATCATTCCCTGTCTATATATCCATGACTATGTGAACACTTATTCTACATCATTGCTCCTTCATCTTTGATTAAAGGTTTAGGGCTGCACTGTGCTTTTTATATAGATATATTCACAATGATAGTGACCAGCTTTCTTGGACTGTGTTTGAACTCTCTGACTATCTTTGCCTTTAGATTTGTTGTAGCCTTTAGTGACAGTGTCTACTTCTTTTGTTACTTTTGTAGATGTCTTTTAAACCTCTACACTATAAGTATGAATACAATTTTCTATTACCTGAACCTATCCTCTTGAAAGATTGTCATAAGATTTATTTGCCTTGATTTATTTCTTGTAGAGATGTGACTGTGCTATGTTCATTTGTTTTGTAGGACATGTTCTTGATTGGGGTATGCCCTCATAAATGACTATCTCTATTACTATCACAACTTTAATGAAATTATTCTAATAATCTATGCATCATGACTATTGTTGCTTCAAGTATCAAGTTTCCCTCTTTATGGGACTGCATTTTATTATACACATTGATCAGGTCATTGCATGGCTATGCATTTAGCTATCATTTGTCATTGATTTGTAAGATTGAGGTGCATTGACTGTCTTCTTTCTTTGTGGATTGTGATCCATTTCAAATTAATGTTGTTGATAGTGAAATGACTATCTTGTGTGTTTAGATGTTTGAGGATTGTGTGGATTGATTTTACTCTTTTCCCTTATCAAGGCCAAGGATTGTGTGGGTTTGGTTGTTAATTTATATGAAAAAGAGAATGAAATTGGATTATTGTTGACGTTTGTTATTCTCATGGATAGGTATTGAAGCACTTGCATTGACAATAAAACTTGTTTGGATAGGACCTGGAGACTTTTGAAAAGGCGGGCAAGGAATTCAGAGTTTGCTATAGTAAATTTGAAGTCAGTGAGGCTCTCTACAGCGAATTCAGAGGTAATTCGAAACCCTCATTGCTGAAAGTAAATTGATAGGAAACATAGGCATATTCCATTCTCAGTAGGTAAACTTTGAATGAATGTAAGATAGATCTTAGAACAATGACTCATTATATCCTCTTCTTTCTGTTATGGTCTCTACTAAAAGTGACTACTTTCAAATAGCTCTTTTGATAAATATCACATCGCATCCACCATATTATAGTCACATCAATGTTGTTAAAACTTATTATTTTTTCAAAAAGCCAAACACCTACTATTGGGTGTTACTTTATTAAGGACTGCAATTGGCAAAGAGTAATAAGACAAGCACAAGGCATATCAGGTCACTTCAAACTAAGTACTAACCAGGATCTAATATCTACAACTGCACTGCCTTACTTTGAATATAGACTATTTCAAAATATTACAGCAAAGGTCAAGGAATTAACTTTTATCTTAAAAGGAAAATTACCAACACTAATATATGTGAGAGAATGAATGCGGATTTTGGAGTGTGAGAGTATAATGTCCCCTATTGAGAGGCTGTCAATTCCCAATGATTAACATACATCAACATGCATTATTATGTCTTAAATAAGATTATTAAAATTAAGGAACAATTAGGATTCATAATACATTTGACAGTTATTATACTTAAGCCCAAATCCTTACTTCTTTCCTAATCATCGACCCTAACAGAGGATGGGGAATTACTTGTCACAGGGCGCTTGGAAACCAGTCGACAAGTAGGCTCCCTCAAGGTAATTGGACTCTGTTCATATCCCATCTTGGGCTTACCTTTCTTGTGAGGTATTGCTCAGCCTCTCCCTAACAAAACCAACCTATCCTCATGAGGGGCAATATGATTAAGGAATGGGCTATGAGTACACTAACTTCTAATGTATTATGAATAAATATGTACCTAAGTATGACTGTGATACATATTGTAGTCTATATTAATATTAATATTAAATTTGGCATAAGAACATTATCAAGCTTCATATATTAAGCATACATATTAAGCACACTCTCATTCATACCACCAAGAACAAGGATGTTACTACCTGTAACTTAATAACAGTTATGATTTGATCAGATCAATGGTGATGTCACTCTATTGTTTTACTTCCTTTCCTTTATATCTCTCAATGTGAGGGAGAGGTCACACCTCTTCATCATGTATGCCCTTTGGCAGGAGACACACCCTTTCACCATTAGCACCCTTTGAAAGAGTGCAACTCTTCATTATTTCCGCCATTTGAAAGGGAGATCTGCACTTCTGATTCCCAAATTATCCCCCTTCAAATGAGTTCTCTTTTCCTTTTATACCTCATACTAGAAGGAGTCACAACTTATCATTTCATGCATTTTGACCATTCATTAACTTTAATCAAATTTTAATTATATTTAATTATATTATTTTATATTTTAATTTTAATTTTATTTTTATTCTTTTGTATTTTAAATTTATTATTATTATTAAATTCTATTTCAAAGTGGGGACATTACAAAGAGGATGTGAAATGGATGCAAATGAGTGCCTTAAGAACAAGCAAGTAGGATCAATTTGCGCAAATGACTGTTCAATTAGTTAATAATGCTCGGTAGAATGAACAGGAGTTGACCAATCCTTACTTGAAATTAAAATTTTTCAAGCGTTGACCCAACATTTGAAATGAGTGGGGCCATGGAAATTGAATTGTAAATTGTAGATTGAATTAGAACAAGTATTTCAACACAATTTTTATCAATGATCATGAACCTAAATAGATCTGAGTAAATTAGCAGAGCCGCGTCTCCCTCATAACATGACACAATATGATAGACACTACAAGAAACTTCAAATCTCATATATAAACTGCACAAAAAATTTGTTACAATTTTAAATTGTTCAAGAGAGTTTATGCATAAATTCTTCTTTATTGAATTTTGTACATAAGTTTTTTGAAAGTTGCGGGTGATTGTAAATGGCACTTATTATCAAAACACCTAAAAAGTAATACATTTTCAATTATATTTTGATGGATGTCTAGACTCCATACCCTCTTTTGTTGTTGCTCTTGTAATGGCCTCCTCTAAACTGCAGTGTAGATCTGATTGTGGAAGGTTGTGTCCCTTTCAAAGGACAAAAATAGTGAAGAGTTGCACTCTTTCAAAAGGTGCTAATGATGAAGAGGTGTTTCCTCTCCCTCACATGAGAGATATAAAGGAAAGGAATCAAAAGCATCTAGTGACATCATCATTGATCAAATCAGATCAGAACTATTATTAAGTTGCACGCATTAACATCCGTGTTCTTGGTGGTATGCATGGGGATGTATTTTATATGAAGTTTGATAATGTAGCAATAGCAAGGTTGACTTTGGTTCAAAGAAAAAAGATCTTGTAGATATGCAGGGCTAATATACCTTCAAAACCTTTAAGACAGTCATAATGGTATCATTTCAGCATTTAAAGGAAGTTAACAACACAGTCAAGAGCATAGGGCATGTCATGTTGAGATTGTATATAGTTTGAAGAAGTGTATTTTGGTACTCTTATAACTCTTTTGATACCTCTTAGTGAGCAGTGAACTCATTTATAAGTAATAGGAGAGAGCAATGAGGCAAAAAACCCTATAGGAAGAGTATATGGCATGCATTGCCATAGCAACAAATAGATGAGTGATGACCCGTGAATGCAACAATATCATGAAATATCAAAAAACTCTTTCCAAAGCAATGGATAAAATGATGCATAGATATGTGTTTCAGTTTTAGATATAGGTTGCACACCTAATAAGCTTGACAGAATAATAAGACCGTAGCAGTCATCATAGTGGCCGTGAATGAAGCAAAATACAGTTATGAAAAGCACAATCTCAATGAGATTTTGTCTGAGTTAAAGAGATATCTCGGAGCAACCCTCAACCTTATGGTCACAATCAATAACAGTTTCTACAATAGTGATTGTCCAACAACAATGACAATCATTATCATAGCATGTAAAAAGCAGTCCCATATTGAGAGTAGGTCTCCCAAAGATAGAGAAATCAGAGGTTCATGAGTCGATAAGTCAGTAGAGGTCACTGTATCAGTCCTTAGATGTTTAAAGTGAACAATTACAAGTAACAATGTGCATAGAATATAACATATTGCAATCACAAGAACAAAACAAAGATTTTGGATGCAAAAGGCAGATATGACCAGCAATGAATACATATAATGAGTCCCTAATATCACTTGAGATCTACTAGGCAAAAAAGAGAAATGAGATTTAAAGAATGTATGTTCATTATGTATTGGATCATTAACAGTCCCCTTAAATGAAGCTTTACCAAACTTTTATTGTCGATATGAAAAAGCACCTTGACGAAGGATTAGGGGTCCTTTTCAACAGGAGTTTAATTATTGTAATAATAATAATAAAATGATTCAATTACTGTATCAGATAGAAAAGTGTTCCTAGAAGAGTCGTAATTGCTGAACTGCAAAAGCACAACATTGAACTTGTGTGGCTATTAGGGTTGCTTTGTAAAATCTGACAAAATTAACTAATAAATCAAAAGAACTAATAATCAACTAGCTATGTCATCAATATGCTCCTGGAATGTAATCCTAAGGGATGAGCTTGTTATAAAATTCCTCTCCATTGATGTGATTACCATTGTGAACAGATGCATTATTTTCATTTAAATTTATAATTTTATTACAAAAAACTGAAAATTTGGGAATTTCAGATTTTATCAACAATTTTGCATGGTAATGACACATATTACAACAATAATCATTTTAATAGCAATGGTACTTGGCCAAGTGTTTCAGTGTAATGTTTATTAGTGGCAATTGTAAGAGGTCAACCCAGGTTCACATTTGAATCATGTAATCACAATAACACAGTCCATAAATGCAACATACATGTAGTGAGGTTGTGGTGTATAACTTTATTGGACACCTCAATAAGTCTTAAGGATCTTTTGTAGGCCAACCATCCAGTTGAATGTTGTCCAAGCTTAGGGAAAAAAATTATTGACCTTATTAACAAATGACCGGACAACAATATGTAAGAATGAATTTTTGCATGATGTATGGGATCCTTAACAACTCTCCTTGAAGGGAATATGTTATATATATGCAATAACAAGATTGATATATTTAAAAAATGAAGGTTGATTTTTATGTCAAGATGCTAATTTGACATATTAGGTCCAATTTGTGGATGCTTGTAGGGGAATTTGTTCACATATACCTAAGTTATATACTGTTCAAAATTTAGTGCCCCTGGGTTTCAAATTTTTAATGTCATGAGCAATCTCAGGATTAAACTGGAATCAAATAGAAATGAAAATTTCTTACCATAAATATGGCTGACTGGATATGAGACTCTTTTGTGGAAACAAGGGAACTTCATGCTTTACCTTTATCATTTGTACTAACTTTTGGGATATATATTTACTTGTAGTTCTGCCTTTTAGTTCATCGAGATCAACCTCAACATTTTTAATCCTTGATGCTAATGGTAATTTTCTTATCGTCTTCACACTCAGGAAGGAATTTTGCTTAGCAAACTCCAACTATCCGCTCTACATGAGCTGGAAGAATAGTTCGTCCAACACCCTTGGTACCGCCAAGTACAACAACAGTAAGACAAAGGTCATAAATACCTCCTATACAGTCTGTTACTGACATACGTAGCGAGAAGAGGTAATCAAAATCTTCAAATTTGAAGTTAAATGATGTCCCATTAGTGAATTGATATATGATAAAAATCTAAAAAGTTAAATAAATTTTAATTCAATATATTTTTTTTATAATTTGAAATTCTTATTATGCCAAATAACCTAATAGGTTGAAATTTTGAATTACATGATGAAAGAAAAGCTACATAGTTTGACAACACTTTTAGAGGGAAGAAAGGGGAGAGATTATATTGAAGTCCATAGATGAAATAAATAGATATATAACAACTAATATTACAGCCAACAAGAATAACTTTGATGAAAGCACTGAAAGCGTTTGCCATAGTAGCATAAAAATTATGATGTGCAAGTATGATGGTCTCTATTGTATGCTCAATATGCTGGGATAATAATCTCAGAGAATGTATTCTTTGGGTTTATGGAAACATGGTGGTAATGCCTCCAATTGTAACTGTTCAAGCTAGATGCCATGGGATTTTGCTTCATTCTTGTTGTTCCGAGGAGACATCCCAGTTGATGGGCCCCCAAATCTCTAAAATGGGGATATTTGAGGTATGATTAGGCACCCCTTGGTGACCTCAAGAAGAATACAAGGCAATGACAAATGCTTCTCCTGCGGCTATTTAGACCAATCTCAAATATAAAGCTTCTTTCTAAGGCTTTAGAAAGCTTCTCAATGCATGTAGAGTGAAAATATAAAGCTTTAAGGCTTTAGAGAGCTTGTTTTATTTTGATAAGGTGTGAAAGCTAATGTTTTACTAAATTGCTATACCTTTGGAAGTTCTTAGTTGCAATTTGATCATTTATGTATATGTGTACAAGTTTACCTTGATTCTGTTCGAGTTGTTTCCATTGGAAGACATGTTGAGGATCTTCTAATTGATCCAGATAACCAACAATGGGCATCCTTTTTGACAAAAAATTGTGGTGGTAGGCATCCTTTTAAAGGTCACAAGGAACAGTCATGGATGATGAAATCTAGGCTCTATCTCTAATTTAATGTCATTGGTCTTGGGATGATTAACCTTCTTCTTTCCCTGCTTTCACATGCTTTTATTGCCTTGAATTACAAAAAGATCTTTATTTATTTTATCGATACAAAAAGATCTTTATTGCTGCACTATGCATACCTTAATTTGAAATATATTGGAATTGAGTTATGGCAGGTTCGTATTTGTATTTCATCTTTAAAGCTGTCAACTCAGCCTACTTGCAATGTCTTAGTTGACTTTGAGTAATTGATTCCATTTCACAATCTGTATTATCCTATTTTCTTGTACAATGGGTCAAATCAGTAACCTTATTTGATAATATTTTAGTGTCTGATGACCCTGAATATGCAAGAAGTTAGCAGAGGAGATATGGGGCAAAAACAAAGATGTGAGTCAATCTCGTTGTTTTGAAATTCTTTCTTGTAGATATTTTAGCTGATTGTAGAGCTGGTCATTGCAGATATTTTAGTTGAGTGTAGAGTTGGTCATTGGTCATTGAAATCCTCTCTTTTAGATAGTGATGTGATGTCCTTAAACATTAATTCTTTGTCATCAAATACTTGATTTTGTATTTTGTAGAAATGTATGTTTATAGGCTAACATAGGATACATGGTATAATTATTCTTTAAAGGGTGCTAGCTCAAATTGAAGAGCACCTAGTTTACAAGCAGGAGGATGGTGGTTCGATTCCATCGTGCCCTAATATGACTAAATATATGACTAGTTGACGACAAAATATTGATTAAAATGACTAAATATACTACCAATTGACAAAAATTAATGACTAAATAAATGACCAATTAACAACAATCAATGAATAAATCAATGACTAAATCAATGACCTAATCAATGACCAAATCAATGACTAATTTAACGACTAAATCAATGACTAAATAAATGACTAAATCAATGACCAGATTAATGACTAAATCAATGACCAAATAAATGACCAAATTGATCAATCAAAACAACCAATAAATGACTGAAATAGTTTAGTCATAAATTTGGTCGCGTGATTAATGACTGGCAATAAACTACTAATGGTCAGATGATCAAATTTAGTCATTTATATGCAATTTTTGGTAGTTTTTTTAGTAATATATTGTTGTTTTTGTACTAGTGTTTGCAATGCTGTCAATTTGGAGGGCTCCCTTATTAGATACAACTCCAATCAACTTCTTCACTTCCTCATTCTTCACTAATTTCAAAATAGGCACCTTTCTGGTGGAGCACAAACCAACCACATCCCTTAGGGCTTCCTTGGAAGTTAAGTATGATTGATCCAACCATAATAAATATTCATTAATTTTGCTCAGCACAATTCTTACTACCTCTTCATCAAAAAACATGTGGTAATTGCTCCATGTATCCAACCCCATATGCCTAAGACTAGCATAATTAGTTTTAAATCTTCACAAAATCGTCAACTAGATGAAGTCGCTTAAAATCATTGATTTTGCTATGACCACACTCTTCCATAGAAACATGAATGTAATAGTGGACGCACTTTGATGTATACATTTTTTAGGAACAAGAGAAAAAGCATTGGCAGGGTCTTTTACTACAAGAATAAATGAACGAGTCTCAAAAATAGGTTGAGGTTCATTAAGAACATTGCCAATTTTAGAACTAGCCTTTAAAATATTACAATTTTGAAAATACCTTCAATTGAATGCAATAATGCCTTTTCTCCTCTTTGCATTCCATTACCTATTTTTGACTGCCTTAGACAGGAACCCAAGGTTTTGTTAAAATTTTGTTTAGTCTTAAAAGGTTTGAGAGGTCAAAGGTTAATACAAATACCTTTTATCTATGGTTAAAAGATAGATGATGAAATTTTGTTTAAAAAGAAAGAAAAAAGATTTTATATCCATGATCATGAATTCAAAAGTTACTACAAATATATTCAATTTGATGCAAAAGGGAATTAGAGTTCGAAATAAAGATGACATCCCATGTTGCATTTTCTTACCTTTTATTTGGGATTGGTAAATTGACCAAAGAATGTGTTAAACTTTTGTTTTGGGCTTTTGGAGGGAATTTCAAAGTCTTTTGACCATGATCAGTGTGGATTTTAATTAAGGTTAAAATAGTGAGTTAATTTGATCATGAAAACTAGTGCCCAACAACAGTAAGCCCTAAGTTACTGGGTTTTGTTGTAAGCTATAGTTTGATGCGGTCATGGTGGCTGATGCAGAGGCCTACCCAAAATTCTAATGAAAAGCCTAAACAAGGTTAGGCTAGTGACCCCCTAACTACACACAAGGGTCCTGCAAGGAAGGACTCTACACCTTGGATGAAACTACACACACATTCACTAAGCTTAGGCCTATTTAAGATGAGTAAAAGGCTTCAACTCCTCAAACATGCTTTACCGGTGACCCCTACTCCTTGGAATTTTGAAGTTGGCCAACACATGTCATCTAAGGACTCTTTCAGATACTAGTTTTGGTGTAGGGCATCAATTCCTTATACCTCCTTTGTAAACCTACCCCCTCGGCTTGTAGCCCTATTTGGCAATAGAATGGACCTTAGATTCAAAATGTTCCACACACCCATACAAAAAAATCATCATTTCAGACACCCTTTTGGAAGTTGTACTGATCCCCAAAATGGTTTGGCCAAATCTGCAATTACAAGGTCTGTTCCCTTTAGAGGCTAAGAGACCTAATAGGGGCAAATAGCCCAATTTTTCAAAGCAACTACCATTACCAATACACCAAATGAAAAAAATTATGGGCATATGGGGGATAGTGAGAAACCTCTAATTCTAGAGTTACATGCCTAGAATCTGATGCTATGACAACTTATAAATCTTGTCCTGGATAGTCATATAGAGATGCCTACCTAATTCACTTCCATTGCCTCACAACCAAGTCTTCCCTGCAAAAACCCATGAAAACACTAAAGTACAAAGGCTTATCCTGCATCCCTCCAAAGGAAGAGTCTTCTAATGGACATGAATGCAAGATAAAGCTATTTTTGTTCAAAACCCTCTCCAAACCCTCAATTTCTAGGTTAAAGTCAGAAGAATGGAGGGTTCTCTCTTCTTCAGAATAGTTAAGACCTCATAATACCACCAAAAGAAATATATTTGATCTCCCTATCCCCTCCATGGTTGGTGGGGTTCAAAATCAATCCATACAAGCACGTGCAACTCCTGCAAACTCAAAATTTCAGGGCAAATTGTATTATTTTGTGATTTATTGCTTCACAAACTCTAGATACAATAGCAGAGACCTTGGGAATCATGTCCAAAAGGCTTATACAACTCTCCAATTATTTCTCACCTATCTTGGATTAGGTTGGAGTCATTGAAAGGCTTCCCCCAACCGATTTTCAAAAAGTTACACTTTTGCATTGGAAAGTTGCATTTTACAAAAGTTGCATTTTTGCAGTTTTGCACAAAAAGTTGTCATACTCTCTAAGGTTGGGATCCACATACATGGACCAACCAGACACACATAAAACATGTCTAAAACCTATCAAACAAAAATATAGACCATCTATTACCTCTTTTTACCACATTGTCCCAATTGGCTTCTCAAATTGCCTAATTGGTGACAAGGGCTTACATGGTGGGGTTTATTGCATACATGAAACACAAGACACACTAAGACACCCTAATGATCCTAGTATTCATCCTTAGGGTCATGAATAGATTTTTTATGGGGTGCTCTTGCACCATACTTCCCAGGAGAAGAGATCTCAAGCCCACTTGAGATCAGTGTTTGTAAATCTGCACCATGATTAGATATTTGCTCACTTGTCATCCAAACTGCCTTAGAGTTTGGTTTGTCCTGCCAAGCCACCAAGTACTCAATGTACTCCTTATTCCTTGTATTCTACGTGACTCTAGTGTCTAACACTTTTCTCAACTTAGGTGATTCTTGCCTTGGAATGTCATTGTCCGCTGCAACCTGCATTGGTTCTTCTTCTTCATTTCCATCACCTTTGAAAAGTGTAAGATCACACACATTAAAAATGGGTGATAATCCAAGATCAGTTGGAAGTTGGATCTCATAGGCATTTTGTCCACATTTTTTCAATATCTGACATGGTTCAATCTTCCTCTGCATAAGTTTGGTGTATTTTCCTTTTGGGAGTCTCTCCTTCTTCAAATGTACCCATACCAAATCCCCAACACTAAACTGTACATCTCTCTTCTTCTTATCGGGTATGAGCCTTATACTTCACTGTAGATTGTTGGAGATGAGACTTAACTTGGTCATGCACCTCTTTTATGGTTGATGCAAAAGCTTCATCATCTGCACTAATGGCTTCTTCTTTGGGTAAATCTCTTAACTCCAACACTCCCCTTGGGTGGATGCCATAAACAATCTGGAAAGGAGATTTACCGATACTTCTATTTATAGTGTCATTGTAAGAGAACTCTGCTTGTGACAAAATGTTATCCCACTTCTCTCCATGTTGCCTTGTCAAACACCTTAATAGGTATCCCAATGACCTATTGACAACTTCAGTCTGCCCATTCGTTTGAGGATTGTAGGCCGATGAGAAAGCTAGGTTAGTCCCCAACTTCTTCCAAAGAGTCCTCCAAAAGTGACCTATGAACTTCACATCTCTATCTGAAACAATGTTTAGGGGAAATCCATGTATCTAGACTATCTCTATGAAGAATAGGTCTGCAACATATGATGCATCACAAGAAGTCTTACATGGCAAGAAATGAGCCATTTTACTAAACTTGTCCACCACTACAAAAACATTGTTAAATCCTCTCCTTGTCCTAGGCAGACCCAACACAAAGTCCATACTTATGCTCTGATACCACTTGATGTAGAGGCCTACCCGAACTTCTAATGAAAATCCCAAACACGGTTAGGCTAGTGACCCCCTAACTACTCACAAGGGTCCTGCAAGGAAGGACTCTACACCTTGGATGAAACTACACACACATTCACTAAGCTTAGGCCTACTCAAGATGAGTAAAAGGCTTCAACTCCTCAAACATGCTTTACTGGTGACCCCTACTCCTTGGAATTTTGAATTTGGCCAACACATGTCATCTAAGGACTCTTTCAAACACTAGTTTTGGTTTAGGGCATCAATTCCTTATACCTCCTTTGTAAACCTACCCCCTCAGCTTGTAGCCCTATTTGGCGATAGAATGGACCTTAGCTTCAAAATGTTCCACACACTCATACAAAAAAATCATCATTTCAGACACCCTTTTGGAATTTGTACTGATCCCCAAAGTGGTTTGGCCAGATCTGCAATTACAAGGTCTATTCCCTTTAGAGGCTAAGAGACCTAATAGGGGCAATCAACCCTATTTTCCAAAGCAACTACCATTACCGGTACACCAAATGAAAAAAAAACTTTATGGGCATATGGGGGATAGTGAGAAACCTCTAATTCTAGGGTTACACACTTGGAATCCACCACCATGACAACTTATGATGGCTGTCCTAAATCATGTCCTAAGTAGTCACATAGAGATGCCTACCTAATTCACTTCCATTGCCTCACAACCAAGTCTTCCCTAAAAAAACCAATGAAAACACTAAATTAAAAAGGCTTATCCTGCATCCCTCCAAAGGAAGAGTCTTCTAATGGACAGGAATGCAAGATAAGGCCATTTTTGTTCAAAACCCTCTCCAAACCCTCAATTTCCCGAGTTACAGTAAGAAGAATGGAGGGTTCTCTCTACTCCAGAATAGTTAAGACTTCATAATACCACAAAAATAAATATATTTCATCTCCCTATCTACTCAATGGATGGTGGGGCTCAAAATCAATCCGTACAAGCACGTGCAACTCCTGCAAACTCAGAATTTTTGGGAAAACTATATTATTTTGTCTTTTATTGCTTCACAAACTTGAATGACAACAACAAAAACCTTGGGAATCATGTCCACAAGGATTATACAAATCTCCAATGGTTTCTCACCAAACTTGGAGTAGGTTGGAGCCATTGAAAGGCTTCCCCCAACCAATTTTCAAAAAGTTCCACTTTTGCACTCAAAAGTTGCATTTTTGCAATTTTGCACAAAAAGTTGTCATACTCTCTAAGGTTGGGATCCACATACATGGACCAACCAAAAACACATAAAACATGTCTAAAACATATCAAACACAAATCTAGACCATCTATTATCCCTTTTTACCACATTGCCCTAATTGGCTTCTGAAATTGCCTAATTGGTGACATGGGCTTACATGGTGGGGTTTATTGCATACATGAAACACAAGACACACTAAGACACCCTAATGATCCTAGTCTTCATCGTTAGGGTCATGAATATGTAGGTCCCAGGGACAACTGAGAGGGGGGGGGGGGGGGGGGGGGTGAATCAGTTGTCCAATAAATTCAAACCAAAATCTTATTAACCAACTTAATGCTTAGTACCGGTAAGACAGTTAAGTATGCCGGTAAATAGTGTTAATAGAAAATTGCTATACTGATAAGAATTAATGCATGAAACATAAACATAAAGTCATCCACAACACATGACACAAATATTTGTACGTGGAAACCCTGTAAGGGGAAAAACCATGGTGGGAAACCTTACCCACAATCAGATGATACTATTGCAGATAGTAAGTGTACAAAGAGGGGTCTGCACATGCAGAAAGGCCAACAGCCTAGAGCTCACTGCTCAATCACAGATGGGAGTCACACTGATTATAGTTGGATGGTTAAATCCAATGAGAATGTACTGCACAAAATAGCATCTTCATATGCTGGATTTAGTACCGGTGTAATGCTAATATGCTTCTACAAAAACCTAGCTTCACCTTCAAATGATGTCTTCGTGTATATCTCTACTTGATCTCGCATATATCCTTCCTTAAATATTTTTTGCATACCATACTTGATCTTACAAATAAGATCTTACATTTATACCATACCCTAAGACCAATTTTAGTAGGTCGGCTCTACAAGATATTACAATAAAAACATTTTACAAATAATACAATATCCGATGCAATAACCGATTGAACATGTCGGCTTAATGCATTTAAAACAATAATAAATCATCTCCATAGCGTGCCATGCTAATCTGGAAAAGATAAATCTACTGGTGTAACCCTAGATAACCTGGACCTATTTGCCGGTAAAAGCAAATATGCAAATAAGAATATACCAATGATTATTACTTCAAAGAAAAGTGTCCACATGATGTCTTCGACATTACCAAGTAACTTCCATGTTAATGTAGGTACCGGTGAACATTATATCCTGCCGGTTAACCATATACCGGTAACTGTTTGCACAGTTTACTGATTGCTGGTGAATGTTGCTGGATCTCCAAAGTAGGTGAATTTAGTAGGTGTTGACATCAATGACAAAACCATACCAAAATGCCAACAATCTCCCCCTTTGGCATTGATGGCAACACAAGATGGAAAAACCATCAAAGTGCCAAAACAGAAATGCCAAGTATAGAAACCAATTCTCCATTTCTCCTCATGGGAGTAATATGTGTTCATACTAATCTCTCCTTAATGTTTTATCTCCCTAATGTTTTTCCATATATCTCTCCCCCTTTGACATCAAATGCCAAAGTCACAAAAAGTCAAGTTCATACAAAACACCAACCAATTCAATATACCAACTACTCCCCCTGAGAAGTAGCTTCCTCATCAAACATCGTAATAGAAGTGTTGTCCATTTAATTATGCCAGTTGATGACAATCATCAACTGTCTAAGTCTCTACCGGTGGAGGTAAGACTCCGAGCTGATCTCTGAGATACTCAAAAGTTTCTTTAGGCAAAGGTTTTGTGAAAATATCTACAAGCTGTTCTTTAGTATTCACATAAACCAGTTTTATCTCCTTTTCTTCAACTTTTTCCCTTAGAAAATTTAGTTTGATAGAAACATGTTTTGTTTTAGAATGTAATACTGGATTCTTAGATATATCAATTGCTGCAGTGTTATCACAATATATAGTAATAGGTTCCTTGCATTTTACCTTTATGTCTTTCAACATTTGCTTAAGCCAAAGTACCTGTGTATAGTTTGTTGCTGCTGCAACATATTTTGATTCTGCTATTGATAAAGATGTACAACTCTGTTTCTTACTTAACCAAGAAACTAATCTCTTTCCAAGAAAGAATGCTCCTCCAGTGGTGCTTTTTCTATCATCCACATCTCCTGCCCAATTTGCATCTGTGTATGCATATAGATCAAAATTTTCATCTTTAGGATACCATAATCCAAGATTTGTTGTACCTTGTAAGTACCGAAAAATCCTTTTTACTACTGATTCATGATTTTCCCTAGGATTACTCTGAAATCTAGAAACTATACATACTGCATTCATAATATCAGGTCTGGTTTGTGTTAAATACAGTAAACCTCCTATCATAGATTTGTATCTAGTTGGATTGACAGGTGTAGATTCATCCCTTTGAGATAATTTGTCATTTGTAGTCATAGGTGTGCTTACCGGTTTAGAGTTTTCCATCCCAAATTTCTTAAGTAGTTCTTTTAAGTACTTAGATTGACTCAAAAATATGCCTTTATCAGTCTGTAAAATCTGCAATCCTAAAAAGAATTTTATTTCTCCAATCATAGACATTTCAAATTCATACTGCATTTTAAGAGAAAATTCTTTGCATAATCCATCTTCTCCTCCAAAGATTATATCATCAACAAATACTTCCATAATCAAGATGTCATCATTAGTTACTTTGTAATATAAATTGCTATCTGCATTTCCTTTAGTAAAACCAATTTTTAAAAGATACTCATCCAATCTTGCATACCAGGCTCTTGGAGCTTGTTTTAGTCCATACGGAGCTTTTCTTAATCTGCAAACTGTATCATTGTCATCTGTCAAAGAAAATCCATCAGGTTGTTCAATATAGACTTCCTCTTCAAGATCTCCATTCAAAAATGCACATTTAATATCCATTTGATAAACTTTGTAATCCTTGTGAGCTGCAAAGGCCAAAAATAATCTAACTGCCTCAATTCTGGCTACCGGTGCAAAGGTTTCATTGTAATCAATTCCTTCTTTCTGAGAATATCCCTTACACACTGGTCTTGCTTTATTCCTGACAACCTTACCATCTTCATTGAGTTTGTTTCTAAATACACATTTGGTTCCAATTACATTTTTATTTTCAGGCTAGGGAACTAATGTCCAAGTATTATTTTTCTCAATTTGTCCTAATTCTTCTTCCATAGCTTTAATCCAAAATTTATCTTCACATGCCTCATTGATAGATAATGGTTCAATTTGAGAAATAAGACATACCTGTTCATTTGCCAATCTTCCTCTTGTCATGACTCCTTTAAATTTGCTTCGAATTATCTAATCTTCAGAATGATTCAATCTTACATACCAGGGTGTCTTAGTCCATTGTTGTTCTTCAATTACTGTGGAATCCTCTGATGATACCGGAGTAACTAGATCATCATTCTGTACCGGTAGATTTACTGTTGGTTCATTTGTCATAATTTTTGTTACCGGTTCAGAGTCTATATACCTTGAAGTTCCTCTGAATTGTTAATCAATCTTTACATTTGTACTCTCAACAATTTTTTGTAATCTTTTATTAAAACATCTATAAGCTTTACTCTTAGATGAATAACCAAGAAATATTCCTTCATCACTTCTAGGATCAAACTTGCCAATATACTCATCTCTTCTAATATAACATTTACTTCCAAAAATTCTGAAATACTTAAGAGTAGGAGTATTACCAAACCATAGTTCATGAGGGGTCTTACCGGTTTCACCTTTGATGTGAACTTTGTTGAATGTATAGACAATAGTGCTTACTGCCTCTCTCCAGTACACATGTGGTAGATTTGCTTCTGATAACATACTTCTTGCTGCATCCAAAATAGTTCTATTTTTCCTTTCAACAACTCCATTCTATTGTGGTGTCTGAGGTGCTGATAACTGTCTTTTGATTCCATTTACTTCACAGAATGTATTAAAATCTCTAGATGTGAATTCTCCTCCTTGATCTGATCTTAAACATTTAATTTTCTTACTAGTTTCATTTTCAATCATTGCTTTGAATAGTTTAAACTTCCCAAGTGCTTCTGACTTTTCTCTGAGAAAAGTAACCCAACACATTCTAGAATAATCATCAATAATTAGCATGAAATATCTATCACATTGTAAGCTTTTAGTTCTATCCGGACCACATATATCAGTGTGGATTAAATCAAGAGCATTATTGGATTTTTCTGGAATACTTTTGAAACTAGCTCTAACTTGTTTTACAAATTGACATTCCTTGCAAATTGTATTATGAGGTTTCATAATTTTAGGTAGATCTCTAACAGCCTTAGAAGTACTAATTTTTACCATACAATCAAAATTTACATGACATAGTCTTTTATGCCATAGCCAACTTTCAGCTATATGAGCAATTAAGCATGCCTTTTCACTGTTATTCAAATGAAAGATATTACCTCTAGTCTGATTACCGGTTGCAATTTCCAAACCAATTCTATTCATGATTTTGCATTTTCCATTTTTAAATTGTAACTGAAAACCTTTCTCAACTAATTGACCAACACTTAAAAGATCATGTTTTAATCCTTCAACATAGTAGACATTGTCAGTGTTATGTTTACCATCAAGAGATATTGAACCCTTACCTTTGATTGAACAGGCTTTGTCATCTCCGAATCTTACTAAACCTCCATTGTATTCTTGAAAGTTCAAGAATTTACCTTTGTCTCCAATCATGTGATGTGAGCATCTTGAGTCAATAATCCATTCATCCTTTGATTCAACTTTAGCTGCTAGGGCTTGTTCTACCAGTTTAGCAATAGGTACCGGTTGATCTTTGTTTTTCTTAAATCTGTATCTCTAATATTCAGGATTAGGTTTGTATGTCCTTCTAGCTTCTTCTCTTAGTCTAGCATGTCTATTAGGGCATCTTGAAGCCATATGACCAATCTTATTGCAGTTGAAGCATTTAAAGGGTGCTTTACCTTCATACTTACTTCCAATTGGACCTTTTGGCATTTTTCTTGCAAATAGTGCTTCAAGTTCTTCAAGCTCTTCATTTTCCTTTCTGGTTTCTTCAAGTTCTCTTGCATAAAAGGCTCTCCAGTCTGATTTATCAAAAGATGGAGCAGATGATGTTGATGCTTTGAAGGCCAAATCAGTTTTTATAGTAGCAACAAGACCAAATTCCTCAATTTCAAAAGCTGAAAGTTTTCCAATCAATGTATCCCTAGTTACTGATGTATTAGGCATTGTTCTTAACTCATTAATAGCAGTAACCTTCATCTTATATGCCGGTGGCAAACCTCTTAAGATTTTTGAAACAATCTCATCTTCACTCAAAGTTCCTCCACAACATTGGATACCTAAAACAATTTCATTTACTCTTTCCATAAAAGCAGAAATTCTTTCATCTTCTTCCATTTTCAGATGTTCATACCTGACTCATAAGCTTTCAAGTTTTGCAATTTTGACTGTGGAATCCCCTTCATTCAGTGTTTCCAAATGATCCCAAATAGCTTTTGCAGTGGATCTATCTAATAATCCCATAAAGTAATGGGAGCAGTCTGACCAGCTACAACAACAGTATAACCATTCTTTGTAACTTCCCAGATGTCTTTACCAATGCAATTTAGATGTGTCTCCATTCTGATTTTCCATATTCCATAGTTGGTTCCATCAAGTTTAGGACTATCCTTTCTGAAATAATTAGTAGACATTGGATCTCCTCAAGTTGTTAAATTTCTGCAAAAAGAGGACTAGGCTTTGATACCAATTGTAGGTCCCAGGGACAACTGAGAGGGGGGGGGGGGGGGGTGAATCAGTTGTCCAATAAATCCAAACCAAAATCTTATTAACCAGCTTAATGCTTAGTACCGGTAAGATAGTTAAGTATGCCGGTAAACAGTGTTAACAGAAAATTGCTATACCGGTAAGAATTAATGCATGAAACATAAACATAAAGTCATCCACAACACATGACACAAATATTTGTACGTGGAAAGACTATAAGGGGAAAAACCATGGTGGGAAACCTTACCCACAATCAGATGATACTACTACAGATAGTAAGTGTACAAAGAGGGGTCTGCACATGCAGAAAGGCCAACAGCTTAGATCTCACTGCTCAATCATAGATGGGAGTCACATTGACTACAGTTGGATGGTTAAATCCAATGAGAATGTACTGCACAAAATAACATCTTCATATGTTGGATTCAGTACCGGTGTAATGCTGATATGCTTCTACAAAAACCTAGCTTCACCTTCAAATGATGTCTTCGTGTATATCTCTGCTTGATCTCGCATATATCCTTCCTTAAATCTTTTTTCACATACCACACTTGATCTTACAAATAAGATCTTACATTTATACCATACCCTAAGACCAATTTTAGTAGGTCGGCTCTACAAGATATTACAATAAAAACATTTTACAAATAATACAATATCCGATGCAATAACCGATTGAACATGTCGGCTTAATGCATTTACAACAATAATAAATCATCTCCATAGTGTGCCATACTGATCTGGAAAAGATAAATCTGCCGGTGTAACCCTAGATAACCTGGACCTATTTGCCGGTAAAAGAAAATATACAAATAAGAATATACCAATGATTATTACTTCAAAGAAAAGTGTCCACATGATGTCTTCGACATTACCAAGTGACTTCCATGTTAATGTAGGTACCGGTGAACATTATATCCTGCCGGTTAACCATATACCGGTAACTGTTTGCACAGTTTACTGATTGCCAGTGAATGTTGCTGGATCTCCAAAGTAGGTGAATTTAGTAGGTGTTGACATCAATGACAAAACCATACCAAAATACCAACAGAATATATTGTTGATGAGGTGCTTCTGCACTAGTGGCCTTGAACATAAATATTGAAGACAACAACACGTTTCATGAAAAATATGTTGAAGAGGTTGTAATGGTTGAAGTCCATGGTGAAATCAAGGGTAGTTCAAAGCTAAGAGATAAGATATTACAATCAAAGTTAGTAGCAAGAGTATGTAATCCTCTTGTGAGGAGCAGTCAACTCATACAAGGTATGTAGTTTTCTTTGAAAAACTCTTCCTTTACCGGGTAAAGTAATGCATGTTCATTAACATGGAATCAATAGGATGAGATAAGCCCTTACATGATTTGAAGAGATATATTTGAAGTCTATAAGCCATAGAAGGAGTTCAAGTTTTTGTTTTCTTGATTGTTAAAAGCTTGCATTCATATTGTGATTGAAAGAAATACATCACATGAGCATTATTATAGTCCATGAAAACATTGTTGGGTAAAACCAATACAATTTCAAGGTATGTGTTATAGATTAGAGTTAATCATGAGTGAGAGTTCACAGTGAGGTCAATACAACTAATGATGCAGCTCAAAGACAAGACAACTCATGAATGACAGTCCATTAAGGGGTTGAATGCAAAATATAGAGAAATATAGGTTACTTAAGACATTGAAAATGTAGGGTTATGGGCAATAGTGTCAAAAGCATTGAAATAATTTTGTAAGAGTCATAAGCAGCCATAGTAGATGCAAAGATTCAAGATAACAACAGTGATTATCAAAGAGAAAAAGGTTATGATGAGACCCTTTACCATGTAAAATCTCCTTGAAAGATATCTAGTAGTCTAAAGAGATTAATGATCATAGTCAAGCTAAGTCACAAAGAGTAGTCTCTACTCAAAGAATAACAATGTTCAAATCACTATCAAAAGGGCCAAACATAGGTATCATTGTCACAAAGACAACCATCAATTAGTTCAAAGTGAGGTAAAGATCAATATGCAATACACAATGACTCAATATTTACCAATGATAATAGAGAACATTCCCAATGTGTAGAGAGAAGGTTCAGGGACTGTTATAGCAGTCATAATACAAAGAGATAGTCTTTTGTCTAAGAGGAATCAACAAAGACATAGTCCTAATATATAGTGAAAGCCCAAGAGAAAGTCTTCAAAAGGACATATGAGATCTTCTAACCCTAGAGAGCCATAAAATTTTGAAAGATACATTCTTGAATCACCAAATAACCATGAAGCAATATTATATACAGATGACACAAAAATCCATAGGTTATCTTACACCTATTAAGGATAACTTGACTCTTAAGGACAAATCACAATGCCATGAACCAGTTTTGAGCATGATCATTCAAAGAAATGAAGGGGGAAATATTCATTAGTAGGATACATTCATACATCAATGAGTAGTCAAAAGTTATAGTACAAAGCAATATTGTTGCATGAAATGTGATTCAATTTTCACCATATAGAGTATGCAAAAGCCCATGAGAAAGATGAAAATCCTCAATTCATAAAGTAGTCACAGAGTCACAAAGTTCAGGTGGGAATAAGCAGCCAATCATTTTCAAGATAATCAAAAGGACTTCTCATGATTCATAGATGTAATGAAGGCAAATCATGTCACAGAGCATAGGTAAGAATTCAATAATTGTTAGGAAGAACAAAGGAATAGATGAGAGCTTCATAGAAACAAGAGTTAAGATCAAAAGGGGTTGCTTTGAGTTTAAAGTCATATCAACAATCTTAGAAGACTTCAAGAGTAGTGAGTAGACCTTTCAAGCCAAAAGGCTTTAGTTACCCCAAATCATTCATAACAGTCTATTGAAAGAACTATAGTAGTCACTACTATGAGAGGCATAATGAATCGGTAAAAAGATCAAGTTCTTAAGTCTTTAGAAAGAACAATAAATGAGCTAAATAATAACAATGCACACCATCTAGGATATAGTAGTGTTCAAAAATAGTGTAGATCTGAGAGTATTTTTTAGAATAAAACACAATAACAAAATATGACAATCACGTTGGGATAGCTGAGAAAAAGATCATAGTCCATGGTGCTAAGTTTCTCATTCAAAACAAAATGAAAGTTATCAAAAGGATCAGTTAAAAAATGTCAAAAGAGTAGAAGGGATAATAATATCAAATGTGCTAGTAGTAACTATTTGAGTGTCTCATTGAATGTTCACATTGAAGACACACAAGTCTCAACCACAAAGCTAGACCTTGAGAGCAACATGAAAGGTACTATAACCATAAATGCAAAAGTGTCAGCACTTTAGGTGGGAGTAAGCAACCTTTACTAATTCAATCAATGCATAGATCAAGAAAGGTATAGAACACATATAAAGCGGTCCTCTAACATATGGAAAAGGCTAAAAGTCAGTCACAACAATCAAGAATGGGAATTGAAAAGGTCACTTTAGCACATAAAAGAACCATATAATAGCAGCTATAGTGCCCATATGACAATAATATTTTTAGAGTAGTATAACGGTCTGATTAAATCTATAGATGACCCTAGAAAGGACAGTGATAACAGTCAGAAGGACAGATTAGTCATTGGTCTTAGGAGAGCCCTTTGGGGAGAAATCTCAAATAAAATCCTTATGAAGTATTTTAGGGAACAAATATCTTACAATGACATTATATAGTATGAGCAGCCCAAATCAAAAGAAATATGTCACTGTACAAATCAAATATAGTGAGACACAAGTTATGTGGCATTTTAAACCATGCGATATTTATTAAAGATAACTAGAAGTTTAGAAAATTGTAGTAGTTCATACAAGGACCAACAAATCTTCTGAAGAGATTGATAGTTCTGATACTTAATTTAAGTACAGATTCAATAGCCAACAAGATGAGAGGGCGGGGGTGAATCATACAAACTTAATCATCCATAAAAACATCAGATTCAACCTCAGTAACATATATATCAGTCATATAACCAAAACTGTCAAACATGCAAACTCAAAAGCATATGAACAATATAAACCTCATAACACTAGATTTAACGTGGAAACCCAAATAGGGAAAAACAACTATGGGATTTTGGACCCACTAAGAAATATACTCTTCTAGAGTATGCTCGGTTAAAAGCAAATCCTGTTAAAGATTACAAACACATTACTAGATGTGACCCAATTAAGGGATTTCCCTCAGATCTGTTAGGATCTTCACTTTGTTAGAAGTGACCTTGTCAAAGGATTTCAAACACTCAATCAGAATGTCACCTTGCTAGAGGATATACATATAAGATTGTTAAGTCTACTCGGTTAAGAGATTTTCTGTCACTTTCACAAAATAACAGTAATAAAATCTATCTGCAACTTCACATCTAAAATGCTAAAGCAGATTCTTATTTGTTCAATACAATCTAGACATAGAACTAATCTTGTCTATCTGCTGGGCTTCTATACTCTGTTATTCTAATAGGTCTTCAAGCTTTTGTGCTTGGTAATCACTATGTAGCATCCCTGTGCATACACTTGCCCGCATACATTGTTTATCAACAGTTTCCTATTTATAAAAAATTAGGTAACCACTTTAAACTCCTTGATCACATTTCCCATGATCAATCATAGCCATCAGATCTTCAATCTTGTCTAGGTTCAATGCATCTTTCGATCTAAAAACATTTTACCCCACCTTGGAACTTGCATAATAGTCTTGGAACTTGTGCCAAGGTATTGCGATTCAATCTGAGCTATAGATCTTCATGCCGACTTTCCATTGCCTTAGATTCATTAACAAACTTCTTCCATGGCTTACCAATCATTGATCTGCTCCAGCTCATTCGCTTCTTTCATTAAATACCGCATGTAAACATTTAATGCATTCTGTTATAGCTTAGTTACAACTCGGTAACAACTCGGTGAATACTAAACTTCACTTGGTAGACATTCTGCCTTCAATAACCGATAGCGATAACAATAGGGTTTACCAACTAGGTTCCTTAGGGTTTATTGACTAGGTTCTTTGCCTGATAACATAGAATAGTATTAACCTTTACATTTTACAACATATGTATGATGTTAAAACAATCTAAAACATCATGATCTCATCATTGTCTGACTCGGTAGTAGTTGCCCATTGAATACCTTATTCATCCTTTTATTCATCATATTCTTTCTTGTGTCTTTTACCAACTTCTTTATAATCTTCTTATCATACTTCTCAAGATATGGCAACATCATACTGAATTAGAAAATCAATTTCTTGACATCAATGACAAAATAATAATATCAAGATAGTAAAACATCTTTAATCAGTTATATCCATAATCATCAACAACCTTCTCAATATCCTTATTGAAATGCCAACAATCTTTCATTGTCTGTTATAATGCAATATTGCCAACAGAGATAAGAGTCACAGGGTAGAAATGACAGTTCTTAAGCTCACAGTCATGGAGTTCATACACTGCACAGTCATAAAAGGGCTTTATAATAAAACATTCAAGACTATGACACACATCAAAAGGGGATAAATAATTATTTCTAGCATCAACAAGTTGTCCAAAACTCAACCAAGAGCATCATAACAGTCTGTAGAGGGTTTAAGGATAGTAAGCAACCGATAAGAGATGGTTACCTTATTGCTATATATGAATAGTGACCTACAACAACTAAGGTGATGTCAAGGCAAAAAGAAGCCACAACAGTTCACAAATGACAAGATGCATGCCTTGGATACAAGGGCACTTTAAGAGGCAATATGGAGGAGTATTATCCATATGGGTAAGTGTACAAAGATGGGGGACCAAAAAGGGGTCTTAAGACGCCATTTTTTTTTTTCCTGAAATCAGTAAAGTTTGAACTTTGATGAGAAAATGAAGATAGTTACACTGAAAATATAAGGATGTAGTAAGAACAAGAGTTGTAGTGCTCCGAGTCTGCTTTCTAAACTACTAATTTTTTTGAAAATGGTGGAGATTAAGGGTTCAAAAAGGGGGAGCACACAAAGTGGTGTTGTTTTTTCAGAAAAAAATAACATAGCACCTGGTGTGCTCCCCCTAAAATGTCAATTTTTTTTGGAATTTTTAAAATCGCTCTAGTGAGAAATTAGATAACACCATGTAGTTTATGCCAATTTTTTTGGCTATTTTTTTAATGAATATATGATCTTTTACTAATTTTTGAAGTGGACACTAATTTTTTAGTGAAATTTGAGCGTGCTCCCCCTAAAAATTTGTGAAAACTAATTAAAAAAATAAAAAATAAAATTAAATTGTGTAGAATGGAGTCTAGTTTTGGAAAATTCAATTTTTTGAAAATTTGATAAACGAGTAAAAATTTATGGCCGATTACGACATGTTGGTTTTTGACAAAAAACCAGACACACTAACACAAGAAATTATGGATGAAGACCTTAACAATATCAAAATTTGAAAAGAATTATATGGTTAGATAGCTAAGAGAGAGCTTGACGATTGTATGGTATTTTTTTTAATTATTTCATTGAAACATGTGCAAACCTGATGGAGAGCACGAACAACAAAGTAAGAATTTTTTTAATATTTGCTAGGAAACATGTCTCAGGCCTAAGAAGAGCATCCAAGCCTTTGGGTTGGATGCCCAAGGAAAATCCAAGCCAAAGGCTTGGTGTTTTCAAAGGTAGAGTTTGGTGCATTGCAAATTTGGTGCACACCAAATGAAAAAAAATCAAAAATTCATTTGGTGTGCACCTGATTTGGCGTGCGCACGCCAAATAAGGCGCATGCTAGATAAATTTCATAGAATTTTCTCATGTTACAAAGAAAAAATATAACATTTAAGTATAAGTCACATTTCTATTTGTCTTTTTTCTTTCTTATACTTTAAGTTATATTTTATGTACATATTGTCAAGATGTTTGAGAGTGGTTCTAGATCTCTAGGAGTTCTAATGCAGATTCTAGCTTTTTGAGTATTCATATAAATTTCAGACTTAATCAAATTTTAGCAATCAACATTATCTCTTTGGTCTCTTACCTACATTCTACCTCTCTCTTCCTTAACCCCTACCTCTCTATCTCACTCTCTCTCTATCTCTCCATTTCACTCTCCTCTCTCAAGTGTATCTCTCTCTCATTCTCTCCCTCCCCCTCCCTTTCTCCTTTTCACTTAGCACACACACACACACACACACACACTCTCTCTCTCTCTCTAACTCTCTCCCTCTAACTCTCTCTCTCTCTCTTCCTCTCTCATTCTTTATCTCTTGTCTCTCCCTCTCAACTTTTTTTCTCTATCTCACTCTCCTCTCTCAGGTGTATCTCTCTCCCATTCTTTCCTTCTCTCCTCCTCCCTCCCTCTCTCTCTTTCTCATTATGTCTCTTTCTCACTCTCTCCCTCTCTTCACCTCTCTCTAGTCTCTTGTAATCTCCTTCCATCCCTTCCTCCCTCTCACTCGGCCTCTCTTTATCTCTTACTCTCTCTTTATCTCTCTCTCTCACCATCCCTCCCTCCACCTCTTAGGTATCTCTCTCACCTTCCCTGCCTCCACCTCCTAGGTCTCTCTCACAATCTCTCCATCCACCTCTCAGGTCTCTCTATCTCCTCCACTCCCTATCTCTTTGTCCCCCTCTCTTAGGTGTCTCTATCCCATCCTTTGACTCACCTTCTCTCTCTCTCTCTCTCTATGTGTCTCTCTGTCTCTTTGTCTCTCTTTGGTGTCTCTATCCCATCCTTTCCCTCCCCATCCCTCTCTCTTTCATTCTCCCTATTGCCATCTATCTCTATCTCTCCCTCTCTTTCCTTCTTTCTGTCTCTCTCTAATTTTCTCTCTCCCTATCTCTCTCCCCCTCCCTTTGACTTTCTCTCTCTATCTCTCCCTCTCTCTCAAGTGTATCTCCCATTATTTCCATTCTCTCTCTCTCTCTCTCTCTCTCTGTATCGCACTGTCCTCCTCTCTTAGGTGTATCTCTCCCCCTTTCCCTCCCTCTCTCCTCCCCCTCCCTCTCTTCCTTTCTCATTATCACTCTTTCTCACTCTCCCTCTCTCCCTCTCTTCACATCTCTCTCTCTAGTCTCTTATACTCTCCTTCCATCCCTTCCTCTCAGTCAAGATCTCTCTATCTCTCACTCTCTCTTTATCTCTCTCTCTCTCACCATCCCTTCCTCCACCTCTTAGGTGTCTCTCTCATCTTCCCTCCCTCAACCTCCTAGGTCTCTCTCTCAGAATCCCTCCATCCACTTCTTAGGTTTCTTTATATCTCCCCCACTCCCTATTTTTCTCAAGTGTCTCTCCTTTCTATAAAATCTCTCACTCTCAACCATTATCTATCTATCTATCTCCTCCTCTCCCAGGTGTCTCTCTCCATTATTTCTCTCTTGTTCCCTCTCCCTCTCTCTCTCTCTCTCTCTCTCTATGACATTCTTTATCTCTTAAGTCTCCCCCTCTCAACCTCTATCTCTCTATCTCCCTCCCCCATCCTATCTCTTCCCTCTCACACTCTCTCTCACCCTCTCTCTCTCTCTCCCTCCCCCATCCTATCTCTTCCTTCTCCCTCTCTCCCTCCCATTATTTCCCTCCACCCTATCTCTTTCTCCCCCCATCCTATCTCTTCCCTCTCCCTTTCTCTCTCACCCTCTCTTTCTCTCTCCCTCCCCCATTCTATCTCTTCCCTCTCCCTCTCTCCCTCCCATTATTTCCCTCCACCCTATCTCTTTCTCAACCCCATCCTATCTCTTCCCTCTCCCTCTCTCCCTCCCATTATTTCCCTCCTCCCTATCTCTTTCTCCCCCCATCCTATCTCTTCCCTCTCCCTCTCTCTTTCTCTCTCTCTCTCACCCTCTCTCTTTCCCTCCCCCCTCTCTCTCCCATTGTTTTCCTCCCCCCTCTCTTTTTCCCTATCTCTCTTTCTCCCCATTTGTTGAAACTTGATAGAGAGCATTTGGCGTGCACCAAATTTGGCACACGCCATATGGTCTGCCCTTGAAAAATGGTAAAAAAGGACATTGGACCCATAAATCTTCCCCACATTCTCTAGTTATGTTTGTTGTTGGATCTGAGAATGACAAATATATGCCTTTTGATGCTGTTCACATATCATAACATATTCCATCACCATTTGGCCACCTTTTTGCTCGTTGGACAACGTATAGGACAATAATTTAAAGTTTTTGCTATGATTTTTATCATATGAGGTATTTTTTGTTATGGTTTTATAATTTATATGTCCATTATGAGTCCCTTTGTTTAAATTTCATAATAAACAATAACTAGAGATCAATTATTATATAATATAATGAGTGTAATCATATTAAGATAGCAAAGAAAGTTATATTCAATAATATTTTCATTATGTGTTTTTATTTGTTTAAATTTCATAATATACAATTTAACTGCAGATCAATGATCTAGAATAATGTAATGAGTGCATTTATGTTAATAATTTCATAATTTGGAGTATATGATTTACATAACATAAGTTATGATTTTTTTAATTTACAATTTTAGAGTATATGATTTTTTTAACAAAAGTTATGAACTTGTCTATACATCTTGTGCCCACACATGTAGAATTAATCATCATGCCAAGGAAATGAGCAAAAAATCTAACATCTGATGAGCATGAAGCCAATAATGTAAAGAAACGAGAAAGAATGAGGCTCCTTCATGAAGGAAGGAAATTGAACACTATAAAAGAAGAAGAGGAACATGAAATATCCATGCAAGAGAAGAGAGATATTGAATTGGCATCACAAAGTCAACATATGCAAAATCTTCATGCTATGAGACAATTGAACTGCGAAGTTGGGGGCACATCATCTACTGGGAGTCAAGTTGAAGGCACACCATCTACAACATCTCATGTTGCATGCACATATTCTAAAACATCTCACATTGCAAGTACATCACACACAACTTCCAATGTTGGAGTTACACCATTTTCTACATCTCACGTTGCAAGTACATCACACACAACTTCAAATGTTGGACTTTCACCATCTTCTACATCTAATTTTCAAGGTACACCATCATTTTCATCTCTAGTTGAAGGTATGCCATCTATCCCTAATGTTGTTAACATTCCTAATATTGAGGCAACTCAAACTTTGAGAACACCTCCTAGAATTTTGCATATAAAACCTAAGCATTTGATTGATATTGATAATAATATTTTGCAACCAATGGTTGATAAGATTCCAAAGCATACTTGTCAAAGATATGCTAACCAAATATGGAGATTGTATTTTGAGAAGTTAAATGAGACCTGAAGATGTCATTTATTTGTTGAAATGATGAAAAATCTGAAATTTAGGCCCATCATGAGAATTCTTGGTCTAAGAGCATCAGATGATTCAAGTGAGAAATCAATTCTGAATAATCTAATGAGTTCATATGAGGGTGTGGGATCTAGATCACGCATGAAAGATAACAATGTCACACGACATGTCCTCACATTGACAATAGTAAGCACTCAAATCAAGAAATCTCGGCTCATTAGAAAGACAAGTAAAGCAATGAAAATAAGTAGAAAATCCATAATGAGAGCCATGGGAAGGTGTGAAAGAGTTGATGATCCAAATGACAAGAATTACGGGCATTCTTTGGTAGACTACCGCAAAAAGATAAAGCAATTGTTGAAGCCTTGAGATCCTTGATTGAAGAATTTTGGAAGACTAACACAAGTGTCTCTCCTAATCAAAGAGATGTTGTAGGGAGGAGAATTGGTAGTGAAATCCATGATGCACATCTGAAGCATTTTTTGGATATGACTCAACCACAATTTTTTGCCAAATTTTTAGAAATGTATCCTCAAATTAAAATTAGTCAAAGATTTTTTGAAATGGAAAAACCTTTTTATGTCAAAATAAATCACACTCGCACTACTTGTTGTTGTAGAGTACATATTGAATTTTCTAATCATTATTATGTTTATCGACATATATGTGTATATTTGCATACTAATAATATTTTGCAGGAATGTAGTATAAAGGCTCCACCTAGATCTTCAAGGGGATTCATATCTACCATCTTATGTGAAAGAGTTGATGGTCAACAGTTTTACAATAAAGTATGCTTGGATGGCACATGTGTTCATTGCATTGATTTGCTAAATTTACCAATGTGTGAACAATTGGATAGTACACATGTTATTGGGAATAAATTAGTGGATTTTGGCAAATATAAGACAATGATGTACAATGTAAAAGATGGAAAAGAAGCAAAAAGGTGTGATTTTATCACTAAAAAGAGTCTTGTGTATCAGTTTATGGGCATTTATTACGAGAAAATATTGTATGAGTATGCAAGGCATACCCATAGAGCTTGATGGTTGGAATTGCAATTTGAGATATGCAAGGACACATTTCCACTTGATACCATCATTTCAGTTGTTGACTTCACAAAGAACTACACACTAAAGCCACAAAATGAGGTTCAATCCCAGTATTACAACTCCACATGGGTTTCTATATTTGTGCATATAGAATTCATGCATGCTACTAATAGCATAGATGAAAATAGGAATATTTTGAGGGAGTATCACTTCTATACCAGTGATGATCGCTCACATTATACAGAGTTGTGCAAGGTTGCTCTGAGATGTTCTATCATAATTTGGCTAGTAGGGGTATTTCATTCCGCTAGCATATCATATGGTCAGATAATTGTGCCTCATAATTCAAGAACTCTCGAATGTTTTATTGGTTGAGCAGAATGCATAAGAGCACTAGTGTTCAACATATGTGGAATTTTTGTGAAGCCGGGCATGCAAAGAGGGAGCATGATGGTGTCAGAGCATGTATCAAAAGAGCCTTGGCATGAGAAGAGTTAAATTACACAAATAAAGAAAAGTTGATAGATGTGAGAGATATTATCAAGTGGTGTAATGCTACAATGGGTCCAAGTAATCAAGGTGAGTCTTCAGTTCATAGATTTTTTTGGTTGATTGATGATACTATCATTTCAAAATATGAGGACTGTTGTACATTGAAAGGATCGAGTGAGCTACACTCTTTAAGAAGCTCTAAAGTAGGTTCATGGACTATACATACACGACATATGGTGTGCTTTTTGTCATCATGTGCAAATGAATCATGGAATGAGTGTGAGTCAAGGGAGTGGGTTGATGAATGGTGTACAAGAACTCTGAGCCCACTTGAGACATATCAACTCCCAACAACATTGCAACTCAAACAAATGGAAGAATCCGTTGACTTTGACCATGTCTCAGATCTAATCCAACCAAGTAAATCATCTACATACATATTTTATAAAATTCATTTTATAGCTATTTGTTCACACTATTCATGTACATAAATGAAAATATGATTGTAGGGCATGTTTATGTAGTTATTGCAGCTGAAGGCAATGAAAAAGGAACAGATTATTATCTATGTCATTGTGTGGAGGCAAAAAAGAAATTGGATGGCCCTATGGTAGATGGTGAAAATATTGAATACCCTACAGGATTAGTCATTGTTACTGGTACATGGCTTAGGAGGTACAAATTGAAGAAATCTAACTTGTGGTTATTTGAGGACTTTGAGACACATAGAAAGGTTATTCATTATTCAAACCTTGTGGTGGCATCAAATGTTCACTTGACTAAATATGGGGGTAGACCACTAAACCAAAACCTATGAAAGGCTTGTGAGTCTAACCATGAGGAAATTCTTGACACAATAAAGAGTAGAGTGGATCCAAAGGGTTCATTGAATTGAATGTAAATGAAATAAATTAAACTATAATATTAAGCTTATTTGGATATATGTACATGCAACCTGTCTATTTGTACAAATGAAATATTAGAGGCATTGTAATATTAAATATCATTACAAGATACTTCTGTGCAATATATTTTTGTTACACTTATGTGATTTTTGTTAGAAACCAATAACACTGAGAGGGGGGGTGAATCAATGTTATACCGGAATAGTAAATTTTATCCCTATTTAAAACATGCATACACCAACCAGTATACCGGTACATACATAATTGAAATAAGTAAAGAAAATAATAAGCCAATCACATAAATGAGAATCTTAACAAACAGATTTATACGTGGAAAACCTCAAAGAGGAAAAACCATGGTGGGATTTTTGACCCACAATATCAATCCACTCACCAAATGAAGAGATATTATAAAATATGAGGGGCCTGCACTTGCAGGAAGGCTTACAACCTACAACACACTGCTCAACCACAATAGGAGCCTCACTGACTACATAAAATTCTAGACTACAATCCAGAGAAGTGAGAACTACTAAGATGGCATCTTCTATGCCAGAATACAATTTCGGTTTAAGCTCTGTCCGTTTCGGTTTGAATCCCTAAACCCTTTACTGGAATAAACCTTACAATAATTTCCTCACATACATGATCTCTCTAATATATTTCACATCATATTACATTCACATATCCATAATCTCCTATCATATGTCTCTTATATATATATATATATATATATATATATATATATATATATATATATATATATATATATATATATATATATATATATATATATATATATATATATATATATATATATATATATATATATATATATATCAAAATGATCTATCAAACTGTCCTATATACCCTATACAACTTTGCATGCCTTATGTCGGCTTACAAAGATATACAATATCAAATTACATGTCGACCATATAACATAAATGCATAAGAATTAAAATCAATTGTTGATTCTGGGTCCAAGATATCTTGGCCTCTAATATCGGTGACCAGAGAAATCCTTCTATCCTATCGGTGTTGGTGTCGATGTAGTATCTATGAGGTGCCTGCTGGTACACCATAGAATCAAAACATGAAGTTGAAACACCATGCCATGTTGCCATTGTCATGCCTGTGAAGTGTATACCTGCAACAACAACACAAAATACTCAATAGATCATTACAGGCATTGTTAACAGATTTAAAACGAATAAAGATACAACCATGGCTAATCGATCTATCACCTCCTAATACATGCGAGTGTAGATTTGCTCTCAGATCTTGCTAATCAAATTCCAGTGACTTGACTACATCTATATGGAGGATTTCAGATGATAATGATGAATTTAATATAAAAAAGATAATGATTAAGCTACATGATTCAACAATTATGCTAGAAAATAAGCTAGAGCTAAGATGCAATTGTCTATAATAACAATGCTCAAACGATATGCTAAGAGATATGCCTAAAGTAACAATGCCTAAAATGCAAAATGAAATGGGATCCTTATTGCTCCAAAATGGGGTCTATTTATAGGATTTCTAAGGCTACGAGTGAGGTGGTAGGAATCAACGGTCAAGATTGAGTTTGAAGATATCAATGGTGAAATTGGAGGAGGTTGGAAAAGAGGTTGGATGAAAGCGAACATTTGTCATCTCTATGGTGACAAGTGTCAAGAAGCTTCTAGAAAGGTTGGATGAAAGAGAACATTTTCCATCTCTATGGTGAAAAGTGTCAAGAAGATTTGTTTATGAGTGTCTAAGGAAAGGGGACATGTAGCCCAAGAATGCCATGTATCTCAAGGGAAGAGTAGGTTTAATTAAACCCAGGGTTAGATGGAATGGGTTAGGTTTAGAAGGGGTTAGGTTAGAAGTTAGGAGGCATGTGGGTAAATTTGAAATTAAAAATTCAATAAGACTAATTAATTCTCAACAACTCATAAATTGATTTGTTTTAATTAATTAGAAGATTAGAAGAATTAATTGAAGATGGGGGGGGGAAATCAATTAATTTGAATTAATTAATCAAAGGGGATTATGAAATGAACCTATTAAATAAATCCTTAGATTTATTAATAAGTAGATGAAAGTGGGATTTTAATCAAATTGCTAATGAATTCAATTAAATTAGGAAGGGGGATTAATTAAATAATTGCTTATTTAATTAATTATCTTTAGACCATTTTTAGATGTATACATTTTGCCCCTCTTTGAAGTGAGGTGTGATGATGCGTTGATTCAAAGAATAATCTCATTTTGATGATGATATTAGTTTGATAGGATGCCCTAGCTCTTGATTTATAGATTGCAATATGATGCCCCCTCGGGAGATCAATTGAGATAATTGATCTTTGGAGTTTTTTGAATTTTGCGAAATTGATTTCTCGATAAATTATTGATTTGATTTCTACAACTGTGGTTGATGAAAATGCGAGTTCTATGATCATGGTGATGTTGTTCTTGATTATTGATAAAGCTTCATTGATTTGATTGATAAGATCGAGATTCAGTCTGGTTTCAGGAATGACACCTCCTGTATAAGACAAAGATGATCAAAGCATTTGGTTTCAGGAATGATGTATCCTGTATAAGACATGATCAAAACGTCTGGTTTTAGGAAAGATACACCTTGTATATGACATGAGAGAATAGATTTAGATGTGATTGATTGATAAAATTGATAAGATTAATTGGATAAAGAACCGACAGTTTGCTGATATCAAGTTGCAGAAAGATTTAGATATGCTGATGTTGGTTCTGTTGAGAGGTTAGCATAAGATTTTCGCTGGGTCGACAAAATCTAGAGAGATATGAGTCATTAGTGTGATTGTATATACACTTGTGATGATACCTTGATGATTCCTATGATAGATTTAACCTTGGATAAAAGGACCATGAGGGATCCCATGCAAGAATGAAATGCAAGCTAAATGCAAATGCAGACCGAACCAGTCATTGGATTATTGTGTTTTGTCATCATTGAGCTTTTTAAATGTGGGAAGTGAGTGCAAACATCGATGGTATAATTAAACCATGATGAGATGAGCACTTCTTTCCTGGCTTTTGATATGGAAAGTTAGCACAAGCATCGAGGTATACTTGAACTAAAATGACCTAAGTGTTGCTTGCATAAAACATGCAGTATTAACCATTTTAATATGCAGATTGGAAATGTCTTTGATGATACTCCAATGATCATCCTGAGATAAATTTTCACATATTAATGATTAATTTACAAACAACAGATAAGAAAATATCATGTTCCTTCCTTGTTCCTCTTGTCAAAGACATCCCGGAGTCACTCAGAAATCATGATAGAGAAAATCAATATCGAAAAGAAAAGTTGAACAATCATGTTAAAATCATAATCCTAAAGATATCATCCATGCATTTAGATTGACTCTGTGTTAGTTTGATGGTTGATAATTTGATCTCGTGTTCAATGTTAGATGTGTCTCAGTTTTCGCTTGATAAGAGTTGTCTAACTATTTATTCTAGCTATTTGATTAAGCTCAAAATGATCAAGACTTTTGCCCCTAGCTAAGTGCAGTATTTTGCCCCAAGCCTAGAAACAAATTCATTATGATATACTCAATGATCCAAACGATGGCAAGAAGCCACCCGGGATGCCTGCATATGTACAAAGGCTTTATGATGCATATGAATAGTGTTCATGGAAAAGAATGCAAGCAGAAAGATGCATGAACTAATAGATGGAAGAGCTAGCAGACAGATAGTGCCTGTTTGCCAGGTTTTCACCTTCTGTTTTTATTGCACTTTTTCTCATATTTGATTAATTTTTATTTTTTTGCTTTTTCACTATTTTTGATTTTTCTCTGCTTTTTCAGACATAAAACTTCTTTAGATGCATGCTATTGATGGGTTCGTTGAGGTGATCTCCATCATGTGTTGATAGCTGATATGCTCGTGATCCAAATACTGCTGTGACCACAAATGGACCTAACCAGTTTGGTTCAAACTTTCCTTTCTTTTCTCAATCTGTCTGGTTGCATGGATTTTCTTTTATTACTAGTTCCCCTACTTGAAATGTTCATGGTTTGACCCTATGATTATAGCTCTGGCACATTCTTTGCTGATATACCTTTAAATGATCAAAGGCATTTTGTCTTCATTCATGGATTAGTTCTAACTCTTACAGTCTAGATACTTGATGTTCTTCATCTGGGATGAGACCTTTTAATGATACTCGTAGAGAAGGTATCTCTACTTCTATTGGTAGTATTGCTTCTGATCCATTAACAAGAGAGAAAGGTGTGGCACCTGTTGGTGTGTGGATACTAGTATGGTAGGCGCATAGAGAAGGGTTTAATTGAATATGCCAATCTCTTCCAGCATCATTTGCTGTCTTTTTGAGGATTTTTAGAATAGTTTTGTTTGATGCTTCTGCTTGTCCATACCCTTGTGGATAGTAGGGTGTGGAGAATCTGTGTTAGATCTTGAATTTCTCACATAGTTCTTGTACATCCCGATTCTTGAACGGTTTCCCATTATCAGTGATAATGGTCATTGGTATTCTGTAGTGACATATGATATAGTTCAAGATAAATGCATGAATTTGTTTTCTTGTGATATTTGTGAGAGGTACTACCTCAATCCATTTTGTGAAATATTTTGTAGCTACAAGGATGAATTTGTGACGATTAGATGAATAAGGATTTATCTTTCCTACTATATCAAGACCCCATTGACAAAAAGGCCAAGATGTTGCCAAAGCATGAAGTTCTTGTGTTGGTGCATGAATCAAATTCCCATGGATCTGACATTGTTTGCATGTTCTAGCTATCTGAAAAGAATCTTGTTCCATGGTCGGCCAATAATAGCCCAAGCATATGAGTTTTTTCGAAAGGGTAAGACCACTTGAATGAGTGCCACAAATGCCATTATAGACTTCATGTAAGGCCTTCTTAGATTCTTCTTGTTCGAGACATCTTAAAAGAGTACCGTCTAGACCTCATTTAAATAGGGTATCCATGACGAGAGTAAAATAAAAGGATTGGCAAATAAAGTTTCTCTTTTGGTTCTTTGATAAATTAGGAGGTAAGGTGTTATCTTTCAGGTATGTGTAAGTTTGACCATAGCGGGAGGAATCATGTCCCACAAGGTGACAGATAGTTTGGGAATCAGGACAATTATGAGCAGGGTAAAACAACTCTTCTACCAGGAATTCATAACGCTATTGATTTTCCTATGCCTGAAGTAGAGAAGCAAGTGTAGCCATGGAATTTGCTGCTTTGTTGTCATTTCTTGGAATCTGTTGAAAGGTTATTTCTATGAAGTATTTCTTAATATCATCAACCATATTTTTATAAGGCATTAATTTTTTGTCCTTTGTTTGGTAGTCATCATTAATTTGATTGATGATGAGCTGATAGTCTCCAAAGACTTGAAGTTGTGTAATGTTCCATTCTATAGCCATTTTGATACCTGTTACCAAAGCTTCATATTCTACTGTGTTGTTGGTGCATGGACAACTTAATTTGTATGATTTTGGGATTGTATGACCTTGTGGAGTGATGAATATAATACCTGCTCCTGATCCATGTTGTGTATATGAACCATGAAAGTATGATTGCCATGTTTTTGTTGTGACTGTTAGGATATCAACATTGGGAAATTCAATCTGTAAAGGATGATCATCTAGAAGTGATGCCTCTGCTAGTTGGTCTGCAATCACTTGTCCTTTTATAGCTTTTCTATCAACATGCTCAATATCAAACTCGCTTAGGATCATGATCCATTTTGCTAGATGTCCTCTTAATGTTGCTTTGCTGAGTAAATATTTCAGAGGATCAATTTTAGCTATTAACTTGATGGAGTGACATAGTAGATAGTGTCGTAATTTTTGAGAAGCAAAAACTACTGCCAAGCATGCTTTTTCTATTGGTGAATAGTTGATCTTGTATCCTACTAGTGTTCTGCTAATGTAGTAGATAGCTCGTTCTTTTCCTTCATTATCCTGTTGTGCAAGCAAAACTCCTAATGATGCTTCAATGGTCGATACATAGAGTAATAATGGATTTCTTGGAATTGGTGACATTAGTACAGGTGGTTGCATGAGATATGCCATGATCTTGTTGAATGTGTCCTCACATTGATGGTCCCATTTGAAATGAACATTTTTATGAAATAGATGAGTAAATGGTTGACATTTATCTACTAGTTGAGCAACAAATCTTCTGATTGACTGTAGTCTTCCTTGGAGTGATCTTAGTGGACTTATATTCTTGTGAGATGCCATTTCCATGATTGCTTTTACCTTAGTTGGATCTTCTTCGATACCTCTAGCTGAAATAATGTATCCCAATAGCTTTCCTGAAGTGACACCAAAGGCACATTTATTAGGGTTTAGCCGTAGCTTGTATTGTTCTAACCTATCAAAGATCTTTTCCAGTATCTCTATATTTATAGTTGTCATAGCTCTTTGATATGTAGCACCGGTGTTCTTTAATTGAAAAGGCATGACGTTCCAGTAGAAAGTACCCCATGGACATGTGAAAGTTGTCTTTTCTTGATCTTCGGGTACTATTTTGATTTGATTGTATCCAGAGAAACCATCCATTAAAGAAAACATGGAGTGTCAGACGGTTAAATCTACAATGATGTTGATGTTAGGCAAAGGAAAGTCATCCTTTGGACATGAATTATTAAGATCTCTGAAGTCTGTGCATATTTTGATGCTGTAATATGGTTTTGAAATAGGAATGATGTTGGATACCCATTGAGGATATGCTACAGGTCTGATGAATCCGACATCCAATAATTTCTTTAGTTTTGCTTTGACCAAGAGAGCAATATGAGGATACATTTTCCTTAACTTTCGTTTATCTGGTTTGGCTCCTGGACTGACATTCAAGTGATGCATAATAAGCTCTAGATCTAACCCTAGCATGTCTGCATATGACCAGGCAAAATTGATTTGCCATCATTTGAAGAATTCTATATATTGTTGCATTTCTTCTTCTGATAGAGAAGTCGCTGGATGAAGAATCTTTGGTTGCTCTGTTGTGCCAATGTTAACTGCCTCTGTTGGTTCGATCAAAATGGATGACCTTTCTTGATAGTTCTCAGGTAAAGTGTCAAATCTCCCATCTTCTGATGCCTCGAGGAGGTTTTCACCATTAGATGTGTCCTTTCTTTTTACTTTTTTTTTTGATCTAATGTTGCAAAGAAATGGTTTTCAACATTAGACTTGATATTATTTTCTTTATTTTCACTTTTGTGACTAGGAGATTTGGCACCCACTTGACTGGAAGATGCATTGCTGAAATTCTTGGTGAAAGTTGTTACAGGTTCGATTGTGTTAAGATATACAGATATGGCATGGTCATTTGGAAAGGTATCAATGGTGGCATGTCCTTCATTTTCCAAATCAATAAGCTCGGGGTGGATTAAAGGTAGGGGATCTTCAGGTTGTAATGTTTCAAGGGTATCAAGGGTCATGATAGATGTATTAAAATTTTCAATATGTATATTGATGTCTAGAACAATACTCTCATCAGAATGACCTCGCATAAGAAACTCCTGATCATCCTCGGTTAAGTCCAAGTCAGCCGAATGTGATTCTAATTCAAGTGAACTATTTCCTGACGTTCGCCCTGCATACGTGTGAACTATATCGACTCCTACATCTCCTTCAAAGAAATTTTCTTTAGCTGATTCTTCAGAGTGATAGGAATCCCATTCCTATTCATTAGAATCTGTATCACTTGCAACTTGCAATCTATAGATTTCTTCATATAGTATTTGACTTGTTTCTTCAGCTTTTCTTGTTATATCTTTTCTTCTTTCATATTCAACTTCTTCAGGACTAAGATTGAGTTCTATCAATTTTTCTATGAGCTCTCCTTGACTTATATAAGCTTCTTTCTTGTTTTGATTGAGATTTAATGCTGCTTAAGAGGTTTTTTTAGTTTGTTTCTCTTGTTGATTTGAAGCTTGCTTCTTTTCCCATTTCATGTTTGCTTGCGTTTGTTGCTTAGCTGATGTTTCTTCTTGTTCAATTGCTAGTTTTTCTTGTCTATTTTCATATTCCTCTTGTTGTTGACTAAAAGATATGTCTTTTGGTAGAGTGAATTGTCCATACCCTAAGCCTATTTTGTTAGTAGTTTGTTGAGTATGAGGTTGAATAGGTTCTGAGATACCTTCTTTTCATTTTCCTATAGGACTTGTTCTAGTGTATCCCATTCTTTTGAGAATGTTAAATCCTTTTCCATACTTTTCTGTAGGTATGCAGACATTGTTGATCTTTTGTTGAAATTATTCATCCTTGTATAACCACTATAGCACAGCTTTGTCTTCTATTTCCTCTGATAAGGTTCCAACACTAACAAATGCTCCATCAAATATCAGAAGATGTTTTACAATTGGTTGTTGTTTAGAGTTTGATGGTTTTCCAAACGATTTAGGAGAAAGTGGTAATTGTGATATTGAATAATCTCCATTCCCTCGATCTCTTAACTGTTGTAGACACTTAAAAATGTCTCATTGATCATGTACTAATTATTCCTCTAATTGATTAAATAATCTTTATTATTTAATTAATTTAATTAATCTATTTCTTCTAATTTCATATTTCCTCATCATCTTATTAATTATTGTATTTTCCTATCCTATCATCATTTAATCATTTTAATCATTTCCTAAATATTAATTTGATATTTATTATTTAATTAATTATGATTAATTTCCCAATTTAAATAATCTTTATTATTTAAATAAATTACTAATTATTCAATTTCTATCTCTAATCATTTAATCATTCAACTCTTTTCTAAATATTAATTATTTAATTAATTGTGATTTTATCCTTTAATTTAAATAATCTTTATTATTTAATTAAATTCCATTTCTAAAATAATTAAATAGTTTCTTTAAATTATTTAATTAGCTAATTAATTCTTCTAATTCTCCAATTCCAAATCCCCAAATTCTAATTTCATTTAATTTCATATTCTTCTATTTTTTTCTAAATTCAATTACATGTGCATGATTTCAAAAACCAAATTGAAAATCAAAGTCAAGTTCTAAATATATTCAAATGCTAAATTGAATAAATAAATTCAATTATTTGAATAAATCTCGTGCAAAGATTAAATTAAAAATCTAAATATAAATGCAAGCACATGCTAAATTAATTAATTCAATCAATTAATTAATTAAATCATTTATCTCTTCAACTTCTATTTCCATCTTTCAGTTATCTTTTTCTAAATTAAGCTTTCTTTGTCATCCTCTTTATTTCCACCAATCATTCTTTTTCTTCCTTCAATCAGCTTTTTCTCAATTAGTTAACTCAATTAATCTATTCAATCTATTGAGTTTCACTCCTACAATCAACAATTCAACTATCAATTTTCATGTGAGCTCACCTGAGTTCCGCCTCTTGATCAATCTGTTCCACCTTTCAATCAATCTTCTCCAATTTTCTATAAATTGGGCATCCAAACTCCATTTTTCAACAATCACAAACTTTGAATCTTTGTGTCACTTGCAGGTTACTAGCGCAATATGTGAGAGCTGTCATACCACAGAGAGGAGAAGAGAAATGGAAGCAATATGCGATCTTGGGATAGGGAGTTTTGATTTGATTTGATTATTTTAATTCCTATTTGCTTGATTGTGTTATTCTATTGTCTTATTTGTTAAATTCTTTGGTTATGAGGGATTCGTGATTTCCCTTTTACTTCTAATTGATTACTTGTTTTTAAGATGAATTTTACATGCATACAACTGCATTTGTTTTTCTGTACTTGACAAGATAGAGGAAAATGATTGTTCCTTGGATTGTTTGTTCGAAGATGATGCCTCCCTATTATGAGGAACAATGACTTCTTTAATTGTTTTAAGATTACTGCAATACTGAAATGGATTTGAATCTGTTGAGATTGTGATTTCCTACCCACTATAGGGAAACTTTAAGCATTGATGATATGTTGATGGAACAACTTGTATGTCATGTATCTAGGGTCTTCCCAAGAGTATGTTATATGATAAATCTAAGTCTAGAACTTGGCATACTGTGTCTTTCTGTAAAGGTCCCACTCTGATAGGTAACATCACAATTTCTTTAGAGGAATGTTCTTCTTCATCATAGCTTTAATGGTGATCTTTTTTCGGGGATCAACAGTATCTTTTGAATAACCTAGACACAGACAAGACTCAAAGAGAAAATGTTTAAGCCAAATCCTCCATCTATTAGGACACGTTTAACTCACGTCTTATGAATGATAACTTATATAGGCAAGGGAGCATTATGGGGATGTTGTAGGGATATGTCATCTTCTTTAGTGAATGATAAGCAGTGAGGGGTTGTGAGGTGTCCCAACATGGTTTGGAATTGATTGATATGAAGATCTTTGGAAACTGTGTATCTACTAATGCTCGTGCAATAATTTCTTTGTGTGCAGGTGAAAGCTTTAACACTTCTAAGATGGATATTTGTGCGGGTGTTTTCTACAATTGATCCACTAGGTTGTATTGTTTGGTAGTGGATGATGTGTTTGTCATAGGACCCATCAAAACAACTTTGGCTTTACTTTGTGTGATAGCATGAGCAGGTTCTTGATTTTGCTTTTCTTTAACTGTAATCATGTTGACCACATTATCATATGTATGAGAGTAGGTTACCTTCACTTTACCCTTTGTTGCTGATGATTCACCTTTATCATAGTTTGGAAGTGGAGTTTTAAAAGCTGTGTGAGATTCGTTCATTTTATGTCCATCCATAGTTATTACTCCATTATCTATCAAATATTGGATGACATGTTTCAACTTTTGACAACTATCTGTGTGATGTCATTTGTTTTGATGGAAATCACAATAGTGGTTATCATTCCACCAAGGTGGTTTTATTTGAGGTTCGTAGTTCCTTTCTTTTGGTAAAGTGATCAATTTGTTTGTGAGAAGTGCCTTTAGTGCTGACCCAAGGGGTTCACCAATGTTTGTAAATTGCCTTCTGGTGATGGTTGTTTTACTGAGCTGCTGCTGAGTGAGTGGATAAATTAAAAACTAGTTGCTTTGGTTTCACATTGTTGTTATCCACTATTCCATCATTAACGATATTTTGATTTCTATTCCAAAACTTTGGCTTATTAATGTGATTGTTGTTGTTGTTGTTGTTATTGTTATTAGGAGGATGGAATCCTTCTTTGTATATTTTCAATTCACCTTTCTTTATTATGGCTTCCTCCATTCTGATTCCATTATCAATCATTTTTCTGAAACTTTGATTTCCTTGCATTTTTATGTAATAACTCATTCGATCATTTAAGTTGTCGATGAATATGTCCATTTTTTCATACTCTGGCACTATACAAGGATACCATGAAGCTAACTGTCTCCATCATTGTAAAAATGTCATGAATGGTTCACTTTTTTGTTTGGCATTACATAGGTCTAGCATTATTACTTCATGTTGTATGTTATAAGAGTATTGTGAAGCAAACTTATTGACTAACTCTGAGAATGATCTTATTCTAGGTGGAAGTTTGGAGAACCATTCCATAGCTAATTTTGTTAAGCTTTTCAGAAATAATCTCATCAAGTAGGTATCCTCATGTGCAAACTCCATACTCATTGTGCAAAATTCTCATATATGATCTTGAGGGTCAGTGCTTCCATCATATTTTTTTGTATCTAGGATTTTCAAAACCTATAGGAAATGGTATCATGTTTAGGTTTCTGTCAAATGGATAAGGACAGATTTCTTAAAGTGAGTATCTTCTAATATTTCCTCTCTACATATCTTGAATTTGTGTTTGTAGTGTTTGTAGTGTGAGAGTTGTGATAGTATTATCAACATGATTTGTTCTTCCATGACCATGATTTTTTATTCTAGGAGGATCTCGATCTCTTCTTGTTTCATCTCTAGTCCTTCTTGTATCTTCATTGGATTGAATGTTATTCAGAATTTCCACTTCATCTCTTTTGGGTATGTAAGTTTCTTCATTGGTTCTAGTGTTACTAGGAATAGATGTGTCATTCATGTGAAGACCAAAAATATCTTCGTATTATTCATTATTAGGGGGAGAATCACTTTTCTTTTGTGTCAATTTGTTCACATAAAAATCTTGGGGAAGTGTAGCACCAAATTTTGCTATTAGGAAATATTTTTCTTTTTCTCCCTCCAATATTTTTTGCATAAATTTATCGAATTGAGGATCATTTTGATGTCTCTAATATTTTATTCTGTTATTTCTTCTTTGACTTATATTTCATCTTCATGTTCCATGGTTATATGCTCTCCAGTTGTTTTCAATGTTTCAATTTCCATCTCTATGATTCTTCATCTCTGAGCTCTAGTTAGAATGAGCATACACATGTATTAAATATTGTGCTAGAATTTGATTGTCTAAAAGTTGTTTTGATAAGTGATCAATTGTCAAGGTAAATGTGATAGCACGATATGACACAAAAAGAAGGTTCAAGTGTTTAAAGGTTTGCAAGTTTTTTGATCTTCAGTTTTGGAGTGAAATGATGATGATTTGATAAGAACCAAGTCTAGTAGGAATGATATATCCTATGATGTGGGACAAGGTTATCCTAACCAAATGTTTCAGTTTCATGATAAAGGATGATAGATCCTGATGAGAAACTATGTTTGAGTGATCAATTTATTAAATAGGGTGATAATGCACTTTGAGATGTTTAGATCTTAAACTTGTTGAAGGTGAGAACTTGAAAATATTGAGGTGTTTATGTTCTAAAGTCTAATTTTGATGGATGATAACTTGACCAAGCCAACAAAGGAGACAATCCAAGCACAAAATGATAAATAACCGGTGTTTATCCTCATTGAAAATTGATCAAGTAGAAATGACAGATCCAAAAAAGGTATGCAGGACACAACTCTAGATTGGAAGAAACAGAGACTCATACGATAGCCTATATAGCCCCAAACGACAAAAGATACAAGCCCATTTGACAAACTAGGGTTTTCATGTGAAAAAGAACAGGCTCGTACGACAAACTTTTATGGACCATACGATAAAACAGATTCCTCGTACGACAAATAATACTAAGCAATACGACAAATCACCAGTTGGTATGGCAAACTTTTTTGAACCATATGACAAGATAAATGCCTCGTATGACATAGAACAGGACAGAGAAAAATGTGTTTGTTTGGTCGAATTTTAATCATTGAAGTCTAATGTTTTGCTTATGTTTTCTAGTTTTAGATGTATGATTTTTCAATTTAAGGATGAATACACAACAAAAATGCGACATGTTAAGTGACCTCAAGCATGCTAAACCCTAAGGAAGTTGGTTGAGGAGAGAAAATCTTTGCTTGCAAACTTAGGTACAAACCCAATAGCTAATCAGAATACGATCGCTGAGTCTCACACAATGGATTCTCAATGCCTTTTTATCTGACTCCAAATGCTAATGGGGGCACAATATGGAAAGTATCTTGGGAGAGTTACTATCTCTCTTGCACAAATATTATCACCCTTTAGGAGGTGAATCAGGTAGCTTCTAACTTAACCGACACTAGTAAGGGATCTGTTCAGTGCATCAGGGTATAATACTCAGTTAAGAGATCTCCCAGCATTGAAAACCAAGGTTTGCTATACCTGAAGGTATGGAGGAGAGCTATTCCCGAGCACTGCCGTTGACTTGAATTTCATCAAATCACATTTATTTTATAGTGGGTTGGATTACTTGGTGTTAGTCATTCCCACTTAGGTCATTCCCCTCTCACTGACCTTAATGGCTAAGAGTTATTAGCTCCTCGGGACGGTAGGCCCGCTAAAGATATGCACTAATGAAAGTAAAATACGAGTCTAGATTTCTAATCACCTAAGAAAGGTGAGAGCATACTCGCCTATCATCAAAAACACAAAATACATGATTGTTCATTCCTTTAGCAAAAGATGAAGTGTGCCTAGAAAAAATTAAGAAATACGCAAAGTTTTGTTGAATTCTTCTTAGGCAACCTGCAAAATAGATCCATTAGTAATCATGATATGTTTGGTTGAAATAAGTCTTTGGCTAGTGTATCTTCAACAATCGTCCTGCAAAATTAATTAGGCTGCCAAAAAAGGTCATAAGCAAACCTGGATTAGCATTAATAATGATCAGATTAAAACCTACAAACCCTAAAAGGATGTCTATTTAAAGAAAATAGAAGCAGAAAGTCATATGACATGCTTTACCAGCTCGTACGACAAAACTTTAGATCTCGTGAGAAAGCAAAAATAGGTGCGTACGACACATAAATAAGCTAATACGAGTAAAGAATGATTTTTGTGCCAATTCACAAAGAAGTTTGTAGGAGCTAGCAAAGGAGCTCGGATGAGTTTCTGGTTCTAGCCCGATCAGAAATAAAGGTTGATGAAGCTTGAGAGGCCAAAAATATTAATTTTGGCCCCACGGTGGGTGCCAAAATGTCGTGCCTGTGAAGTATATGTTGGCATTTTGATGATTATGTTGTGATTGTCATTGATGGACACACACTTGCTATGAGATCACTTTGAGAATGTATGAATTATGCTCAACTGGTAACTATTCCAAACCAGTATCATGTTGTAGTCTTTAGACTACTGTTGTTATGCAGAAAGTGTTTACCGATCTCAAGTGGTATAAAGACCGAAGTGGCATAGAGAGATCAAGCGGTTTAAGGATCTCAAGTGAAGTGGAGCAAAGGAGCCAGAAGTGGCAGTTATCTTTTTCCTAGTCTTTAATTTTTGTCAATTGGCAATCCGTTAAACCGGTATTACTCTGAGTCACCAACCGGTAACCAGGAAGTTGGACAAACTGATAATACTCTGTGATGAGTTACCAACTAGTATATTTTTGTGATGAGTTACCATCCACCGACACTTTGACGGTGATTTTGTGTCGTGTTACCAAATGTGTCTAGATACAATGAACCTAGGAACTTGCAATGTAATCCTATTGGACTGACATGAAATTAGATTCCTTTTAAGGACATCATGTCTAGGGTTTTAGTATGTGTGTAGCTGTTAGGGTTTGTGGTGGTTGATGAGCTCTTAAATGTGCGATCTTAATTGAGAAGATCAAGTCTGTGAATTGTAACAGAATAAGGAGTTATTGAAGATTGAAGTAATGCTGAAATGCATTAGCTATGAGCTACAATGGATCTAATCAAGCAACTGTGCCATTTGCTAGATCATTCAATTTTTGATTACTCACATCTTTGACAAGTTAGAAACCCTTAACCGGGTAGGCCCAGAAAAGCCTTTGTAAATCCTCTAACAAGGTGGTTCACATCTGTGGATCTAAAATCCTCCCACAAGGTAGTCCTTAATCAGACTTATCTCCTATCAGAGATTGAGATTCCTAACAGGATCTGTTCTGGTAAAGAACATTGTATGACCTTAACCGGTCTGACCTTAATTGGTCTAGTTACTATTCTGCAGATAGTTACTTGTGAGTTTCATTTCATCGTGGTTTTTCCCATTTGGGTTTCCATGTCAAAATCTCTTGTGTTATGGTGGTTGTGCTTCTGTGGGTGAATACATTATTTTCTATTTGGTTTGAATGTGTGTTAACCGGTTTGTTTGCTAAATTGTTTTACCGGTTTACTGCTAGACTATTAAAGTGTTTAAGTACTGTATTTTTTGGTATACTAATTCACCCCCCCTCTTAGTATTCATCAATTTCTATCAGAGCCAACATTTCTATAAGTCTAACCACTTGGAAAGAGATATGGGGGAATACACTATGAGGGAACTTACTCATCGGCTCACTCAGTCTGAGCAAGCCTATGATGAACTTATGGTCAAATACAAAGTCTCTTAGGCAAAAAGAGGAGAGCATGCTGAAAAACTGATGGAGCTAACTGAAAACAGCTCTTCTGATGAAGCGGACATGGAATCCCTAATTCAAGAAGTTGAAAAACTGAATGAGTCCAATACCAACCTAAGAAGGGAACTTGAAGGCCTAACTATTAGAATGTGTCAAGAGCTTGAGAACTGGAGGAAAGCTAAAGATCTGGTAAAAGACAAAGATCATGAGATCGCCAAGTTGAAGCAAGAGATCAGTGCACTTACCGCTCATCTTCATGGAAGCAAAATGGAAAAAGAAGAAGTGCAAGGTGAACTAAACATGTCTATCTCTGAGAATGCAACCTTGAAGGAATCCAATGCTGCCATTTCCAAAGAACTCGCTGAGTCAAAGGAAATAATTGCCAAATTCAATAAGAGCTCTATCAAGTTAGAGAAGAAGCTTGAATCTGCTAAACTGGTAAAGAATACCAATGGAATTGGTTTCTCTAAATAGGAGGAAGGTGGAACATCTGGAACAAAAAGTGGAGCATCAAAGAAACAACTGACATCAAAGGATAAAGGTAAGCAAAAGTTCAAACCTGTTTGCTTTAACTATCTCAAGGAAGGACACACTGCTAATGTATGTAGAAGTAAGGCTTACAATAACTTTCCTTATTTTCTAAACAATAAGCCTAGATCCAATAGATTCAATGGTAATTGTTATGTATGCAACAAGTTTGGGCATAGAGCATTTGAATGCAGGTCTATCATGCACAGTATCGGAAAGTATCCTCAAAGGAATCAATGAGTTTTTCCTGAACTCTCTGAGAACTGGAACCCAAACCAGTATAATACCTATAGTCATCAATCAGGTAGCGGTGGCTATCAAGTAGTAACTAGATGGAGAGAAATCTGTGTGATTTGTCATGGTCATGGTCACACTACTGCAACATGCAGAAGGAAGAATGGAAACATCAATAATGGACCTTGGAGAGCACCTGGAATGGTTTGCTATCACTACAACAAACTGGGTCATACAACAAGATTCTGCAGAACAAGAAAGAGTATATCAGATGATATACCAGTCACTATGGAAGGAAAAATTGATGTTGAAATTGTTCAAGAAGATATGAAGAAAACCTGGAAGAAGAAGCCAAAAGAAGTGATTCAAGAAGAACCAGTTTTTGCACCCAGTGTGGAAGTCGCTGAACCGACAAACCAAGCATCAGAAAAGCTTAGGGGGAGCAAACGGTGAAATATCTTGAACCCCCGATTGACATGGGTAAAAGACCTTAACTGGTATGAGATACCTATTAGATTGGCAGAAGACCAAAAATGGTATAAGGCAAAATTAGGGTTTACATCCTAATAGTGGACTATTTATTATGGTAGGTGGAGAATTTGTTTAAAAGGAATTTTCAAATCATTTCTCACTATCATTTTTCAAGCAAAGAATTTTTCAAGTGCAGAGCGAAGAAAAGCAATTTACATTGCGATTTAAAGAATTTATCAAAATCCTAAAGAAGAATCTGAAGCAAACATCTATTGGAGAAGTGTAGAATGCAAAGTGATATTTTGGCAACTGAAGGAGTGTGTAGCAAAGTTTAAATTGTGAAGCCCTAAATTTTGATTGACGAAGGTATTTTTCAAAATTCTCTATTTATCATGGCTTCAGCATCACATGCTAGCTCTAGTGCACCCATTGATTCCGTAGACTTCATTCAACGAAAGGCAAAATACAATGCCCTATCTCAAATACCCACTGGTGTCATAGTGGAAGAAGGCATTTCAGATTTCATTGACTGCAAGATTGAAGACCTAGGATCTCTGATGATCCATTCCCAACTGAGTCTGTTCTGCAGAAAGGATAAGAAGATTAAACTGGAATTCAACATTCTAGAAAAGAAGAAACTTCACAGCACAACCTATTTTCTTGAAGAATTTTTAGATGACCACATTCAAATTATTTTGAGCAGAGTACACAGTGATAAGATGTACTTAGAGTGGATGGATGATATCACACTAGAAGCAATTCATGCCATCACCAAATTCTGCAACATTGGTGAAGTGCTAGCCCTAAGAAAGATTAGTAGGACAAAAATGACTAAGCACAATGGTTCTATGAGCGACTCATGGGGAATGACTGTCAATTCCATCAAGGATGATCTAGTCAAATATGCGTGTATGGTGATAGGATACCAGATGTTCCATACCAGCAAAATCAACTATGTCTCTGCTGTAGCAATAAATGTCACCTACATGATGATCAAGGAAGATGCATCGTTTGATCTGTGCACTAGTATGCAAAGACAACTTCTATTGAACCTCAAGTCGATCAAATAGGACAATGCCCTGAAATTTAAGTTTGGAAAACTATTGGTTGGGTTGTTCTTATACTTGCAAGGCTATTTTCTAGGAGTAGGTGATATTCAATGGTTTGTTGACCAACCGGTGACAAAGAAAATCAAGGAAATCCTACAAGTGGTAGGAACTAGTTATCCGGAAGTGCTGAACAAATATTTTGATGAGTTCAGATGCAAAATGAACCAAAGAGTAAGAATATCTGGTGATATTGTCAAAAAGTATGAGGAGGACATCTGCTTCACCATAAAAGTTGATGAGTGCATAATGGAGGCGGTTGAGCCTAGACATGAAGAAGTGGAACCAATGGGATATGAGGTAATGTATGACATGTTAGATGGGTATGCCTCTACCCTAATTGCCTTGCCCTTTGATCCAAAGGAAAAGAGTACTGGAACCTATTTGGAGAGGGTTACACCGGTTCATGAACCCTCAATAAAGAAGGGAAAGGCAGTGCCTTCAGCATCGATACCGGTTACCACAGTAAGTCCCAAAGTGACCAAGCAGTCACTAGCAAAGAAGAAACCGAAAGCAGCACCTGCCAAAGTCTTTGAGAGGAAGCGAAAGACAAAAACCAATACACCAAACTCAGAGGACACTGTCTCTGAAGAACAACCTAAGAAGACTAGGCAAATGAGGAAAATGACAAAGAGTGAACCGACAACATCTGCACTGGTAAATATTGATATTTCCTCTTACAAACCTTTGACACATTGTCAAAGAACAATTAAGAATATTAGAAGAAAAGTACTTGGTGATTTGAAAGAGTACTTTGATGATTTTAATGATGATGAAAAGAAAGAAGTTGAATAGGAAGTTATCAATTATTTATGTATTAATGACCCGTGGCCATGAAAAATTAAATTTGAGATGCCTGATTCCTTTTATAATTCTTTAGACAACAAGTGGCGCATTGCCATAGAAAAGGAACAAGAAATAAGAGAGGAAGTATTTGCACAATACTTTCCTGATGTGCCTAAAACAAAACTATATGAAGTGGTGGAGAGATATAAGGGCCTCTTCTTCATGAGAAGAAGAAGACTCCTGTTATTGGAAGGAAAAGTTCCAGAAGTGGTCAAATATACCCACTTCCTTGCTCAATCAGCTTTAAGACTGCATGAAGTGGCTGAAGCCAATAGGAAAGTAGAGCTAGAATCAAAAATCACTCAACTAGATGAAGTATACAACAGTGAAGGAGAACCGATCACCACTCAAATGGAACCGATTGATGTTGATGCCTTAAAAGGTGACAATGTTACTCTGGATGCACCAGGAGAAATAGAAAGTCAGAAGAAATAGGAGGAAGACAAGAGAAAACAGGTAGAGGAAGAAAAGGAGAAATAGGAGGAAGACAAGAGAAAATAGGTAGAGGAAGAAAAGGAGAAACAGGAGGAAGACAAGAGGAAACAAGAGATAGAAAAGACAAAATAGGCAGAACAGGAAAAGAAGAAAGAGGATGAGAAGAAAAAGAAAGAGGAAGAAAAGAGAAAAGATGAGGAGAATAAGAAACAAGAGGATGAGGAGAAGAAGAAGGAAGCAGAAAAGGAAGAGGAGAATAAGAAACAAGAGGATGAGAAGAAGAAGAAGGAAGTGGAAAAGGAAGAGGAGAAGAGAAAGGAAGAGGAGAAGAGAAAGGAAGAGGAGAAAAAAAAAGAAGAGGAGAAGAGAAAAGAAGAGGAGAAGAAAAAGGATGAAGATGAAGAGAAGTGGAAAGAAGAGGAGAAAAAGAAGGCAGAAGAAGACAGGAAAAAAGCCAAAGAGAATGAAGAAGCGGCACAAAGCACTCATATGGAGACTCCAAAGGCAACCAGTAGTCAAGCCAAACCAGCTGACATTACTAGTCCTATTGACCTCCTATCTGCAAACGAATCAGAGTTGCTGCAAAGCATTAAGCTTTCTCAAGAGCGATTGGATGCTCTAAGGAGGATAAAGGAGGAAGATGTTATCCTTACTGCGGTGGAAACACTCACCAATTTGATACCTGGTACAAACCTCCCCAGTACTAATTCCTCACTTGCCCAATTAAAGCTTCTATGTATAGTTGTGGAAGACCAGGTCCAAAGCCTGGAAGAAGTTGTAGAAACAAATGCCAAAAAGGAGCATGAAAAGGCTCTAAACATTGCCTTGGTGAAGAAGTTGAATGAGCTTCGGTCAGAACTTCAGAAGGCACAAAAGGACATCAGTGAAGCAATGGATGAGGGAAATCTACTACTCAGCAAGATTTATCAACCTCATTTATTCTGTGATGATTTGCTCACTCAGAAGGACAAACTGCAATATGATATGCAGTCATTTATTAGCACCTTCAAGATGCCATATGATTCCTTCTCCACATATGGACAAAATGCTCACCGGTTTCAACTTCAGTCTACAAGAATAGAGGCAGAGATAAGCAACCGAACATGTAATTTGTAGGAACTTCAACTGGTCCTACTGCGAAGACTGCAAATTCTCCAGAAATGCTACCTCAATATAGGGTCCCTAACAGTTACTCAAGAGATGAGTACCATGGATGACATGGAGGAGCAGGTTTATCAGATGCAAATGGAGAATGAGGTTGCTACCTCATTTCTTGAATCATGGTCTTTATCCATGAAGACATTTATGTAGGATTTTAAATCATTTTTTGACAAGTTTCACTCTTTATTGTCATAAACTTTTTAAATGAATTTTTAATGCTAATGGAACAGGGGCTTTTCAACTATACTTTGTCATTGTTGGCAAAGGGGGAGTAGTATTTTGTATTTAAAATTTTGATGCATGCTTTGCATACTTTCATGTTTATCTCAGTAAGGAAGTAGTATACATTGTATTTTCTGCAAAAGGGATAGTGTATATGCTTAGGGGGATTAATTTTACTTATGACATGATTTTGTTGTAAAACACTTGGATTTCAAAATTTTTCTGAAGTGTTGCCATCAATGCCAAAGGGGGAGATTGTTGGCATTTTGATGATTATGTTGTGATTGTCATTGATGGACACACACTTGCTATGAGATCACTTTTAGAATGTATGAATTATGCTCAACTGGTAATTGTTGCAAACCAGTATCATGTTGTAGTCTTTAGACTACTGTTGTTATGTAGAAAGTGTTTACCGATCTCAAGCGATATAAAGACCCAAGCGGCATAGAGAGATCAAGCGGTTTAAGGATCTCAAGCAGAGCGGAGCAAAGGAGCCAGAAGTGGCAATTATCTTTTTCCCAGTCTTCAATTTTTGTCAACCGGTAATCCGCTAAACCGGTATTACTCTGAGTCACCAACCAGTAACTGTAAAGTTTGACAAACCGGTAATACTCTATGATGAGTTACCAACCGGTATATTTTTGTGATGAGTTACCATCCACCGACACTTTGATGGTGATTTTGTGTTGTGTTACCAAATTTGTCTAGATACAATGAACCTAGGAACTTGCAATGTAATTCTATTGTACTGACATGAAATCAGATTCCTTTTAAGGACATCATGTCTAGGGTTTTAGTATGTGTGTAGGTGTTAGGGTTTGTGGTGGTTGATGAGATCTTAAATGTGCGATCTTAACTGAGAAGATCGAGTCTGTGAGTTGTAACAGAGTAAGGAGTTACTGAAGATTGAAGTAATGCTGAAATGAATTAGCTATGAGCTACAATGGATCTAATCAAGCAGACTATGCCATTTACTAGATCATTCACTTGTTGATTACTCACATCTTTGACAAGTTAGAAGCCATTAACCGAGTAGGCCCAGAAAAGCCTTTGTAAATCCTCTAACAAGGTGGTTCACATCTATGGATTTGAAATCCTCTCACAAGGTAGTCTTTAATCGAACTTATCTCTTAATAGAGATTGAGATTCATAACAGGATCTGTTCTGGTAAATAACATTGTATGACCTTAACTAGTCTGACCTTAATCGGTTTGGTTACTATTCTGCAGATAGTTACTTGTGAGTTTTATCTCACCATGGTTTTTCCCATTTGGGTTTCCACATCAAAATCTCTTGTGTTATGGTGATTGTGCTTCTGTGGGTGAATGCATTATTTTCAATTTGGTTTGCATGTGTGTTAACCAGTTTGTTTGCTAAACTATTTTACCGGTTTACTGCTAGACTATTAAAGTGTTTAAGTACAGTATTTTTTGGTATAGTAATTGACCCCCCCCCCCTCTTAGTATTCATCAGTATATACTTGCAGCTGCAACACAAAACACTCAATAGATCATTGCAAGCATGGTTAGCAAATTTAAAACAGATAAAGATACAACCATGGCTAATTGATCTATCACCTCCTAATACATGCTAGTGTAGATTTTCTCTCAGATATGGATAAGAAAATTCCACTGACTTGACTACATCTAGATGGATGATTTAAGATGATAATGATGCATTTAATCTAGAAAAGAGAATGATTAAGCTACATGATTCAACAATTATGCTAGAAAATAAGCTAGATCTAAGATGCAATTTCCTATAATAACAATGCTCAAATGATAAGCTAAGAGATATGCCTATAGTAACAATGCTTGAAATGCATAATGAGATGGGATCCGTATTGCTCCAAAATGGGGTCTATTTATAGGATTTCCAAGGCTAGGGGTGAGGTGGCAGGAATCAATGATCAAGATTGAGTCTGAAGATATCAATGGTGAAATTGGAGGAGGTTGGAAAAGAGGTTGGATGAAAGGGAACATTTGTCATCTCTATGGTGACAAGTGTCAAGAAGCTTCTAGAAAGGTTGGATGAAAGGGAACATTTTCCATCTCTATGGTGACAAGTGTCAAGAAGCTTTGTTCATGAGAGAGCAAGTGTCTAAGGAAAGGGGACATGTGGCCCAAGAATGCCACGTGTCTCAAGGGAAGAGTAGGTTTAATTAAACCCAGGGTCAGATGGAATGGGTTAGGTTTAGAAGGGGTTAGGTTAAGTGGTTAGAAGTTAGGAGGCATGTGGGTAAATTTGAATTTAAAATTTCAAATAAGACTAATTAATTGTCAACAACTCATAAATTGATTTGTTATAATTAATTAGAAAAATTAATTGAAGATTGGGGGGAGAATCAATTAATTTGAATTAATTAATCAAAGGGGATTATGAAATGAACCTATTAAATAAATCCTTAGATTTATTAATAAGTAGATGAAAGGGGGATTTTAATCAAATTGCTAATGAATTCAATTAAATTGGGAAGGGGGATTAATTAAATTGTTGCTTATTTAATTAATTATCTTTAGACCATTTTTAGATGTATACATTTTGCCCCTCTTTGAAGTGAGGTGTGATGACGCATTGATTCAAAGAATAATCTCATTTTGATGATGATATTAGTTCAATAGGATGCCCTAGCTCTTGATTTATAGATTGCGATATGATGAAAAATGTCATGCCTGTGAAGTGACTACTTGTAGCTACAACACAAAACACTCAATAGATCATTGCAAGCATGGTTAGAAAATTTAAAACAAATAAAGATACAACCATGGATAATCGATCTATCGCCTCCTAATACATGTGAGTGTAGATTTGCTCTCAGATCTGGATAAGCAAATTCCAGTGACTTGACTACATCTAGATGGAGGATTTAAGATGATAATGATGCATTTAATCTAGAAAAGAGAATGATTAAGCTACATGATTCAACAATGATGCTAGAAAATAATCTAGATCTAAGATGCAATTGCCAATAATAATAATGCTCAAACGATATGCTAAGAGATATACCTATAGTAACAATGCCTGAAATGCAAAATGAGATGGGATCTTTATTGCTCCAAAATGGGGTCCATTTATAGGATTTCCAAGGCCAGGGGTGAGGTGGCAGGAATCAATGGTGAAGATTGAGTCTGAAGAGATCAATGGTGAAATTAAAGGAGGTTGGAAAGAGGTTGGATGAAAGGGAAGATTTGTCATCTCTATGGTGACAAGCGTCAAGAAGCTTCTAGAAAGGTTGGATGAAAGGGAACATTTTCCATCTCTATGGTGACAAGTGTCAAGAATCTTTGTTCATGAGAGAGGAAGTGTCTAAGGAAAGGGGACATGTGGCCCAAGAATGCCACGTGTCTCAAGGGAAGAGTAGGTTTAATTAAACCTAGGGTTAGATGGAATGGGTTAGGTTTAGAAGGGGTTAGGTTAGGTGGTTAGAAGTTAGGAGGCATGTGGGTAAATTTGAATTTAAAAATTCAAATAAGACTAATTCATTGTTAACAACTCATAAATTGATTTGTTTTAATTGAAGAATACTAAGAGGGGGGGGTGAATTAGTATGCCAAAAATCACTGCACTAAAACACTTCCACAGTCTAAAGATAAACCAGTAAAACAGTCTAACAGATAGACCAGTTACCACACATGCAAACCAAAATGTGAATAAAGCATTCACCCACAAAAGCAATACAACCATAACACAAGATATTTGATGTCGAAACCCAACTGGGAAAAACCACGGTGAGATGGAACTCACAAGTCACTATCTGCAAAATAGAAAACAGACCAGTTAAGGTCAGACTGGTTAAGGTCTTACAATGTTCTTCACTAGAACAGATCCTGTTAGGAATCTCAATCTCTGTTAGGAGATAAGTCCGATTAAAGACTACCTTGTTAGAGGATTTTAGATTCACAGAAGTGAACCACCTTGTTAGAGGATTTTACAAAGGCTTTGAGGCCTACCCGGTTAAGGGCTACTGACTTGTCAAAGATGTGAGTAATCAACAAGTGTTTGATCTATCTAATAGCAGAAAACTGCTTGGTTAGATCCAGTATTGCTCACAGTTAATGCATTCCAGTGTTACTTCAGTCTTCTCTCTCTCTCTCTCTTAGTTACAACTTGATCTTCTCAGATAAGATTGTTCTTACAACAACTCAACAACCACCTTAAACCCTAGGACGACATTAACCCTTTTAGCAACAACTTAAAACCCTAGACATGATGTCCTTTTAAAGGAATCTGATTTCATGTCAGTCCAATAGGATTACATTACAATTTCCTAGGTTCAATGAATCTAGACATACTCAGTAACACGACACAAAAGGCACCGTCAATGTGTCAGCACCGTCAAACAATCGATGGATTGGTAACACATCACAAAATGTCGGCTGGTAACTCATCACAAAGTATTACTAGTTCATACAAACTACCAGTTGCCAGTTTGACAAAAATGAAGATTGGTAAGAATGTGTTGTGCTGCTTTGCTCCCTCGTACCACTTGGGATCTACGAACCGCTTGGGGTCGACATACCGCTTTAGATTGGGAAACACATTCTGCAAAATCACCACTAGTCTAAAGACTAGAATACAACATACCGATTGGAACAAATACTGGTTGAGCTCAAGCTCATACATATAAAGGGGATCTCAATACAAGTGTGTGTCCATCAATGACAATCACAACATAAATAAAAAAAAGTGCCAACAATCTCCCCCTTTGGCATTGATGGAAACACTTAGGAAAATAAAATATTGTCATCTAAGTGTTTTACAACAAAAAACTTGCCATTAACAAAATTGCTCCCCCTAAGCATATACACTATCCCTTAATCAACACAGTGTATAGAAATTTTGCATACAGAGCATAATCATTGAGATATCAGAGCATATAGCATATATCAAAACATATATCAAAATTTCAAAACCAGATACTTCTCCCCCTATGTCAGAAGATCAAAATTTTAAAACCAAAAACCAGATATACTTCTCCCCCTTTGCCAATAATGACAAAGTACCACTGAATAACCCTGTTTCCATATATATATATATAAAAGTTTATGAAAATAATGAATAATACTTGTCAAAAACCAATTTATAGTCCTGCAAAAATTGTTTCATGGATAGGGACCAGGACTCAAGTAGGGAGGTTGCCACTTCTTTCTCTGTTTTCATCTGGGATACCTGTTCCTCCATGGCATCAACTGTGCTCAGTTCCTATGTGACTGTCAGGGCATCCAGGTTCAGATAACACTTCTGAAGAATTTGCAGTCATGGAATTAAAACCAGTTGAAGTTCTTGCAAATCCCTAGACCGTGTACTAATCTCTTGCTCCATCTTGGCTGACTGGATCTAGAACCGATGAATAGTTTGCCCATATGCTGCAAAGGAATCATAAGGCATCTTAAATGTGCCCAAGTAGGACTATAAGTCCATTTGAAGCTTTTGCTTCTTGGCTAGTACATCATCACAAAAAAGATGAGGTTGACAGATTTTGCTGAGTAGCAAGTTTCCCTCATCCAAGGCATTCCTTATGTCCTTTTGGTTTTTCAGCAGTTTAGTCCTAAGCTCATTCATCTTTTTCACCAGAGGACCATTAAGAGCCTTTTGGTGCTCTTTCTTGACATTGGCCTTAGCTGCTTCTTCTAGGCTCTACACCTGATCATCCACTATAGTACATAGTAGTTTGAGCTGTGCTAGTGATGATTCAGTGTTAGGAAGATTAGTACCGGGGATTAAACCGGTAAGGGTGTCTACTGCCGCCTAAATAATATCCTGTTCCTTTTTCCTTTGAATGATTTCAAGGCACTCTTGGGCAACCTTGATGCTCTGCATAAGCTCCGACTCACTTGCAGATTGGAGATCAATAGGACTCGAGATATCATCCAGTTTGGCTTGGCTCCCGGTTGCCTTAGGAGTCTCCACCTGTGTTCTCATCATTGCTTTAGCTGCCTTGTCTGCTTCTTCCTTCTTCCTTTTCTCTGCTTCTTTCTTCTATTCTTTTGCCTTGTCTTCTTCTTCTTTCTTTTTCCTCTCCTTCTCTTCTTTCTCTTTCTCTTCCCTCTTTTTCTTTTCTTCCTCTTCCATCTTCTTCTTTTCTTCCTCTTCTTTCTTCTTCTTCTCTACTTCTTCCTTCTTCTTTTCTTCCTCTTCCTTCTTCTTCTGTGCTTCCTCTTCCTTCTTCTTATGTGCTTCCTCTTCCTTCTTCTTCTGTTCTTCCTCTTCCTTCTTCTTCTTCTTCTCTTCCTCTTCCTTCTTCTTCTTCTCTTCCTCTTCCTTCTTTCTCTTTTCTTCCTTATCCTCTTCTTCTTTCTTCTTCCTATCATCTTCTTGCTTCTTCTTCTCTTCATCTTTTCATTTCTCCTCTTCTTCTTTTCTCTTCTCTTCCTCTTTCTTCTTTTTCTCATCTTCATCCCTCTTCTTCTTCTCTTCCTATTCCTTAGCCGCTTCCTATGTGTCCTTAGCCTGCTCACCACCCTATTTGGCTTGTTGCCCCTATTCAGTTCCCTCAGAAGGTATGTCCTGAGTGACATCTTCTACATCTAGGGCATTGACATCGATAGTGTCGATTGGTTCTTCAAGCAGGTTTCCTTCCTCATCAAAAACCTCATCCAGTTTGGAAATAACTGGTTCTTTTTCCACTTGGAGGTTGGCCATTCATGCTTTGTGAGCTAGAACAACATGATTCATGTGCTGATGAGTGTCTTTTTCCACATCATCAATTCTTCCCTCCAATAGCCAGTGTCTTCTTCTCCTTGTGAAGAAGAGACCTTTATTTTGATCCAACACATCAAACAATTCTAAATTTGAGAGATCGGGAAAGTACTATGAAAAGACTTTCTCTCTAATCTCCTGTTCTTTTTCAATGGCAATGTGCCATTTATTATCTAATGCTTTAAATAAAGAAGCCAGTGTCTGAGATTTAATCTCTGATGGCGACCGGTCATTCTTGCACAAATAAATAATGATATCCTATAATATTTCCTCCTTCTCCTCATCACTGAAATCATCATAATAATCTACTAAATCATGATGTAATTTTCTCCTAATATTCTTAACTGTGCTTTGAAAATGTTTCAAAGGTTTGTATGAGGAGATGTCAATTTTTACCAGTGCAGATGTTGCTAGTTCATTCTTCTTCATCTTCTTTGTCTGTCGGGCCTTCTTTGGCATTTCATCAGACTCAATTTCTTCGGAGTCTAGTTCATTTGTCTTAGTCTTCCTTTTTCTTTCAAAGAATTTTGCCGGTGACCGCTTGGTCACTCTTGGAGTTGCAGTGGTAGCCAGTGCCGATGCTGCAGGCACTGCCTTGGCTTTCTTTGCTGCTAGTTCTTTTCCTTTCTTAACCGATGGTTCTTCAGCCGGTGCAATCCTCTCCAAGTAGGTTCCGGTCCTTTTAGCCTTTGGATCAAGAGGTGAGGCAATAAGGGTTGAGGCATACCCTTCCAGCATGTCATACATAACCTCATAGCCCATTGGCTCCACTTCCTCCATTCTAGGCTCAACAGCCTCCATTAAACATTTGTCCACCTGAATGGTGAAATAGATGTCATCTTCATATTTCTTTACTATATCACCTGAGATTCTTACCCTTTGACTCATCTTTCTTCTGAACTCATTGAAATATTTGTTGAGTACTTCAGGGTAACTGGTTCCAATGGCTTGTATGCTTTGCTTAATCAGCTTGGTTACCGGTTGGTCAGGAGACCACTGGACATCTCTTTCTCTAGGAAAGTAGCCTTGGAAATAGAAGAAAAACCCTATCAGTAGTTGTCCAAACTTAAACCTTAGTGAATTGTCCTATTTGATTGCCTTTAGATTCAACAGGATTTGGCTCTGCATACTAGTGCATAGGTCAAATGATTTATCCTCTTTAATCATCCAGTAAGTGGCATTTACCACTGCAGCAGATACAAAATTAATCCTGCTGGCTGAAAACATTATGTAGCCTATCACCATGCAAGCATATTTCACTAGATCATCCTTGAGAGGATTAACTGTCATACCCTATGAGTCACTTGTTTAAAAGATGAGCTTGGCCATTTCGGTTTTTCTTACCATTCTTAGGGCTGGCACTTCCCCTGTGTTGAAAAAACCGGTGACTGTATGAATTGCCTGAGGCGTAATATCATGCGTCCTCTCCAGGTACATCTTGTCACCATGGACTCTGCTCAAAATGATCCTGATGTGATCCTCCATAAAATCTTCTAGAAAATATACTGCATTATGGAGTTTCTTCTTCTCTAAGATAATGAACTCTGGATTGATCTTTTTGTCCTTGCCGCAAAATAGAGCTAACTGGGTGTGAATAGCTAAAGACCCTAGGTCTTCTATTTTGCAATCAATATAATTAGAAATTCCCTCTTCAACTATGACCCTAGCCAGTACTTGAGATAAGGCATTATATTTGAACTTCCTTTGAATAAAAATTTCCAACTCAATTGATGTACTCGAACTGGTATGAGATGCGGAAGCCAATGTAAAGTATTTCAAGAGCATGAAAAATACCTTTAAAACGTGAATTTAGGGCTTCCTAATTCTGCTTCACTCTACTCTCTATCAGTTGCCAAATCACTACTTTGTGTTCTCGATGACCACTTGCAAACTCGATTTGAATCACCTTCAAAATTTATCAATTTCTTGAAATCTTAGCTCAAATCACCTTTTCTTCGCTCTGCACTTGAAAACTTTTCTTCGCTCTGCACTTGAAAACTTTTCTTCGCTCAAAAATAGATAGTTAGAAATGATTTGAAATAGGCTTTTATACATGTCTCTCACCTGCCACCATTAATGCTCCTCTATTATGGCATAAACCCTAATTTGGCTTTTTATCATTTTCGGTCTTCTGCCAAGTGACAGGTATCGCATACCAGTTAAGGTCTTTTACCAGTGTAAACTGGGGGTTTGAAAGCATTTCACTGTTTGCTCCCCCTAAGCCTTTGAGGCTTAGTTTGCCGGTTCCAATATTTCCACACTAGGTGCAGAAACCGGTTCCTCTTCCAACATTGTTGGTTTCTTCCTCCAAGTTTTGTTCATTTCCCCTTGAACTTTTTCAACATTGATTTCTCCTTCTTGAGTGACCAGTATATCATCAGATATACTTTTTCTGCTTCTGCAGAATCTTGCAATGTGACCCAGTTTGTTGCAGTGATAGCAAACAAGTCCAGGTGCTCTCCAAGGTCCATTGTACATGTTTCCATTCTTCCTTCTGCATGTTGCAGCAGTGTGACCATGACCATGATGGATCATACAATTTTCTCTCCATCTGGTTGCCACTTGATGGCCACCGCTTCTTGACTGATGATTGAAAACATTAAACCGGTTGTGGTTCTAAATCACAAAAGGTTTAGGACCAGTTTCTTGGGTCCTTTGAGGATATCTTCTAGTGTTATCCATCACAGACTTGCATTCAAATGCTCCATGCCCAAACTTGTTGCATGCATAACAATGACCATTGAACTTATTGGATCTAGGTACATTGTTGATAAAATATGGAAAATTATTATAGGCTTTGCTCCTACATACATTGGCAGTGTGTCCTTTTTTAAGACAGTTAAAGCAAACAGGTTTGAATTTTTGCTTACCTTTTCCTTTGAGTGCCAGTTGCTTCTTTGATGCTTCAGCATTTGTTCCTGAGGATTCTCCTTCCTCATGTCTAGAGAAACCAAGACCATTGGTATTCTTTGCTGGTCTAGATGACTCAAGCTTTTGCTCTAGCTTGACAGTACTTTTGCCAAACTTAGCAAGTATTTCCTTTGACTTAGAGAGTTCTTTGGAAATAGAAGTATTTGTCTTCATTAGAATTGCATTTTCAGAGATGGCTATGTCAGTTCACCTTGCATGTCTTCCTTTTCTATTCTACTCTCATGAAGGCGAGCAGTCAGTGCACTAATCTCTTGTTTTAACTTGGATATTTCATGATCTCTGTCCTTTATCAGATCTTCATCTTTTCTCCGGTTCTCAAGCTCTTGACTAAACTGAATAGTTAGTCCATCCAACTCCTTTCTCAGATTGGAGTTTGAATCATTCAACTTATTCACTTCAGCAATCATGGCTTCCATGTTAGCTTCATCTTCAGAACTACTTTCAGATAGTTCCATTAGCCTCTCTACATGTTCTCTCCTTTTTTCTTGAGATGCCTTGTATTTGACCATAAGATCATCATAGGCTTGCTTAGACTGAGTGAGCCGTTGAGTAAGTTCCCTCATGGTGTATTCCCCCATATCTCTTTCCAAGTAGTTAAACTTATAGAAAGGTAGGCTCTTATACCAATTGATGAATACTAAGAGGGGGGGGGGTGAATTAGTATGCCAAAAATCACTACACTAAAAGACTTCCACAATCTAAAGATAAACCAGTAAAATAGTCTAACAGACAGACTGGTTACCACACATGCAAACCAAAATGCGAATAAAGCATTCACCCACAAAAGCAATACAACCATAACACAAGATATTTGATGTGGAAACCCAACTGGGAAAGACCACAATGAGATGGAACTCACAAGTCACTATTTGCAGAATAGAAACTAGACCGGTTAAGGTCTTACAATGTTCTTCACCAGAACAAATCCTGTTAGGAATCTCAATCTCTATTAGGAGATAAGTCCAATTAAAGACTACCTTGTTAGAGGATTTTAGATTCACGGAAGTGAACCACCTTGTTAGAGGATTTTACAAAGGCTTTGAGGCCTACCCGGTTAAGGGCTACAGACTTGTCAAAGATGTGAGTAATCAACAAGTGTTTGATCTATCTAATAGCACAAAACTACTTGGTTAGATCCAGTATTGCTCACAGTTAATGCATTCTAGCATTACTTCAGTCTTCTCTCTCTCTCTCTCTCAGTTACAACTTGATCTTCTCAGATAAGATCGTTCTTACAACAACTCAACAACCACCTTAAACCATAGCATGACATTAACCCTTTTAGCAACAAATTAAAACCCTAGACATGATGTCCTTTTAAAGGAATCTAATTTCATGTCAGTCCAATAGGATTACATTACAATTTCCTAGGTTCAATGAATCTAGACATACTCAGTAACACGACACAAAAAGCACCGTCAATGTGTCGGCACCGTCAAACAATCGGTGGATTGGTAACTCATCACAAAAATGCCAGTTGGTAACTCATCACAGAGTATTACCGGTTCATAAAAAAATACCAGTTGCCGGTTTGACAAAAATGAAGACTGGTAAGAATGTTTTGTGCCACTTTGCTCCCTCATACCGCTTGGGATCTATGAACCGCTTGGGGTCGACATACCACTTCAGACTGGTAAACACATTCTGCACAATCACCACTAGTCTAAAGAGTAGAATACAACATACTAGTTGGAACAAATACCTGTTGAGCTCAAGCTCATACATATAAAGGGGATCTCAATACAAGTGTGTGTCCATCAATGACAATCACAACATAAATAAAAAAATGTGCCAACATTAATTAATTAGAAGATTAGAAGAATTAATTAAAGATGGGTGTGAGAATTAATTAATTTGAATTAATTAATCAAAGGGGATTATGAAATGAATCTATTAAATAAATCCTTAGATTTATTAATAAGTAGATGAAAGGGGGATTTTAATCATATTACTAATGAATTCAATTAAATTGGGAAGGGGGATTAATTAAATAATTGCTTATTTAATTAATTATCTTAAGACCATTTTTAGATGTATACAACCATCAATGACAACATAGTGAAACGTACCGATAGAGTTTAAATTTACAACAATCTCCCCCTTTGGCATTGATGGCAACACTCATGTGAAAAATGGTGAAGGTTTGATCTGCCAGTTTCATCCTTCCCTGCTCTCCCTAAGCTGAATATGCAAAATACACTCTATATCTCCAAAACTCCATGACTCCATAACTCCCCCTGAGGTATACAATTCCTTTTATTCTTTGTTTGCACATCTATACTACTCCCCCTTTGACATCAATGCCAAAAAATAATTCAAAAATGAATGTCAAAGAATAAGAACTATACAATTAATATCCCCAAAAATGTCTTATCGGAGCTTGACCAACTTCAAAATTTCTAGATAATCCTTCTCCAGTAACTCCACATAAGTATCCCAGCTAGTTTTAAATGTGCCAGAAATAGATACAAGTCCACTCAATAAATATTCCAAAGACTCTTTTTCATTTACCTCTACCGGTGTGGGCTTTACCACCATATTCATGCATTCTTTCTTGTGTACACAGAGTGAATCCAATAGTGGACTCACCAAGCCTCTCAAACTTCTGGCTCTTCTAATTATTTTGTCTCTCTCCTTCTCAAGAATAGAAATTTGGTTCTCTAAAATCAAATTTTGACCATCAATTGATGTAGTCAATGAAATCAATCCATCAAAAGAGTTAGCTATACTTGCAATTTTCTCCTGAATCTCCTTTATCTTTTTATCCACATTAGTTATAAGTATTTAAGTGTTACAACATACCCTATATATATTTGTACATTGTTTCAAAGATTTTTGTATTAGGATCAACTTCTCCTCAATCTTTTTCTTCTCAATTTCAATTACCTGATCAAATACAGATCTCTCAGCCTGAGTAAATCATTCTAGTGATTGTCGGTTTGAGATTTATTGTAATGATTGAAAGTCCTTTGAGATATGCTTAGTGATTACCTTAATCTTTCCGGATGGGCTCACTTCATTTTTAAGTTTACACTCTGGGACTGGTCTGTGTAGAAAAATGATTGATTGATCTATAATCTCTTTATATATGGATCCCTCCTTCATTAGTTTTTGTGCTGCCATCATCATCAATTTAGTGGGACTCATCTTTGTGATGTTTTTCTTTTCTACCCAAGAAGTGTCAATTGACAATAATGATGGACCAACAACAGATTCCCTGCCTAATTCCCCCATTTTCTCCTTTATAACCTCCTCAATTGAACCGGTAGCTTTGCCACTTGGTGTAGTCTATGTAACAGTCGATTCCTCTGTAGGAACAATAACCTCAACCTGCACATTTGTATGTGGAGGATAATTATCCTCAATATTAGTATCCTGTATAATATTATCTTGTTCACTCTCTGTATTAATTGATATCTCTGTATTTGTTTGTACATCTGTAATTACAGGGGGCTCAATTTCCAATATCTTAATATTTTCAAAACCTAGGGTGAAGTACCCATATTCCCCTTTCCTTTTCCTTCAACCGGGGTATCTACAGTGTCTGTCTTAGTTTCCGATGAATGAAAGAATCCTCTATTTTCTCCAAGAAATTTAACCCATTCTATTTGAGTCTCCTTTATTATTTCTTTACTCTTCCTAGCATCAGACTAGTTATCATATGTTTGCTATTAAAAATTTTTTTGTCTGCCACCTCAAGTGTCTTTTCCATTTCATTTGGAGCTATAATAGCTCTTTAATTTTAATGTGTTTATCCTCTTGCATAGCTAACAAACTTCTAGCATCTAACATGTTATACAACTCAGCTGGTATTTGGTTTTCTATCTCTATTAAGGCTTTCTTATAAATATCCAAGTATAATAGGACTACTTCCTCTACCTCTATTTGTTCATCATCCTCTAAGTTTTCATAATAAAATTGAACATTCTTCAACATGCCATCTTTAGTGATTTCATCTACAAATTTTGCACAAGTTTAAGGTGGTATGATAGTTACAATTGCTAAGTCGATGCCACTCTTCTTCTTCCTCTAAGGAGTACCAGATGTAGCATTAGGTGCTTGCTTCTATGCCGGTAGCTTAATTGTGACCTTCCTAACCAGTTGCTTCTTAGCTTCTGTCTTTGTTTCCTCTGGTTTCTTCCTAACAGCCCTCTTAAATGCTAACAGTGTGTCATCCTCTAATTATGATTTTGTAGTTACAAGCTCAATATGAACTTTAGGATCCTTCCTCTTTTTGCCTTTCACCGAGACAAAATCAATTAGTGCTTTGATGTCCTTTGAGACCTTCTGCACAAATTTGCTTGCTTTTCCTTCCTGTTTCTCTCTTTTCTTCTAGTTGAACTCTATTTCAACCTCTTGAGTTTTCTGTTGTGTAGTACCATAGGGCTTCTTTGCCTCATCAATTGGTGCATCAATCAACATTTTTTCATAGGCATCAAGAATCTATGCATCCACCTCATAGCCCATTTCCTCAATACAGATCTTTTAGGGGTTAACTACTTCCATGAGTGTCTCATCCTTCTTTACCATAAAGCATATGTCGGTAGAATATTTTTCTACAATATGCTCAGGTAACCTTACCCTAAACCTCATAGATTTTTGAAATGCCTTAAAATACCCCCATACCTTATCACCTCTCTGACTTCCTAAAGCAACAATTGACTATTTCAATTGTCTCCCTACCGGGATGCCAAAATCCCATTGTGTCTTACCAGAACCGTGTGTATCATTCATGAAATATAACATCAGGAAAACTAACAATTTTCCATACTAGAATGTACCCTTCTTTTCACCCTTAATCTTCTCTAGATTTATTAACAACTCATCAAGCATCCAATCACATAGATCTAATTTCACATTTTTTCTCATCATTTTGTATGCAACCAAAATGCATGGAGTAGAAACAAAATTCAGTCGGTTTGAATGAGTTACTGTATACCTGATGACAATGCTACCAAATTTTATGTTAGTGTCGGTGATAGTGCTCACTTTCATGGATCTTTTGTCAGATGTTGCATCGATGATCTTTCTCATGAAATCATTTGAAACCTTCTTATCTGGATGTTGCCCAACCGCTGGCAAACTAGTGATTGCCCAGATGGCTTCCTTTGTGATTTTGTAATGTTTGTTCAATCATATAAATTCCCCATGTACTCTTCTTAAGACATATTTGATTATCTCATACTCAAACATTGGAATATCCAGAATGTGTGTAAACCCTAGTTCTTCAATATGCTTGAATGCCAGTTTGATCTTTCCAGATTCTCCCATCAGCTCACTCATATACATGCCCTTAATTTTTGAAGTTCCCAAGTCCTTGATATGACAATGAATATATGCCCTAACATCCTCTACATAGACAACTTCCTCTGGAATGCGAGAAAATTCTCCAACCAAATCTTGCAGGGTAGCCACATGTGGATACCACTTGAAAATTGGCTTGGGGTGGTCCTTGACCTCTACTATAGTTGGGTTTGCAAAAAAAACAAGAATGGATGATGATCCCGCTTCCATGTTTAAAGATAAATACCTTTTGATCACTCTTGGTGAAAACCTCCAACAAATTTTTCCAGACGCTGATGAAATCTCTGAAGATAAATCTGATTGCTTTTGAATTGCCTTTGATTGCACTTAGTCACTCTGAATCACTCTGAATGAAAGGTGATTAAAAATGAAGTGTATTTGACCTTTTAACCTTCGAGAAAAACCCTAATCTTCCATTGACATAAATGACTTCCGGTGTAAGATATCAAATCTCGCTAAGAACATATCCATGCCGGATAATCCTCTCCAATATCTAGAACATTTTCCAGAGCCTCTTCCTGGGGCATATGCAACATCTTCATGAATTTTGCCTACCCCTAAGGCATTTGCCTTAGTTACTAGATTAGTTCCCTGCTGGTGTAGGATCAACCTCTTCTGCCGGATAAGTAACCGGGACATTCCCATCTAGTGATTGTTCTTTAGTCTTCCTAACCCATCTCTGAGTATGATCTTGCCGGATTTCACTAACCTTCTCTTTTCCTTTCTCATTTGATCCTCCATTACTAACTAGTGGATTTTTGCTTCTACAGAACTTAGTAATATGTCCAACCTCATTACATGCATAACATGTAACATTGTTCCTTTGAATTGCTTTGCTAAAACCGATGAAATTGCTTGACCTGCACTGATTAGCCATATGTCCAAATTTTCCACAAGCATAGCATTTAACATTCATTCTCCAATCTTATATCTCATGACCAAACTTATTGCATTTAGAACATTTACCGGGAGTAGAATTAGGGTTTTGATTTGCTTTATTTCTACATTGCCTAGCCATGTGACCAAATCTATTGCAAAGAAAACATCTACCATTGAATTTATAAGCATTAAATTGTCTTACCGGTGCCTTATGGTTTTGATATTCAGTACTGAAACTCTGTCCTTGCTCAAATCCAAGTCCACTTGAATCTCCAATTTGCCTTTGTCTTTTCAATAACTCATCAAGCTATACTGAGTTGATCTTAAATTTTTCTTTATACTCACTTGCAATAGTTAAATCTTCTCTCAGTATTATCATTTGTCTCTCAAGATCTTGTTCATTACTCTGGGATTGTACCAAATCAGTTCTTCAGGGATACAACAAGATTTTCTTCATTTTTCTTTCTGTCATCAATCTCTTTAGACATCCTTATAGTTATAACTTACATTTCATTCTTCATAACCATGTTATCCTGACTCAATTTCTGACATTGTTCCTTAAGTGCATCTTTCTCTTCATCATCATGATTTTGCAAAAGTTCCTTCCTCCTAGCTTGAACAGATGATAGCCTCTCTTGTAGGATAAGAATGAATTCCTTAGTGGATTTCAATTCATCTTGTAGCTTTAAGTTCTTCAACCTTTCAACATCATAATCTTCAAGTGCCATCTCAAGTTGCTTCTCCAAAGCCATATTCATGGATTTCGGTTTCAGGATCTTCCTCAAGCTGTTAAACTTCCTCCAAGGTACAAGGCTCTGATACTAATTGTTGGAAACCAATAACACTGATAGGGGGGGGGTGAATCAGTATTATACCAGAATAGTAAATTTTAGCCTTATTAAAATGTGCATACACCAACCGGTATACCGATACATATAGAATTGAAAGAAGTAAAGAAACTAATAAGTGAATCACATAAATGAGAATCATAACACACAAATTTATATGTGGAAAACCTTAAAGAGGAAAAACCATGGTGGGATTTGTGACCATGGAAAAGAACCTAGGAAATGGTCATCCCTTTTTGGAAAAAAATGATCTGGTAAATCCTCTTTACCTCCTGTCAAGAATATTTCTGATCCTTCGGGTGGAAAGTTCGCTATCTCTATTCGTGATCTAGTTTTGGATCATAATATAAACAGTATGTCGAACTCCCTGGTAGGCAAATTTATGGGTTCACGTCCTAACATCGAAGTTGTTAGGGCTAATGTCAAACGAAAATGGGCTCTAAAGGGTAATGTTGAAATCTTGGCTTTGCCTAAAGGCCTCCTATCTTTTACTTTTTCATGTGAAGAAGATAAACTATTACTTTGTGGAAGTCCCTAGATGGTAGGAAAGACAGCTTTGGTTCTTCAGAAATGGCATCCGAATCTGAACATGAATGACTCTCTTTTGGTACAAGTCCCAGTATGGGTGAAGTTACCAGGTTTGCCTCTTGAATATTGGGCAAAAAGCATCTTCTCATGAATTGCAAGCTCCTTTGGTGAACTCCTCTCTATAGACCTAGTCACAACTTCAAAAAGGAGACTCACTCATGCTAGGTTTTGTGTAGAGATAGCCCATGATGCAGATATGCCAGAATAGATAGATCTAGTGTCAAAGTTAGGAACATGGAAACAACAAACTAAATATGAATCTATCCCTTTTTCCTTCTTCCATTGCAAAAAAGTAGGTCATTGGGAAAAATCTTGTCCAATCAAGCCGAAGGTAGAGCCCAAGCAAACTAAACCCCAGGTTGAAAGTAAAAAGGCTCCTGAAAAAAGGGTATGGCAAGTTAAAAAAATAGAGAATAAGGAAGAAGACTATAATTGTTTTAAACCTTTGGGGGAAAATAAGGAATTGTCCTCAACCTCTATCTCCAATCCTCCAACCCAAGAAGTATTGAGAGATGAGGCTACCAAAGTAAATATCTTTGCAACAGAGAAGATCCGAATAGAGGAACTGAAAGAACAGACTGAATCTTCAAATGATAGAGCTGAAGTGGTAGCTAACACTTATGTGGGTAAGGAAACACAAAAGATAGAGGATCAACCTAAGGAAGGGGAGATCCTTGGCTCCCAAGAAGAAAATATTGACTCTTCACCGCTCATGACAATTTCTGAAATGCAAGAAGCCCAAAAATGTACAATACTGGGTATGAACCTTTCGGATTCAGACGAAAATTCAAAAACTGTAAACAATGATCTAAATGGTTCCAGAATTCCTAACTGGGGTAATGAAGAGGAAATTTCCAGAATGCTCAATAACCCGGAAGTGACTCTAGAGAAAGAAGTTGACTGGAAAATATCAAAATATAGGAATAAGAAAGGAACCACTCCCTCAGCTTCTCAACTAAGGAAATCCAGCAGAATAGCTCAAGTTGATGTTAGGTATATCTCCTCTTCCCCAGGTCGACCCTCTAACCATAAAGTTAGAGACAAAGAGGCCAGTAAGAACATTGCAGATGGGACCTAGAAGACTCTTAAGGAGTCAGGAATTGGTAAGTAACTATGAAGATTATCTCTTGGAACATTAGGGGACTTAATAGTCCTCATAAACATGATATCATTAGGAATATCATAAGGGATATTAAAACTGATGTTTTTCTTATTCAAGAGACCAAAATGAGTAGAGAAAAAGTTGAATCTTTAAAGTTTTTCAAAAATGGTAATATCAGTGGTGGTAGGTCAGAAGGTGCTTCAAGAGGCATAGCTACCATTTGGAACCTTAATAGTTTCAAAGGCCATGTTCTTATTCAGGAAATTTTTTTCTCTTGCATTAGATTTGAGCATTTAAAAGATGGAACTTCATGGGTCCTCACTAACATTTATGCTCCCAATTCCTTGAAAGCTAGAAATTTCTTCTAGAAAAAACTTACAGAAGTTAGGGATAGCTTCAAAAATCTTAGTTGGCTTGTCATGGGAGATTTTAATACTCCTTTGAGAGAGGAGGAAAAATTTGGAGGAAGCCCCTCTTAGTTGGAAAGTAGACTGGCCCTAATGGACTTTATTAACACTCAGGCCCCCAATGATGTGGAGATACAGGGTTGAATTACACATGGACTAATAGGAGAACTGGCAATGATCTTATCCAAGTTCACCTTAATAGGACTCTCATCTCAAATGACTGGTACAAACATTATTTATATTCTATGTCTGCCCACATCTGGGTTGGGTCAAATCATTTTCCTATCACCTTCATTGTTGACCCTATTAAAAGAAGGAGACACTTTCCTTTTAGATTTGAAAAAATGTGGACTCATCACCCAGATATCACCCGTAATATTTAGAAATGGTGGAGTATCCAAGTTGAGGGAATTGCTATGTACAAAGTTGTAAAGAAACTTAAAAGTGTAAAGGACAACATAAGACTCTAGAATAAATCCAGATTTGGGAATATCTTTGAGGTTAAAGGTAAAGTTCAAGATGACCTTAAAAAAATACAGGCCCAAATTCAAAAGGATGGTTTCAGTACTGTGTCCATTACTGATGAAAATGAGACTCTTCAAAAATACCATTAAATCATTGCTAAAGATGAAACTTTTTGGAAGTAGAGATCAAGATGTATATGGCTAAATGAAGGAGATAAGAATACAAGATTTTTTCATATGTCGACTATCAAGCACAAAGCGGCTAATAGGTTAACCAAACTTATTATGGATAATGGGGAGTTGGTCAAGGAGGAAGAAATAAGGAATGAAGCTAAAAGGTACTTTTCAGATCTTCTTAGGAGGGGTCACAGTTTGGATGTTGATGCTCAATCTTCTTTCCTTCAAAATATTCCCTATCTCATTGATCAACAGATGAATGTTTCCCTTTCTTCCATTCCTTCAAACTTGGAAATCAAAAATGCTATTTTTTCATTTGATGGTTACAAAGCTCCTAGTCCAGACGGTTTCCCCATGTTCTTTTTCCAAGATTTCTGGGACATACTCGGGAAAGATGTCTCCAATGGGGTCACCGAATTTTTTGGGGGCTAGAAGACTTTTGAAAGAAATCAATGGTACTTTCATTGCTCTCATTCCCAAAATCCAAGGTGCAAAATCTATGGACAAGTTTAGACCAATCAGTTTATGCAACTCTTTTTATAAGATTATTTCCAAGGTCCTTACCACTAGAATTTTGACTGTCCTTCATTCCTTGATTAATCATCAGAAAAATGGCTTTGTCCCTAGTAGACAAATGCTTGACTCCATTATAACTATCCATGAGAATATTCATTCTCTTGTTAGGGCCAAGAAGCAGGGTCTCATCCTTAAGCTTGATCTCTCCAAGGCCTAAGACCAGGTTGACTGGCCTTTTCTTGTGAAGGTTCTTATGGCTTATGGTTTTTCCTCTAAATGTGTTGACCTTTTTAGCCATCTTATTACTGCAGCCTCTTTTGTTGTTCTTGTTAATGCTTAACCTTCCCCCTTCTTCCAAGCTTCTAGAGGTCTAAGGCAAGGGGATCCCATTTAACCTATCCTCTTCATCATTATGGCAGAATGTTTTGGTAGGTCCATGGAAAATATGGTTATGCAAGGATCTTTTAAGGGAGTTTGTAGACTAGGAAATTGAGGATGCATCAAAACAAATAACAATTAGGACAATCACAAAACCTAAAACTGCAATGAAAACAATCCTAATCTAGTCAATGAAAGCATGAAGACAAGACATTCAAAATGAAATCAAAGCAAACCAAATGCAGATATCTCCTTCATGTGGCTCCATTGTTCTTTTTTCACCTTCCAATTTGATGTTGTTCTCACCTACAAAGTACATTTGCAAGTGGAAAGCAAGTTGTTGATGAAATTTGTAGCATAAGGTTACTTGAAAATGTGATTGATTTATTGACAAAGGAACTCATCCAATTTATAGACAAATTGGAGAGAGGACAAGATTAGCATGAAGAGATTTGAAAGGAAATTCAAATCAAGAATGGCAAAATTATGACAAGTGTATGACAAATTGCTATGCAAGGTGTTATGACAAATTATGACAATTTATGATAAATTATGACAAATTGCTATGCAAGATGTTATGACAAAAATTTGAAATAGAAATAGAAATTAGAAATTAGGAGAAATTAGAAAATTAGGTTAGAAATGATGAATTGGAAATTAGGAAATTAGAAATTGATGAAATTAGAAAATTAGGTGAATTAATTAATAATTTTTCATTCATTAATTAATTCACAAAAAGAGGGGGAATTAATTAGCCAATTAAATAAATATTTAATTGTGACAAGAATACTTAGGATAAATAAATAAATTATTTAACCTAGAGGGAAAATGACAAACAAGATTAAATGAATAAATCATAAAACCCTAGAAGATGAATTAGAAATGCAAGGATGACAATTAGGTCTTGACAAAAGATAATTGATGTAGGGTTGATTTGATCATGATTTTGACTGACAAAGGACCAGTGTTGATAAATGATTGAGATTGGGTGACAAAAATCAATGACAAATTGACCAAGATTGACAAGGAGATCAAATTGAAAAGCACCAATTGACATGATTGAAGAGGACAAGGATCGATGATGAATCGATCGCAAAATGACAAAATTGGCAAGGACAAGGATCGATGACGAATCGATCGCAAAAATGATGATATTGACAAGAGGAAAAAAAACCCTAATTCTATCATCGATTAGGATTGATGATGTCCAAAATGATGATACATGTGCACACACGTTGATGCGATAGGATAAGATCAACCAAAATCATGACTGAAGATTGTTATCGACAAGACCAAATTCGAAAGTGAGAAAAATGAGGAATGTAGAAGAAGGACTTGATGCTCACAAATGATAAAGACCAAGTGCGCAACATAGAAGAAATGTTAATGCGATGCAAAAACCCTAAAATAAGGCAATGCACAAATGTTAAAGTATGACTCCACAAGCGTTGACCATTTTTAGATGTCTACATTTTGCCCCTCTTTGAGACAATGCGATTCTAAGCGTTGTTTCAAAGAACAATAATGAAAATGCCCCAGACAATAACAATGACATATGCATGCCCCCTCGAGGAATTGGCCGGAAAAATCTAGAAAAGAGGCCAAGTGATCGATAAGAATGATAGAAGATGATAGGTTCGAACGGACTGCCAAGACTGACGGAAGAAATGTTAGTAAGAAGAAATTAGACAGAGGACAGTTAGAGATGAAGGAAAACTTGCTTTCACAAATGCACATAAGTAGGTGAGAACCTTTATTTATTGTAGCAAAGTAGATGCAGAGAATCGTGGCATTGAAGGCCAGAGCTGGAATGCAACCCCTTTTGCAAAAGACAGACACATTGCACACAAGGAATGAGTGAAGCATCCTAGGGTGCGTACATCAAGGGTCGAGGTATGTGCGGCGTTCACAAAGAGAATGTACTTATCACAGACACCCAATGATATAGTTGCCCCAGTTTGTGACAAACATTCCACAAACAACAAACACAACAAAAAAGGAAAGGGACCATGAACCATCTCGGTCACTCTAAATCACTCAGTGACATCATCGAGAAACATAGGAACATGATCAAAGCCAAAGATAAATCAGTAAAAAGATAAGACACAAATTCAACCAAGCCAAACAAATAGTCTGATTGTCATTGTCAAAAGTGGAAAACAAGAATGATCATGCTTTCTAGTTTCAAGAAATATGATACCCCATCTAAGACAGGACATAGTTTGGTTTCGAGTATACCACACCCTGTATAAGATCCATGATAATAGTAACAAGGACAAATGATATTAATGTTGATTGATTGACATGACAATTTTGATCAGTTTGAATGCCTGGTTTGATTGAAAAGTTCATCTATTAATGCATGATTTCATTAAAGCACAATGTTTGATTGATTGTCATTGGATGTATGCTCAGCGATCTGTCTATGCACAAAGGGGATATTTATGGACAAAATGCAAAATGCTTGTTTTTGGATTTGAATGTTTTGAAAAAAAATTTGTTTTGTTTTTTTGAGTTTTTACAAATTTTTTTGTTCGTTTTTTCAAGACTTTAGTTGACTTTTTAGGGATTTTTTCAGGATATTATGTGATTTTTAGGGATTTTTTTAGGACATTATTTGATTTTTAGGGATTTTTTTCAGGACATTATTTGATTTTTAGGGATTTTTTTCAGGACATTATTTGATTTTTAGGGATTTTTTTCAGGACATTATTTGATTTTTAGGGATTTTTTCAGGACATTTTAGCTGAAAATGAACACATGATTTTTTTGATGTTTTTGAATGTTTTCAAGATTTTTTCAAGACATTTTTTTTGAATGTTCTCAAGATTTTTTCAAGACATTTTTTTGAATGTTTTTGGATTATTTTAGGACATTTTTCAGTTTTTATGATTTTGCCCCCAGTGTCTAGCAAGGCAAGGAATATGATAGGTGAATAAATAGGCTTTCTGAAATGATGGTGGATAGAGGGAAGACAACGGCCTTTTATTATGGAGACAATACAGATGGAATTTTCAAGGGCTATTGCGTGATGGGACAAGAGACTAGATATGACAATGTAAAGCAGTGACATGGCATGAGGGACATGTCAAGAGGTTTTTGAAACTATGTTTAAATTTTGCGTCCTTATGTCAGGTCAAGATCAAGGAACAAAAAAAGTGTATGGATAGTGATAAGATATGGATAGGATAAGAAAGACCAAGAATGGATAAGGGACATTGACTGAAGGTCAGGATAGGATATGGGATAGTGGTAGAAAGTTGCAATAAGATAGCGAATATGGATGAAAGGTTGTAATAAGTAAATGGATAAATGACCAAAAGCTATGATGGACTAAAAGCTACAAACAAGATGCATGATGCTCATGATGATCCTCAGCCTTGTCAAGATCAAAGGTGGAAAGGGAAACTGGACATGAGGGACAATAGGATATGAAGGGTATGACATGGTATGATAGGATAATGAAGGGCAAAAGGATGTGATAGGATAAAACCTGTCCCCAAGTATGGTATGCAAGAAGTTCATAGATTACACATGATGCCTGTTTGCCAGGTTTTCATTACAGTACTTGCCCAAGGCACCTGTTTGCCAGGTTTTCACCAATGGATGAATTATTTTTGCTTTACTTTTTTCTTTTATCTTTTTTTTTTCACTTTTCTTTTTGTATTTTGTATTTTGACTTTTTCAATAGAAGATGGACACATGATAGGGGATGGAAGAAGGACTCAAGCATCTTTTTGTTTGGATAGTAGCCTTGAAAAAAAATGGACCATGACCTTTAAAAGTATGCTCAAAGACATTGGTAGGATAAGGACATGGAAAATAAGATGAAACTAAGGCAAGGATTTATGCAAAGGATTGGACCAGAGGGATGGAAGGATGGAAAATATGCATTAGATAATGGATAGGGTATTGGAAGAATTGGGCTTCACTGGATGGAAATGAAGGCAAGATCAACATTGGAACACACCTTGACGGGTGGTGGATTGATGGAGGAAAAATGGATCTCAGATTGTGAGATTTGGATGGAGGAATAGGTTGGGATTTTGGGACACAAGGGCCCAAAATGGATGAAGGAGGTGATGGAGGAACAAATTTGAGAGGTTTGGATGGAGGAATAGAAATTTTGGATGCCAAGTTGGATGTTTCTTTAGGCTTTTGTGCTTCAAGAAGCTGCTTAGGAACCCACATTTTTTTGGATTTTTCATGCTTTTGTTGTTCTTTGGAACGCATAGCTTGCACAAGGGATTTAGGAACCCATATAGATTTTGACTTTGATTTATTTTGCTCAGTGGGTCTTTGTGGCCTTTTGGATATTTCTTTTTCTTTATATATCATATTGTTCTTTGTTTTGACATGTCGATTATATTGGACATGTTGATCCTTGAATACATGTGGATTTTTAGACTTATGACTTTTATGCTTGGCATCCAAATTGCTTGGAGGGGGAAAGGAATGCATGGATGGATATGAATGAAGTGGACTTATTCTGGATTGATGAAATTTACTCAAGGATGTGTGCCTTTGCTGACCTTGCATAGAGGACGAAGGGATATAAGGACCTAAGATGGATGGAAGGTATGATGGGGAAGGTGTATGTTTTGATTTTGATGGAGGGATACCAACGTCTTGAGAGTGAGTTGTGAGAGTGAGTTGTGTAGACATGACCCTTAAGATCTTCTTTGATATGGAGGAGTTCTTTCTCATGAATGTCTACCCCTTTGCCTTTATGAATATTTTGACATGTAGGATACTTTGTGCTGTTAGAGGAAGATGCAAGTCCATTATGAGGTGGATATGATATGAGAGAAATAATGAGATCATGAAGTGGATCAGATTGGAACAAAGAGGAAGAACCCATTGTGCATGTCAAGGGTTCATGAACATCTTGCACCGACATGTTAGAATCATGAGGGGGTTTAGGATCATGAGGGGAACTAGGATTGTGTAGTGGACATGGTTCAATGACAGGCTCTTCAAGAGATGGAATGGGAGAAATAATGGGATCATCAAAAGAAATGTGATCTTAGAGTGTATATGGAGCATTAGGACAAGGAGATGGAGGAACAAAAGGATCTTGTGGAGGATTTAAAGGAATAATTTGATCTTGACAAGGAGGAAGATCATTGGAATCCTCTTTAAAGTTTCTTTGCTCTTGACTTTCAATGGGATCATTGGAAAGGATGGGAGGGATATCTTGATCTTGCTCAGGGAATGGAGTGTCAATAGGATTTGAAAGGAATTTTTTTTCATGAAATGGAAGGGGATCATTTGGGATTGGATGGACTGGGATATCTTGAACTTGGTCGGGGAATGGAGTGTCAATAGGACTTTGGATAGGATGGACAAGAATAGGGGAATCATCATGAGTGTCTGGGAACATGGGGTCCTGGTCAACAATTGGATGGGATGATAAGGTTTCAGGATCTTGATCTTGATATTTTTTAAGACACATTTCTTCATGCTCTAAATTATCCTCTTGACATGGGGTTGGACTTTGGATATGCAAGGGGGATTCTAACAAGGGATCAATGTTTGGGCATGAAGGAAATGCACTTTGAACATTTGTGATGGATTCTGGCAAGGAATAAATGCTTGAACATGAGGAAGAGGGACTTCGAATGGGGTCCTCTAAAACAAGTAATGACAATAAAGTGCATGGTGGCATTGGGTCTTGTATTTCTGAAACATGACAAGGATGTGCATCATGAATTGGATTATCTTGGAAATCAATTATGGATAGCCCTTGCATAATTTCATCCTTAGGTGTATTGTTTGATGAGGACAATATGGAAGGTTCTTGTGAAACTTCTAAAGGTGTAGGGATAGATGCCATTGGAGAGTCAATTTGTTTGTGGGGGGATGAGGCATTGCTAGACATAAGTGTATTATCTTGATCTTCCTCAAAGAACTCATATGGTAATTTCCTTAAGATCCTTGCAATAAGGCCACCTTTCTTTCGAGGTTTTGACATAGTTGTATCTAGAATTTGAACTTGTTTTTGGTTTGATGTCATGTTTTGATATTGGACTTGGTTCAATTGTTCCGACATGTTTGAAACTTGGCTTGGTGTGGGCTGCAACCTTTGTTTTTGACTTTGATATGTTGGTTGAACTTGTTGATATTCCACCATTGGTTGTGTTGGTTGTATATGTTGGACCATTGGTTGTGTCTATTGGATATGTTGTTGATTCGAGATTTGATTGAATGAAATTTGACTAAATGAATTTTGATTTGGGACTTGATTGAAATTTGTGCTTGTTTTTTGAAATTGTTTCATCATCTCTATTTGAGAGATGAGAGCTGGTATGTCTGATCATTCGATAAGAGCTTTTACATCAATTGGCTCAAATTTTGGGTTTGGACCTTGAAATTTTTTAAATGTTTTGGACATTTGGGATCTATTCTTCTCAATTTTTTTCACTTTTTGTTCCAAAATATCCTTTTCTTAAGCTAGTTTCTCCTCTAGTTTTTGTATTTGGACATTTACATCATCATGATAAGTTTGATCAAAGCTCTAAGACATGTAGAGATTGGATTGACATGATTGATTTCTCAATTGTGATGACATGGCTTTGTAAGAAGGTTGAGACCTCATTTCAACAAACATGTCACTATGCAATGCAACTAATGGGATTGACAAATGCAACCTAAAAGGATGACAATGCAACTTAAATGTTTTTGGACTTTTTGAATTTTTGGAGACAAACTTTTGAAATGCAAAGCTAAAGACACAACCTTGGGAAGTTGAAATGAAGTCAAGACCTTAAAGGACAAAGGACCAAATGACAATAGGACAAATTGATAATGTCTCACCTATATGCTTGGATACTAAGCTAGGTTTGACAAAAATGATATTAATGAAAGGACAAATTTTAGACAAGGTCAAGACTCCTTAACAACAACTTAGGGTATCATCCAAAGTTTTGATTTTTTAAGTTTGACAAACCAAATTTTTGAGACTAAATGCAAGAAGGCAATGATTATGACAATGACTTAGGATATGACATGAAAATGATCGAAGGATATGATATGACAAGATGAAGCCAAGACAAGATGACAATACAATGATAAGGATATGCGAAGACCAATGACTTGGAATATGCAAAATGCAACCTAGGCAAGACCTAATTTTAGCATGACAAGGATAATGCACGAATGTCACCTAGATGGAAATCTAGCTTGGATATGACAATGAAATGCAAACTTAGGGAAATGATTTTGAACCTAAGTGCAAAATGAGGATGCTTGCAATGAAAAGGACTAAAATGAAGGGAGATGACAATATGACCTTGGACCTAAGTTGGACTATGCAAAACCTAGCCTAAAGTGACATGAATGTTGAGACAAATTTTTTCAATGTGTTTGAAAGCCATGTTTTGAAAATGTTTTGAACTTTGTTGGATGAATGTTCTCTTTTTAAAACCTTGTTTGGACAATGTTTGGACTTGTTTGACAAATGATGTTTTGTGACAATTGTATAATTCAACTTTTGACAATCACAAAAGACAAGATGTTTGGACTTAGACCCAAGACAATCATGCTCATTCACAACAAATCCTATGGCTGGCAAGGGCAATATCTGTTGAATCCTCTAACCATAAAATACAACACTTAGTCGGATAGCTAGATGCTTGGTAGCACTGGCTCCCCCTTACAGTGCATTCACTTCTCGGGCATACCAAGCTTTGAGTTCAAGGGGTATCACTTCCTAAGAACTTGCTATCTCTAACTGAGGAGTACATGAGAGGTGTCTTTGGCATGCGCGTATCACAATGCCTGAGCCAACAGATAGAAGGATTTTGGCATCTAAAAACAAGAGATTCTAGTAAGGGCATCCATTCGGGTGGGTATTGATCCGGCGAATAAATCATCGCAATACCATTCCAGCACCGTTGTCTACAACTTTCTTTGCGTCCATAGTTATTTAAAGTGGTTCAGAAGAGCTTGGCTTTAGCCCGTCACCACTTTGGGTCATTCCGTCTCACCAATGCTATGTGATGTGCCAGGAAAATCAGGAGGCAGGCCCAACTCTAAGGCTTAAAACATACAATAAAATTGAAAACAAACAAAGCATGCATGGTGTTCATTATCCTTTAAGAAACAAAATGTGCAACTACTTTAAAAATTTGTGAGCAAGATGTTTTAATGTGAGTCTTTGACCGCGTCCTGCATAAGATTTGTTAGTAGTTGCATTTTTGTCTTCGTCATATGTAACGCCAAGATGTTGCACAAAGAATTAGTACCAAGGAAAAACGCTAATGCAAGAAACAAATTGCAAACAAACAAACTTGCAAGAAAAACAACTAATTTTTACCCCTGTTTCTGGCCTTACACAGGCGCAGATCTCATCAACACAGGTGCAGATCTCCTTAACATAGGCATAGATCCCTCCTACATAGGCACAGATCTCATCTACATAGGCACAGATCACTTCTACATAGGCGTAGAATGCCTCAACACAGGCGCAGAAGTGTCCAGAAAGCTCTGAGTTGCCCTGTTTCTTGAGTTTTTCACTTGCAAATAGCTCAAAAAGAACTCAAAACATGGTTAAATGGTTAGTTCACATCGGGTTCACCAAAATGTAGACTAGGAAATTGAGGATGCATAAAAACAAATAACAATTAGGACAATCACAAAACCTAAAACTGCAATGAAAACAATCCTAATCTAGTCAATGAAAACATGAAGACAAGACATTCAAAATGAAATCAAAGCAAACCAAATGCAGATATCTCCTTCATGTGGCTCCATTGTTCTTCTTTCACCTTCCAATTTGATGTTGTTCTCACCTACAAAGTAAGTTTGCAAGTGGAAAGCAAGTTGTTGATGAAATTTGTAGCATAAGGTTACTGAAAAATGTGATTGATTTATTGACAAAGGAACTCATCCAATTTATAGACAAATTGGAGAGAGGACAAGATTAGCATGAAGAGATTTGAAAGGAAATTCAAATCAAGAATGGAAAAATTATGACAAGTGTATGACAAATTTCTATGCAAGGTGTTATGACAAATTATGACAATTTATGACAAATTATGACAAATTGCTATGCAAGATGTTATGACAAAAATTTGAAATAGAAATAGAAATTAGAAATTAGGAGAAATTAGAAAATTAGGTTAGAAATGATGAATTGGAAATCAGGAAATTAGAAATTGATGAAATTATAAAATTAGGTGAATTAATTAATAATTTTTCATTCATTAATTAATTCACAAAAAGAGGGGGAATTAATTAGCCAATTAAATAAATATTTAATTGTGACAAGAAGACTTAGGATAAATAAATAAATTATTTAACCTAGAGGAAAAATGACAAACAAGATTAAATGAATAAATCATAAAACCCTAGAAGATGAATTGGAAATGCAAGGATGACAATTAGGTTTTGACAAAAGATAATTGATGTAGGGTTGATTTGATCATGATTCTGACTAACAAAGGACCAGTGTTGATAAATGATTGAGATTGGGTGACAAAAATCAATGACAAATTGACCAAGATTGACAAGGAGATCAAATTGAAAAGCGCCAATTGACATGATTGAAGAGGACAAGGATCGATGACGAATCGATCGCAAAATGACAAAATTGGCAAGGACAAGGATCGATGACGAATCGATCACAAAAATGATGATATTGACAAGAGGACAAAAACCCTAATTCTATCATCGATTAGGAATGACGATGTCCAAAATGATGATACATGTGCACACACGTTGATGCGATAGGATAAGATTAACCAAAATCATGACTGAAGATTGTTATCAACAAGACCAAATTCGAAAGTGAGAAAAATGAGGAATGTAGAAGAAGGAATTGATGCTCGCAAATGATAAAGACCAAGTGCGCAACATAGAAGAAATGTTAATGCGACACAAAAACCCTAAAATAAGGCAACGCACAAATGTTAAATTATGACTCCGCAAGCGTTGACCATTTTTAGATGATTATAGAGTCCAACCTTCTTCTGCTGACCTTATTTTCTCCCATCAACAGTTTGTGGACGATACTATTATAATGGGGGAATCAAGTATCTCTAAAGATAGAACCCTGAAGAATACTCTTTGTAAGTTTGCCTCAACTTCTGGTCAGCTCATTAATTGGGTCAAAAGTGAATTTTTTTTCATCAATACTTCAGAGAGAAGACAACAAAGAATCAATAGAATCCTGAAATGTATGATTGCTGATGTTCTTGTGACCTATCTTGGCCTCTCCATGGGCATTGCACCTCCCGAACCTTTTTGGAGCTCACTAGTGAATAAATTTCATAAAAAATTAGCTGGTTGGAAAGGAGCCCTATTGAGTCAAGCTAGAAAGATTCAACTTCTAAAAGCTTCTCTTCAAAGAATATCGATCTATGCCGTAAGCCTTTTCAGAATTCCAGTTAAGTATGCTGATGCAATTGAGAAAATTCAAAGAAAATTTCTATGGTCAAGGGTTGAGGACAAGAAAAGAATGTCTCTTGTGGGTTGCGATCAGGTATGCAGACCGAAAAGTAAAGGAGGTCTGGGCCTGAGAAGAATCTGGACCTTAAATGAAGCTCTCCTGTCAAGAAAGTATGGAGAATGTTCCATTTAGATGAATGGCGTAAAATCTAGTGAAGTAAGTACTATCTTCTATCCTCTTCTCTTTCTTCTTTTATCAATTCTAAAATTAGTATTAATGGGTCCCATATATGGAATCATGCCTCTAAGTGTAGAGAAAGAATTGCTAAAGGAGTTATATGGAAAGTTGGAAATGGTAGGAGAGTTAAATTCTGGGAAGACCCCTAGCTTTTTGATAAACCCTTGACTGATTTCCTTGAATGGCCCCCTCATTTTCCCTTATGTATTAGAATTTTTGGCATGTTAGTTGAAGGGTATTGGTCTGGCAATAAATGGAAAAACAATGAAAGTATCCACCCAAGCCTCATAAAGCTCAAGATCCACATGTCTTCGGTCTAGTTGAACAAAGAGGAAGACTCCCTCATTTGGAAATATAAACCCAAAGGTATCATTACTATTTCTTTATTGTATGATCTTCTCTCCCCCACCCCTCATGATAATCCTTTCTGGTCTAAAGCTTGGATTAAGGGCCTAACCCCCAAAATCAACTTTTTCTATTGGACTATTCTTCAAAATAAAATCTTGACCATAAATAACCTCAAGTTTAGAGGTTTTTCCTTTCCTAATAGATGTGATATGTGCCTTAAGGAGGAAGAGTAAGTGGACCACCTAGCCATCCACTGTTCCTTTTTTGCCTCAGTTTGGGATAGATTTCTTAAAAAATTTAACCATTGATTGGGTGTTTCCTAAATCTATCAGTGAGTTGTTCTACTCCTTAAATATCTATTGGTCTAACTCCTTTTTGAGATCTTTGTGGTAGCTATCACTTCCTCCCAGTCTGTGGGGATTATGGAAAGAAAGAAATAATTGTATCTTCAGGGACACTTCCCTCAATCAGGATATTGTGTTCCAGAAAATAAAATGGGTGATTGTGGAGAATATTGGGATCATTGGGGGTCTCTATTTTTTGACCAACCCCCAATCTAACATTTTAAGTTCCTGGAATTTGAAGAATGTTGGAAGCTCCGACCCCAGGCAAAACAAAAGACATGAATGAAGATGACAAACTCCCCCTAAAGGTTGGTTCAAAGTCAATTTTGATGGTGCTGCAAAAGGTAATCTAGGCCTTGCGGGTTGTGGAGCTATAATAGAGATGATAAAGGAATATGCAAGGAAATGATTGTTGTCCCAATAGGAGTCAAACAAACCACAAAGCAAAAGCAATGACAGCTCTCCAAGGAATTCTCCTTGCTAAAAGATGGAATTGCCCTTTCATATGGATTGAAGGGGATTCAAACATCATTAAATGTCTCAAGGGGACCTCTAAGCCCTCATGGTCTATCAATAATATTATAAAAGTAGCTAGAGACCTTATTAGCACTTTTGAAAAAAGTTATATATCTCATATCTACCATGAAGCCAATGGGTCTGCTGATTGGGTAGCCAACACGACGGTCAATAAAGATGAAAGGATTACATGGATGGGAGAACAAGGACTCCTTGAAGATGTCAGACTAATCATTTTTAATGACAGATATAGTAGCACTCCAAAGATATTTGATGGACAAAACAATAGTGAAACGTAATAAATGGAGTACTCTGATTTATTATAATATTGTCAACACCATTTATTATAATACTCATTCTATTGCTTCCCACGCTTTCTAGGTAAATTTGGTAGCTCTGAGAAACTTTTTGTCTAAAACTATCTGCAAGTTTCATTTTTCTGCTCTAAACAACGAAAACATGGGTGGAAACATACGTTGATACGAACCTAGTAGCTGCAAGTAATGGAAGTAGAAGGAGGAGGTCTGGAATATTTTGCAGAAGGGTGGGTTTTCTAGATTTATGGAGAGACTCCATGGATGGGATGGCATGGTCACCAATTTATTTTGCAAAAAATGGAAAAAGGGCACTTTGAAAATGGGAGACCAGTCTGTTGTCATAGATGAAGATCTTATTGCCCAAGCCACAGGTCTCTTAAGGGAAGGAAGCAACTTCTATAGAGATAGAAAAGTGAGTAAGGAGGCCATTGACAGATATCCTGAAATCAACAAGGAGAAAAAATGCTTGGTGAAGCTAAGTAAAACTTGTTATCCCCCTAGGGCTTTTGTTAAACCTTGGCGAGAGGTCCTCTTTGTTATAATGTGCTATATTACATTGGATGGTAGATTTACTAAAGTATACGACTACCATTTTGTTTTGTTGAATCATTTTAGGCATGATGAGAAGGTTAATTTTCCTTATTTTCTGTTATGCTCTATGAATGCCACCATTAAGGCCTATAAAGAGAACCTAATGGGGGACACCTTCATGCATCAAGGCTTAATGGTTCTTATTTATGACCATCTCAAGGCTGATTAGATTGCCCGCCTGCAACCCTCTATTGAGTCTGAGGAGGATGGGTCGGACTCTATTTTTTTTGTGGATGAGGGTTTCGATAGTGAACCAATGAGTGACTTTGAGGAGAGTTTGGATGACTCGGAATTTGAAATTGGTAAGAAGAGGAAACATATGAAAACCAGACCTTCTTCCTCAAAGGGCAAGAAACCTAAAGGCAAAATCCTCTAGATTAGCTCCTCCTCCTCCTCGGAGGTCTCTGAAGACTCAGAGAAGGAGAAACCCTAGGGTTTTCTAAAAAAGAAAACTAAAGTCCATACTCAGACTAGAAACAAGCATAAGAGAAAGATGGAGAATGTGAAGGAGTTGGAGGCTCATAAGCAGGAAAAGATTTTAGAAGCTAAACAAAACCTGGAGAAGGTGATCACTGGAGAGGTTCATAGGGTTGACAACATAGCTACTATTGGTGACACTCCAAAAAAGGAACAGAACAACTCTGGTAAGATTGATCTTCCCCCGAACCCTCCTCCTGAGGGTATGGAAGGCTTTATGGACACCATGGACTGGTTAATAACTAGTTGCAAGAAAGTTGTGGATGACAACAAGAAGCTCAACCACATAATTGAGATTCTGGAAACTATCAACACTGGGGAAGGGAAGACTATGGTTGATTATATTGAGGACCTAAAAAATACTATTGCAGAAGCTAAAAATATAAGAGACTCCTTCAACCTCGGATTTGAGAAAATAGAGAAAGACCTGCTAGAGAGGAAAACTCTTGCTGATGCTATGGATCAAACTATATCGGGCACTGTCGGTAAAGTCAGCAAAATTGAGGACTGCCTCAAGAGTATTGTAGAGCAAAGTTTAGACATCCTGAAGGTTTCTGATGGCAATACTGAAACTCTCATCAGCAAATTGGATGAGGAGAAGGATACCCAGGATATTGAACCTAACACTGAAGGCACATGAGATGCTCAAGCACCCAGAACTAGAACTAGAGATAAAAAGAAAGAAAAAAAGCCTAATAAGGATTTGGATGATCTCAAAGCTGTTGCGGCCACCTATGACCAGTTGGTGAAAAAGGCAGAGGACCTTCTAAAGACTATAACTGTGTAGTACCTTCCTAGTTTCTTTGCTATTTCTTTCCTTTGCTATCTTTTTGGTATGCTGGCTTTATTGCTAGTTGTTTTGTAAGTGGTTTTTATGCTCTGGAATCTTTGATGACTTATCTTAATTTCCTATGTTATAGGTTTTGGGTCCTGAAAACCTATTTTTCTTAATTAATCACAATATCAATCCACTAGCCAAATGAAGAGATATTACAAAATATGAGGGGCCTGCATTTGTAGGAAGGCTTACAACCTAGAACACACTGCTAAACCACAAGAGGAGCCTCACTGACTACATAAAATTATAGACTACAATCCAAAGAAGTGAGAACTGCTAAGATAGCATCTTCTATGCCAGAATATAGTTCCAGTTTAAGCTCTATCTCTTCCAGTCTGAATCCCTGAACCCTTTACCAGAATAACCCTTACAATAATTTCCTCACATACATGATCTCTCTGATATATTTTGCATCATATTACATTCACATATCCATAATATTCTATCACATGTCTCTTGTATATCTATATAAAAATTCTATCAAACTGTCCTATATACCCTATACAACTTTACATGCCTTACGTCGGCTTACAAAGATATATACAATATCAAATTACATGTCGGCCATATAACATAAATTCATAAACATTAAAATCAATTGCCAATGTCGGGTCCAAGATATGGTGGCCTCTAATACTGATAACCTTTACTAAACCATGTCATCCTGCATTGCTAGTGACCAAAGAAATCCTTCTGTCCTAACGGTGCTGGTGCTGGTGTAGTATCTGTGAAGTGCCTGCCAATACACCATAGAATCAAAACATGAAGCCAGAACACAATGCCATGTTGCCATCAATGACAACATAGTGAAACCATCCAATAGAGTGTCAATTGCCAACAATTTTTACATGAAAAGAGTAAATGCTAAAAGAATAAGTTATTTTATCACATATTCAATGATTAGACTCATATTTGTAGCACAAACAACTTCTCCAATTAACTTTTTTAGAACATTGATATTTAGAGGGAATTAGAAAATAAAGATTGCAACACACACACACACTACTTTGGTTCCATTTGTCATGACAACAAACCGTCAATGTGAGTGCATCTGGCTGGCCTGGTTTATGCTAGGTATGCCCTTTCTTTTCTCCCCAAGTCACCTGATCATTTCGAGCCACACCTTAGTGACGCTTTCCCTAGAGTGCTCAAAGTGTAAAAACCATCAAAATTTGATGTCATGTATCTCAGAGCTCATGGACCGTATGGACAAATAGTCTAAACCTACAAGGTTGTGTGGTGGAGGACTATAAAAACCTCTCCTTCTTTCAAACAAATCAATTTCATTTGCTCGTGGTCAGACTTTTTATGTTGCATCAAAAAGTGTCAAATGCATTCAGTGCAAGGTGGAAAAAGACTATAAATTTCATTTTCCTCATCATGGTAATGAACCATCAGCATGAGCATGTCTAAGTGGCTGGTTTTATGCTAGGTATTCCCTTGGTTTTCTGCCCAAGTCGCCCGATCATTCCGAGCCACAGCTTAGCGATGCTTTCCCTTGAGCGCTCAAAGTGTGAAAACTGTCAAACTTTGATGTCATGTATCTTAGGGCCCATGACACATATAGATGAACTCTCTAAAGATAAGAGGTCATGTGGTGGATGACTATAAAAACCTCTCCCTCTTTTGGACAACTCAATTTCATTTGCTCGTGGTCACAATTTTTCTGTCACATCAAAAACCGTCAAATGTATTCAATGCAAGGTGGCAAAAGAGCATAACTTTCTATCCTCTCATCGTGGCAATGAACCATTAGCATGAGCATGCCCAAGTGGCCATTTTTACTCTAGGTATTTCCTTGATTCTCTCCCCAAGTCACTCGATCATTTCAAGCCACAGCTTAGCGACGCTTTCCCTTGAGCGCTGAAAGTGTGAAAATCGTTAAACTTTGATGTCGCGTATCTCGGAGCCCATGAAACATGTGGAAAAACCATCTGAATCTACAAGGTCATGTAGTGGACGACTAAAAAAACTTTCCTGCTTTTGGACAACTTAATTTCATTTGCTCGTGGTCACACTTTTTCTGTCTCATAAAAACATCAAATGCATTCAATGCAAGGTGCAAAATAGCATAACTCTCGTTCCTCTCATCGTGGCAATGAACCATTAGTATGAGCACATCTGGTTGACTGGGTTTATGCTTGGTATGCCCTTGTTTTTCTCCCCAAGTTTCCTAATCATTCTGAGCCACACCTTAGTGACACTTTCCCTTGAGTGCTCAAAGTGTGAAAACCATCAAAATTTGAAATTGCATATCTCGGAGCCCATGATACGTATGGATGAATTGTATGAACCTATGGGTTCATGTGGTGGAGGAATACAAAAACCTCTCCCACTTTCAGACAACTCAATTTTATTTGCATGTGGTCACACTTTTTCTGTCGCAACAAAAATGTCAAATGCATTCAGTGCAAGGTGGCAAAATAGCATAACTTTTATTCCGCTCGTCATGGAAATGAACCACTAGCAATAGCACATCTAGGTGGTTAGGTTTACACTAGGTATGTCCTTGGTTCACTCTCCAAGTCATCCAATCATTCTGAGCCACACCTTAGCGATGCTTTCTGTAGTGTCCACCCTTGATTCGACTTATTTTGACTAGATTTGACTTTTATATTATGCTTGATAGAGTTATCTAGACTATATTTTGATGTTTTGGATGATGATTACTCATATGCTTTAGTGACTTATGATTGATATTAGACACTATTGGACATATGCTATTTTGATTATCTATATGGATGTTAGTACTATCATGATTGATCATGTGATTTGATGATATATGTGCTCAATGGATTTTATATGCTAACTATGTGATGGATTATTGATAGATTAGATTTATCATGGTTTTGATGTTGATTATGATTATGCTAACCCTACTTCATGATTACATATGATGAGATGTTTATGAGATGTGTTTGGCTATTATTTGTTTGTCTTATTGATAGAGATGATTCCACATCACTCATTGCGAGCGGGATGTGTCCTCGTGATTCTCTATCACTTGCTTGTTATATATATATATATATATATATGTTGTATTGTCATTTTGTGGTTGCAGGATTTTGTAGGTACCAGACATCGACTCCACCTAGCTTCACAGGTCTGAGCGTGTCTTAGTTCCAATGACTTATGTGGTTCGGAGATGGCATGAGTTTCCCCTCACATACTCTAGGTCTAAGTTGTTCACCGTGAGTAGTCAGTGTCTTGGCATAATTCGCCATGTCAGTTAGTAAGCTTGGTCTTTTGGTAATGTAAGTTCAGTTTATGCTGGTTGATTTACTTGTTTATGTTAGAGTAATTATGTGGCTCTGGATGTGTAGTTTTATATTTGGTAATGTTTATTTTAATGCATTTAATTTATGAGTTTTCAATATTTAATTATTTGATATTTATATTTATTTGATAATTAACGTTTATCGATTTTATGATTGTTTATTTGATAAGCCTTATTGTTGTTTAATATTTATTTAATATTTGTGATTTAATCTTTAATGGTACTTGATTATTTAATTATTTATTTGACTTTCTATGGTTTAATATTTAATTGACATCTTATATTTATTTGGCTCTTTAATTTATTTTATTAGCTTTTGGTTTATTTGATTTTAATCCCCATTTGGATTATTTATTTACAGCTTATATTTATTTAATAGTTTGACTTTTATTCCTAAAGTGGGGTGTATGAACACATTAAATTAAATAAAGAAATAAAACAATCCCACTTAGCTGGATAAGTATATTTTATTTACTTTACCTACCCTTCACTCTCATTGGTCGAATTCAAAATGGGTGAATAAATTATATTATATGGTAGGTTGGTAAAATATACTCTAAAATGGAATATTTTGATTGGCCGAAATTGAGGCTAGGGTTTTGGATTATTGTTGCTTTTTATTTTCTTTCATGTGAAGTCGGGTTGGTTTTTGCTCTTCTCTAGAAAAAAATTCAAAGAGCTTCTTCCTTGGTTTTGGTTTTCTTCTCTCTTGGTTTCAGCTGGAGCTTGGATTGGATTTGGTTTGGCTTGTGGGAGCTCTTCTTCAACTTCATTTCCATTACTTCAAGGTTGCAGGTTGGAATTCTTCACTTTTTATTTTGTTTTTCAATGGCTTCTTTGTGTATGCATTGTCTCTGCATTGTTTTGGGTATTGGGTTGAAATAATATCTTATTCTATAGTTTATTATTGCTGAAAGGAAATGTTTGGGAGGAAACTTTATATTATTTGGGTTTTGTATAGTTGATGGAATATATTTTTTTGGTTTCCTGTGTATGGCATTTCACGACTCTGTGAGAAATGGTTATGAAGTTATTTGATTTAAATCTTGTGTTATAGGCTGAGTTATTTAATTGTGTTTATACCCAAAAATTCGTTGTTTCTGGTCATTTCTTTTCATATGTTTTCTTAGCCTTTTCATTAAGTCTGTATTTTATTATTTTACCCAAAAGTTATCTGAGTTTTCTGTAAGTTTTGTGCAAAAGCGTTGTTTCTACAAAAGCATTATTTTGTATTGCATTTGCGCTATTCTGTATTGTATTTGTGCTGCTCTGTGCAACATAAGTGTTGTCTTAGGATGCATAAGCATGAATCTGGAAACATAAGCACTATTTCAGAATGCATATGCATGATTCTAGAATGCAAAAGCGTTGTCCTATGTTGCATTTGCACTGTTCTTTGTGGCATAAGCATTGTCCTATGGGGCAAAAGCGCTAACCTGACTATGTTTTGTATTTTCCCAGTTTTGGTCATTTTTGAAGTATTTTCCCGAAAGGATTTTTGTACCAGAGGCTTTATTCGAGGTCTGTTAGTATTTCCCAGTTTTGGGTTTGACCAGTTTTGATGCATTTTGATAGTTTTGTGTATATCTGTTCTTCTATGCATTGTGAGTATTTTAGACTCTCTTCCATGTGGATAGGCCATGGATGATTGAGATATTTTCTATTCTGTTTTGGACCAGCAAGTGAATAGGCCTTGCTGCGATGTTATTCTTTATTTGATGGCAGCATTTGATGGCTTGATATGCCTTTGTTATTGCTAGCCAGGAGGCCCATTTTGCCATATTGATGTTGTATATGTTGTTGTAGCCTTGTTTATGTTGTAAGAGTATGTGTGGAAGTTGTTGGCTGCATTGAGTATTATTTCATGTAATTATGTTGGTAGAGCCTCTTGTGATTTATTGTTGGGCCATGTTAGGAGGAGTGGGCTTCCTTGTGATGATCGGGGTCATGTGAGATAGGCTTGCATGAGGTTCCTTGTAAGGATGCATGAAGTCTAGACCACCAGGACACATTGGAGTTTTCCATGATTTGTAAATAAGTGATAACATAATAATTGATGGGTTGGGTAGTTAGATTAATTAATAAGATGATAAATTGATTTGTGCTTCATGACTTAGTCGTAGGGAGGATGTTTTAGGATAAGCATGAGAAAGTCTTGAACACAGTAAGCTAATCTCCCTTAGTTTCTCATAGGTGTAGATGGCTCCACGTGTCCATCAGGCTAGTGCCTTGTGTTATTATGTTATTATGTTATGAGGATGGCATGTGATGACACTCCACTCCTACATGTGTTTTCCCCTTTATGATATATGATTATTCTTGTTGGATGCATTTATGTCTTGATGAGTTTTATGCCTCTGGGAGTTCATTCTTTTTGTTTGAGTGAGTTCTTGCTTGAGAGTCCTTGTGTGGTTAGTCTCCTTGGTTATAGGTGCCATCTTAGGTTTAGAGTATGTGTTGGGACCTTGTGTCATCTCCTAGCATGGGGGGTGGTTCCTTTGGTTCCACATGGTCGGGAGGTTGGTGTTTTTAGCCATTGGGATTTTCTCTTGGGGTCTTCTTGTGTGGATATATATTCTTCTTCATGATGTACTATGGATGTACCTTGTAGCAGATTTATGTAATGGATAAGATGGAATGTATATAATGTAGTATCTTTGTATATAGTAGATGAAATATTTTAGTAGAAAGAGCTATGCTAATGATGTATTTAATGTACTTATATTTGTAAGATGAATTGTAGTTGGAAATTGGAATTTAGAGATATTATATTTGTACTATTGTAGAGATGTAATTTTATGAATCATGGAAATAAAGTGGATTATAGTTGGAATAGAATGGAATTGCATTATGGATTAGTTGTACTATTTCATGGAATGTTTATAGGCTAGTTAGAATGTTAAATAATCTTGAAGGAGAAATATTTGTAGATTAATAAGTGAATATGTTAATTGGATCTAGTAAATAGGAATGATTCACTTAGATGCATTGGTAGAAAGGAAATTATGCATATCATGGGGAATAAGCAATGTTGTAGGTTGCATATCTCATGGTTAAAGAATTAGAATATGATGCATTAATGAAGGTGAAATATAACTATCGTGTGCATATTATGTTATGGTGGAAATAAATTAAGTAATGATGTTAAAGTACCCTAGAGAAAGATTATTGATGTTGTGTTATTTCCACTTGCATTATTTGATGAAATGAGCAATGATGTATGTTCATATTGGTTAATTGGTTAATGAATGTAAACAGATGGAGATGTTATAAGTTGCACTAACTATTATTAGATGTTAATTAAGAAATTTTTTATCTCCATTTGTATATTATTGTTTGGTTTCTTTAAGGTATTTTGGTAGGCATTACACTTTTCCTTGAGCGCTCAAAGTGTGAAAACCATCAAAATTTGATGTCGTGTATCTCGGAGCCAATGTAATGTATGGATAAACCATCTAAACCTATGGGGTCATGTGGTGGATGAATACAAAAACCTCTCCCTCTTTTGGAAAACTCAATTTCATTTGCTTGTGGTCACACTTTTTCTGCCGCATCAAAAACCATCAAATGCATTCAATGCAAGGTGGCAAAATAGCATAACTTTCATTCCTCTTATTGTGGCAATGAATCATCAACATGAGTGTGTACGGGTGGCTAGGTTTATGCTAGTTATGATATTGGTTCAATCCTCAAATCACCTGATCATTCAGAGGCACATCTTAGCGATGCTTTCCCTTGAGAGCTCAAAGTGTGAAAACCGTCAAACTTTGACATCGCGTATCTTGGAGCTCATGGAACATATGGTCAAAATGTCTAAACCTATGGGGTCATATGGTAGATGAATACAACAACCTCTCCCACTCTCAGACAACTCAATTTCATTTTCTCGTGGTCATACTTTTTCTGTTGCATAAAAAATCATCAAATGCATTCAGTGCAAGGTGGCAAAATAGCATAACTTTTGTTCTGCTCATCATGGCAACAAACCTTCAGTTTAAGTGCATCTAGGTGGCCACATTTACACTAGGTATGCCCTTGGTTTTCTCCCCAAGTCACCCAATCATTCCAAGCCACACTTTAGTGACATTTTCCCTTGAGTGCTCAATGTGTGAAAATCATCAAACTTTGATGTCACGTATCTTGGAGCCCATGGAATGTATGGATGAACCATATAAACCTACAAGTTTTTGTGGTGGATGACTACAAAATCCTCTCCCACTTTCAGACAACTCAAATTCATTTGCTCGTGGTCACACTTTTTCTGTCACATAAAAAATCATCAAATGCATTCAATGAAGTTGTCAAAATAGTATAACTTTGGTTCTTCTTGTTGTAGCAATGAACCATCAATGAAAATGCATTTGGTTGGTTGGTTTTATGTTAGGTATGCCCTTGGTTTTCTCCCTAAGTCACTCGATCATTCTGAGCCACACCTTAGTGACGCTTTCTCTTGAGCACTCAAAGTGTGAAAACATCAAACTTTGATGTCACGTATCTCAAAGCACATGGCAGGTATGGATGAAAAGTTTGAACCTATGGGGTCCTATGGTGGAGGAATACAAAAACCTTACTGGCTTTCAGACAACTCAATTTCATTTTCTTATGGTCACACTTTTTCTATCGCATCAATAATCGTCAAATTCATTCAATGTAAGGTGGCAAAATAGCATAACTTTTGTTCTCCTTGTTGTGGCAATGAACCATTAGTGCAAGAACATATGAGTGGTCGGGTTTACTCTAGGTATACCCTTGGTTCTCTTCCCAAATTGCCTAATCATTCCAAGCCACACCTTAGCGACACTTTCCCACGAGCACTTAAAGTGTGAAAACTGTCAAACTTTGACATCGTGTATCTCGAAGCCTGTGGCACTATGGACAAACCATTTGAACCTATGGGGTCATATGGTGGATGACTAAAAAAAATCTTCCACTTTTGAATAACTCAATTTCATTTTCTCGTGGTCACATCTTTTTTGTCGCATAAAAAATAGTCAAATGCAATCAGTGCAAGGTGACAAAATAGCATAACTTTTGTTCCACTCATTGTGGCAAAAAACCATTAGCACAAGCATGTTTGGGTGGATGGTTTAATGCTAGGTATACCCTTGGTTTTCTCACCAAGTCACCCAATCATTCCAAGCCACACCTTAGCAACACTTTCCCTTGAGTGCTCAAAGTGTGAAAATAGTCAGAACATCGCGTATGATGGAGCCTGTGGAATGTATGGACAAACTATCTAAACCTATGGGGTCATGTGGTGGACAACTACAAAAACCTCTCCCGCTTTTAGAAAAATCAATTTCATTTGCTTGTGGTCACGCTTATTCTGTCACATCAAAAACTAATAAATGCATTTAGTGCAAGGTGGCAAAATAGCATAACTTTTGTTCCACTAGTTGTGGAAACAAACCGTTAGTGTAAGCGCATCCAGGTGGCTGGGTTTACATTAGGCATGCCCTTAATTCACTCCCCAATTCACCTGATCATTCCAAGCCACACCTTAGCGATGCTTTCCCTTGAGTGCTCAAAGTGTGAAAACTGTCAAACTTTAACGTCGCGTATCTTGGAGCTCGTGGCACATATGGACAAATTGTTTGAACCTAAAAGTTCATGTGGTGGACTACTACAAAAATTCTTTCACTTTCAGACAACCCAATTTCATTTGCTCGCAGATACACTTTTTCTGTCACATCAAAAACCATCAAATGCATTCATTGCAAGGTGACAAAATAGCACAACTTTCATTCCGCTCATCATGGAAATGAACCATCAATGCGAGTGCATCCAAGTGGCTAGGTTTACACTAGGTATGCCTTTGGTTTTCTCCCCAAGTTGCTCGATCATTCCAAGCCACACCTTAGCGACGCTTTCCCTTGAGTGCTCAAAGTGTAAAAACCATCAAACTTTGATGTCGCTTATCTTGAAGCCTATTAAACATATGGATGAGCCATCTAAACCTATGAGGTTCTGTGGTGGATGAATAAAAGAACCTCTCCCACTTTTAGACAACTCAATTTAATTTTCTCGTGGTCACACTTTTTCTGTCGCATCAAAAACCATCAAATGCATTCAGTGCAAGGTGGCATAATAGCATAAATTTTGTTCCACTCATCATGGCAATGAACCGTCAGTGCGAGAGAATCTAGGTGGCCGGTTTTATGCTAGGTATGCCCTTGGTTTTCACCCCAAGTCACCCAATCATTTCGAGCCACACCTTAGCGACGCTTTCCCTTGACTGCTCAAAGTGTGAAAATTTGTGAAACTTTGACGTCGCGTATCTCAGAGGCCGTGTAACATATTGACAAACCATCTAAACCTATGGGGTTATGTGGTGGACATCTACAAAAACTTCTCCCACTTTTGGACAAATCAATTTCATTTGATCGTGGTCACACTTTTTCTTTCGCATCAAAAACCGTCAAATGAATTCAGTGCAAGGTGGCAAAACAAAAAAACTTTCATTTCACTCATTGTGGCAATGAACCATCAGCGCGAATGCATCCTGGTGGTTGGGTTCTTGCTAGGTATGCCCTTGGTTCACTTTGCAAGTCGCCCGATCATTTTGAGCCACACCTTAGCGATGCTTTCCCTTGAGTGCTCAAAGTGTGAAAATTGTCTAACTTTGACATCATGTATATTGAAGCTCATGGAATGTATGGATGATCTATTTGAACCTACAAGGTCATGTGGTGGATGACAACAAAAACCTCTCCCACTTTCGGAAAACTCAATTTCATTTTCTCGTGGTCACACTTTTTTTGTCACATAAAAAACTATCAAATTGGTGCAAGGGCACTTAACAATTTTATTGGGTTTTGTTGAGTTTGTTTCCAGGATGTTGGAATCTTGTTCTTAGATTTTTCATATGTCCAAGATGTCATTGAGTGTGTTCTCAAATGGTTGTAAGGGCCCTAAGAGTCTTTGTTTAAACAATGCTGACATGTGAGCTATTAAGTGTGCCAAGTAGAGCACTTGCTTGGATAAGTTGTTTTTGGGTTAATGTGATGAATACTAAGAGGGGGGGTGAATTAGTATACCAAAAAATACTATAATTAAAAACTTTAATAGTCTAGCAGTAAACTGGTAAAATAGTTTAGCTGACAAACCAGTTAGCACACATGCAAACCAAATAACAAATAATGCATTCACCCACAGAAACACAATCACCATAACACAAGAGATTTTGACGTGGAAACCAAATGGGAAAAACCACAGTGAGATGAAACTCACAACTATCTACAGAATAGTAACCAGACCGGTTAAGGTCATACAATTTTCTTTACCAGAATAGATCCTATTAGGAATCTCAATCTCTATTAGGAGATAAGTATGATTAAAGACTACCTTGTGAGAGGATTTCAGATCCACAAATGTGAACCACCTTGTTAGAGGATTTACAAAGGCTTTTTTGGGCCTACTTGGTTCAGGGTTTCTAACTTGTCAAAGATGTGAGTAATCAACAAGTGAATGATCTAGCAAATGGCACAGTCTACTTGATTAGATCCATTGTAGCTCATAGCTAATGCATTTTAGCATTACTTTAGTCTTCAATAACTCCTTCCTCTTTTACAACTCACAGACTTGATCTTCTTCATTAAGATTGCACATTCAAGAGCTCATAAACCACCACAAACCCTATCAGCTACTCACACACTAAAACCCTAGACATGATGTTCTTAAAAGGAATCTGATTTCATGTCGGTCCAATAGGATTACATTGCAAGTTCCTAGGTTCATTGTATCTAGACACATTTGGTAACATGACACAAAATAACCATCAAAGTGTCAGTTGATGGTAACTCATCACAACAATATATCGGTTGGTAACTCATCATAGAGTATTACTGGTTTGTCCAACTTTTCAGTTACCAGTTGGTGACTCAGAGTAATACTGGTTTAATGGATTATCGGTTGACAAAAATTGAAGACTGGGAAAAAGATAACTGCCGCTTCTGGCTCCTTTGCTCCGCTCCACTTGAGATCCTTAAACCACTTGATCACTCTATGCCGCTTGAGTCTTTATACTGCTTGAGATCGGTAAACACTTTTTGCATAACAATAGTATTCTAAACACTACAACATGATACCAGTTTGGAACAATTATTGGTTGAGCATAATTCATACATTCTCACAGTGATCTCAGAGCAAGTGTGTGTCCATCAATGACAATCACAACATAATCATCAAAATACCAACAATCTCCCCCTTTGGCATTGATGGCAACACTTAGGAAAAATTTTGACATCTAAGTGTTTTACAACAAAATTATACTATAAGTAAAATTACTCCCCCTAAGCGTATACACTATCCCTTTTGCAGAAAATACAATGTATACTACTTCTTTACTGAGATAAATATGAAAGTATGCAAAGCATGCATCAAAATTTTAAATACAAAATACTACTCACCCTTTGCCAATAATGACAAAGTACAGTTGAAAAACCCCTGTTCCATTAGCATGAAAAACTGATTTAAAAAGTTTATGACAATAAAGAGTGAAACTTGTCAAAAACTGATTTAAAATCCTGCATAAATGTCTTCATGGATAAAGACCATGATTCAAGAAATGAGGTAGCAACCTCATTCTCCATTTGCATCTAATAAACTTGCTCCTCCATGGCATCCATGGTACTCATCTCTTGAGTAACCATTAGGGCATCTATATTGAGGTAGCATTTCTGGAGAATTTGCAATCTTGGTAGTAGGACCAGTTGAAGTTCCTGCAAATTACGTGTCTGGTTACTTATCTCTACCTCTATTCTTGCAGACTGAAGTTGAAACTAGTGAGCAGTTTGTCCATATGTGGAGAAGGAATCATATTGCATCTTGAAGGTGCTAATAAATGATTGTATATCAGATTGTTGAGTAGTAGATTGCCCTCATCCATTGCATCTTTGATGTCCTTTTGTGCCTTATGAAGTTCTGACTGAAGCTCATTCAACTTTTTCACCAAGGCAATGTTTAGAGCCTTTTCATGCTCCTTGTTGGCATTTGTTTCTACACCTTCTTCCAAGCTTTGGACCTGGTCTTCCACAACTATACATAAAATCTTTAATTGGGCCAATGAGGAATTGGTAATGGGGAGGTTTGTATCGGGTATCAAATTGGTGAGTGTTTCCACTACAATTTGGATAACATCTTCCTCCTTTTTCCTCCTTAGAGAATCCAATTTCTCTTGAGCAAGCTTAATGCTCTGCAGGAGCTCCGATTCATTTGCAGACTGGAGGTCAATAGGACTGGTAATGTTAGCAAGTTTGGCTTGACTACCGGTTGCGTTTGGAGTCTCCATCTGAGTGCTCTATGTTGCTTCTTCTTTCTCTTTGGCTCTTTTCTTGTCTTCTTCTTCCTTCTTTTTCTCCTCTTCTTTCCGCTTCTCTTCATCTTCATCCTTTTTCTTCTCCTCTTCCTTTCTCTTTTCCTCTTCCTTTTTCTTCTCCTCTTCCTTTTCCGCTTCCTTCTTCTTCTTCTCATCCTCTTGTTTCTTATTCTCCTCTTCTTTTTTCTTTTCTTCCTCTTTCTTTTTCTTCTCATCCTCTTTCTTCTTTTCCTATTCTGCCTATTTTGTCTTTTCTATCTCCTGTTTCTTCTTCTCTTCCTCTTCCTCCTATTTCTTCTTTTCTTCCTCTACCCTTTTTCTCTTGTCTTCCTCCTATTTCTTCTGACCTTCTATTTCTATTGGTGCATCTGGAGTAACATTGTCACTGTTTAAGGCATCAACATCAATCGGTTCCATTTGAGTGGTGACCGATTCTCCTTCATTGTTGTATACTTCATCCGGTTGAGTGATTTTCGGTTCTTGCTCTGTTTTCCCATTGGCTTCAGCCACTTCATGTAGTCTTAAAGTTGATTGAGCAAGGGAGCGGGTATCTTTGACCACTTCCAGAACTTTTCCTTCCAATAACAAGAGTCTTCTTCTTCTCATGAAGAAGAGGCCCTTATATCTCTCCACCACTTCATACAGTTCTATTTTAGGCACATTAGGAAAGTATTGTGCAAATACTTCCTCTCTTATTTCTTGTTCCTTTTCTATGGTGATGTGCCACTTGTTGTCTAAAGAATTATACATAGAATCAGGTGTCTCTGATTTAATTTCTGATGGCCATGGGTCATTAATACATAAATAATTGATAACTTCCTATTCAACTTCTTTCTTTTCATCATCATTAAAATCATCAAAGCACTCTTTCAAATCACCAAGTACTTTTCTTCTAATATTCTTAATTGTTCTTTGACAATGTGTCAAAGGTTTGTAAGAGGAAATATCAATATTTACCGGTGCAGATGTTGCCGGTTCACTCTTTGTCTTTTTCCTCGTTTGCCTAGTCTTCTTAGGTTGTTCTTCACACACAGTGTCCTCTAAGTCTGGTGTATTGCTTTTTGTCTTCCTCTTCCTCTCAAAGACTTTCGTGGGTGCCGCTTCTAGTTTCTTCTTTGTTGGTGACTGCTTGGTCACTTTGGGACTTGTTGTGGTAACCAGTGTTGATGCTGAAGACACTGCCTTTCCCTTCTTTACTGAGGGTTCTTGAACTGGTGTAACCCTTTCCAAATAGGTGTCGGTTCTCTTTTCCTTTGGATCAAGGGGTGAGGCAATTAGGGTAGAGGCATACCCATCTAACATGCCATACATTACCTCATATCCTATTGGTTCCACTTCTTCCTATCTAGGCTCAACCGCCTCCATTATGCACTCATCAACTTTGATGGTGAAGCAGATGTCCTCCTCATACTTTTTGACAATATCATTGGATATTCTTACTCTTTGGTTCATTTTGCATCTGAACTCATCAAAATATTTGTTCAGCACTTCTAGATAACCGGTTCCTACCGCTTGTAGGCTTTCCTTGATTTGCTTTGTCACCGGTTGGTTAGCAGACCACCGAATATCACCTACTCCTAGAAAATAGCCTTGGAAGTAGAAGAACAACCCAACCAATCATTGTCCACACTTAAATTTCAAGGTATTGTATCTTCCTCAATCATCCTGTAGGTGGCATTTACCACTGCAATAGAGACAGAGTTGATTCTGCTGACATGGAACATCCGATATCCGATCAGCATACATGCATATTTGACTAGATCGCCTTGATGGAATTGACAGTCATTCCCCGTGAATCACTCATAGAACCGGTGAGCTTGGTCATTTCCATATTGCTAATCTTTCTTAGGGCTAGCACTTCACCGATGTTGCAGAAACTAGTGACGACATGAATCGCTTCTGGTGTGATATCATGCGTCCGCTCTAAGTACATCTTATCACCGTGTACTCTGCTCAGAATAATTCAAATGTTGTCATCTGAAAATTCTTCAAGAAAATAGGCTACATTGTGAAGTTTCTTCTTTTCCAGAATGTTGAATTCCAGTTTAATCTTCTTATCCTTTCCACAGAACAGACTCAACTGGGAATGGATCATCAGAGATCCTAGGTATTCAATCTTGCAGTCAATGAAATCTGAAATGCCTTCTTCCACTATGACACCAGTGGGTATTTGAGATAGGGCATTTTATTTTGCCTTTAGTTGAATGAAGTCTACAGAATCAACGGGTGCACTAGAGCTAGCATGTGATGTTGAAGCCATGATAAACAGAGGATTTTGAAAAATACCTTCATCGATCAAAATTTAGGGCTTCACAATTTGAACTTCGCTACACACTCCTTCGGTTGCTGAAATACCACTTTGCGTTCTACACTTCTCCAATAGATGTTTGCTTCAGATTCTTGTTCAGGATTTTGATAAATTCTTTGAATCACAATGTAAATTGCTTTTCTCCACTCTGCACTTGAAAACTTCTATTCTCAAAAAAAAGATACTGAGAAATGATTTGAAAATTCCTTTTAAATAGATTCTCCACCTACCATAATAAATGCTCCACTATTAGGGCATAAACCCAAATTTAAGTGTCAACTGGGGGTTCATTATATTTCACCGTTTGCTTCCCCTAAGCTTTTATGATGCTTAGTTTGCTGGTTCAGCGACTTCCACATAGGGTGCAGAAACCGGTTCTTCTTGAATCACTTCTTCTGGCTTCTTCTTCTAGGTTTTCTTCATATCTGCTTGAATAATTTCAACATCAATTTTTCCTTCCGGAGTGACCAGTATATCATTTGATATACTCTTTTTACTTCATGCAGAATCTTGCTACATGACCCAGTTTGTTGTAGTGATAGCAAACCATTCCAAGTGCTCTCCAAGGTCCATTATTCATGTTTCCATTATTCCTTCTGCATATTGCAGTAGTGTGACCATGACCATGACAAATCAAACAGGTTGCTCTCCATCCAGTTGTCGCTTGATAGCCACCGCTACCTGAATGATGACTATAGGTATTAAACCAGTTTGGGTTCTGATTCCCAGAGGGTTCAGGAAAAACTCCTTGATTCCTTTGAGGATACCTTCTGGTATTATGCATGATAGACCTACATTCAAATGCTCTATGCCCAAACTTGTTGCATGCATAACAATTACCATTGAATCTATTGGATCTAGGCTTATCATTTAGAAAATAAGGAAAATTATTGTAAGCCTTCTACATACATTAGCAGTGTATCCTTCCTTGAGACAGTTAAAGCAAACAGGTTTGAACTTTTGCTTATCTTTATCCTTTGATGCTGGTTGTTTCTTTGATGCTCCACTTTTTGTTCTAGAGATCTCACCTTCCTCATATTTAGAGAAACCAAGTCCATTGGTATTCTTTACCCATTTAGCTGATTCAAGCTTCTGCTCTAGCTTGATAGAGCTCTTATTGAATTTGGCAAGTATTTACTTTGACTTAGTGAGTTCTTTGGAAATGACAGCATTGGATTCCTTCAAGGTTACATTCTCAGAGATAGCCATGTTTAGTTCACCTTGCACTTCTTCTTTTTCCATTTTTCTTCCATGAAGATGAGCAGTAAGTGCACTGATCTCTTGCTTCATCTTGGAGATCTCATGATCTTTGTCTTTTACTAGATCTTCAGCTTACCTCTGGTTGTCAAGCTCTTGACACATTCTGATAGTTAGGCCTTCAAGTTCCCTTCTTAGGTTGGTATTGAACTCATTCAGTTTTTCAACTTCTTGAATTAGGGCTTCCATGTCCGCTTCATCAGAAGAACTATTTTCAGTTAGCTCCATCATTTTTTCAGCATGCTCTCTTCTTTTTTCCTGAGAGGCCTTGTATTTGACCATAAGTTCATCATAGGAGTGCTCAGACTGAGTGAGCCGATGAGTAAGTTCCCTCACAATTTATTCCCCCATATCTCTTTCCAAGTGGTTAGACTTATAGAAAGGTTGGCTCTGATACCAATTGATGAGTACTAAGAGGGTGGGGTGAATTAGTATACCAAAAAATACTGTACTTTACACTTTAATAGTCTAGCAGTAAACTGGTAAAATAATTTAGCTGACAAACCGATTAACACACATGCAAACCAAATAGCAAATAATGCATTCACCCATAGAAGCACAATCACCATAACACAAGAGATTTTTATGTGGAAACCCAAATGGGAAAAACCACGGTGAGATGAAACTCACAAGTAACTATCTGCAGAATAGTAACCAGACCGGTTAAGGTCATACAATGTTCTTTACCAGAATAGATCCTGTTAGGAATCTCAATCTCTGTTAGAAGATAAGTCTAATTAAAGACTACCTTGTGAGAGGATTTCAGATCCATAGATGTGAACCACCTTGTTAGAGTATTTACAAAGGCTTTTCTGGGCCTACCCGATTAAGGGTTTCTAACTTGTCTAAGATGTGAGTAGTCAACAAGTGAATGATCTAGAAAATGGCATAGTCTGCTTGATTAGATCCATTTTAGCTCATAGCTAATGCATTTCAGCATTACTTCAGTCTTTAGTAACTCCTTCCTCTTTTACAACTCATAGACTTGATCTTCTTTGTTAAGATCGCATATTCAAGAGCTCATAAACCACCACAAACCCTATCAACTACACACACACTAAAACCCTAGACATGATGTCCTTAAAAGGAATCTGATTTCATGTCGGTCCAATAGGATTACATTGCAAGTTCCTAGGTTCATTGTATCTGGACACATTTGGTAACACGACACAAAATCACAGTCAAAGTGTCGATGGATGGTAACTCATCATAAAAGTATACCGGTTGGTAACTCATCACAGAGTATTACCAATTTTTCCAACTTTCTAGTTATTGGTTGGTTACTCAGAGTAATACCGGTTTAACGGATTATCGGTTGACAAAAATTGAAGACTAGGAAAAAGATAACTGCCACTTCTGGCTCCTTTGCTCTGCACCGCTTGAGATCCTTAAACCGCTTGATCTCTCTATGCCGCTTGGGTCTTTATACCGCTTGAGATCGGTAAAAACTTTCTACATAACAATGTTAGGCCCAATATGGAAAGCTAATGTACTGAGAGGGGAGGGGTGAATCAGTACTTCAAATCTTTTCTTCAATAATAACTTTACTATTAAGCATAAACTGAAAACTGCTGTAACATAATATAATGCTAAAACAAATAAATAACAATCATACATGATTCACTCCATAACACATATATTTTGGTTACGTAGAAACTCTTGGTTAGAGAGAAAAACTGTGGTGGGGATGACACCCACAACTTCACTATTGCAATAATAAAGGTTGCTCGGTTAGAGCTACATGTTTAGCTATTTCTGATACCTTACCCTGTTAGGAGTATGAAGATCTTTAGATCTACCTTGCTAAAGGATTTTACAACACTTATTCTAAATTTTGTACCTGGTTAAAGGCTTTACAATTTATAGACTTTGTTAGAGTCTTTTACCCTATTAAAGGTTTCTCTTACAACTCAAAATATTACAATCAAAATTTTACAAAATATTTGCAACTTCACATCTAAAATGTTATAGCAGATTCTATGTGCTCAAAATGAAATTGCCTTGCTTATAGCATACCTCGGTAAACCATAAATTTACTCAGTAAACCTTTATGTTTACTTTGTTCCTTGACTGTTCTTTGAAATCCTTCTCGGTGACCTCTGTGTATCTCTGTCAATCATAACAATCATAACACTCGGTGCTTTCCCATGATTTTTCTTTTCACATATGTCTTGCTTCACACACACATATTTGATCCTTAATTCATGTTATATAAATAGATCTCTTGTAATGGTGATCTTGTTCATGCTTCGGTCTTACAAACATGATTCATTAAATGAATAACCATACAAAATTACTTGATTGGATAGATGTTGTCAAAATCATATTAAATCTATAAGTGCAATTTCCAATGTGCTAATGGTTTCTTGTTCCTTGATCTTTGTGACATGTTTCCCATATGTGTCTAGGTTCAATGAATCTGATAACACATTTCACTTGGTGTGTATTAACTTGGTATACCATCTTTGCTGCTCGGTAGTCATAGAACGTTACTCAGTAGACATCTCGGTGTATATTAAACTCTGTGACTTGTAACTTTTGTAACTGATTGCTCTGTGCTTACCGACTGAATATTTCAGTAGTAATAACCGACTAGAGTATATAGAGTGACTTTGGATATAAAACTAATGACAACTTAGTAAATAGTAACAATCTCCCCTTTTGACATTAGTTTTGAAATGTTTGATAAAACTTCTTTCAAAGTCATAACTCAAAAAAAATCTATATACTTACAAAATTTGACTATACTGATAGTATATACAATTGTCAATAAAATAGTATACTCAGATATACTCCCCCTATCAAAATTATCTGTATAGTTGAATATGTTGATCTGCTCGGTATACTCCTCTTGTATACACTATACTCCTCCTTTTTGACAAACATCAAAACTAGTTACCATTCGGTGGAGGCAACTGGTCAAAAATGGATTTATACTTTGTTCTTGCATCAGTGAGAGCAGCAGAGAGTGCATCCTTGACACTATCCATGAGTGAATTCTGAGCTGTAATATCAGCTAACAGTGAAATCAGACCATCTAAAGTGCTTCCCTTTGGCTGAGTGGATAAGGAGGTAGCCTTGTTGATCTGTTCTTGGATGGAGGACAAGTGTGGAATGAATAAGGTTTGAAGAGTCATAATGTCCATCCTTATTTTGTGCTCTTCATTCCTAAGTTCCAATTGTTGAACCATGAGCATTTGTAACTTGGTATAGAAATTCTGAATAAAATTTGGCTCAGTGGTCAATTTATTGGAGAGATCGGTGATCTCTTTCTCAATCACTCATGTTTTATTCTTGATATCTTTAATGAATAAAGAAAATGTACAGAGTTTCTGAAATAAATAAAGAATGTGCTTGAGTTGAGGGGACAACTCAACAATAAATTTGACAAGTTTTAGTTTACCGATAGTAATGGCTTTCTATACCTCTTCAATCATTTTTGCAGTGAGCTCTTTGTCCTTCAATTTTATCAGGTATTCAGATGCGTCTACTCCAGATGTCTTGATCTTATTGAGGAGTTCATCTAGTTGAATATGGATGGCTGCATCTTTTGTCACTATAGCTTCAGGTAGCATTTCTGTTAATAGTGCTTTGACCTTCTGAATTACTCTATTTTTCTTTTGTATAGCCATTTGTTTCTCTTGTTTGGCTTTGGCTTTGCATAGTTCACCGAATTCAATAAGTGCTTGCCCTTTTAATTTGGATATGTCTACATTTAGCAACACAATTGGTTGTGACAAATCTAACTTGAAACTATGCTTTTTCATTTTCTTTTCCTTAGAGGAGGAGGCTTTCACCGGTTGAACTAATACAATGGCTTGGGAGGCTTGTTCACCCTTGGTAGGTTGCTTGGTAGAGGCAACACTTTTGTCAATTTCTTTAGTCTCAGGTGTAGCTTTCGGTGAATCCTTGCTCGAGGTCTTAGTTGTAACATTGTCAGTACTTGAAGGGGCTTGAGAAGTCTATTCCCCGGTGGCCTGAGAAGTAGCTTCTCCTTTTGTAGACTGGTGACCCTCTTTTCCTTGTTCAGTATCCCGAGGTGTCTCGGTTGAAACATGTTGACTTACTGGAGGATAGGACTTGACTTGTTCCAAAACTGACTCACTTGATACTAGTTTGGCATAAGCATTCCCTTCTATCATTTCCTGTTCGTGTACCTCGGTATCCATGACATCCTCATCAGGTTGTATAGTTTCAGCGGGATCTTGCTCAGTGATATCAACTATTTCAACTTCACCTTGCTCATCAGCACTCTTGATTCAAAAAATTTCTTGCCATTTTTCTTTTGTCTCTTTCTCTACTTCAAGATAAAGGCCATTCATCAGTTTCAAGGCTCTTTGCTTGACTAGGAAGTTTGTCTGGTAGTTTTTTAGATGTTCACTTATCTCATCTACGGACATGTGTGGAAAGAGATGTACCGGACTTCTTTCTCTCATCTTCTTTTCTGAGTCCATAGCATATTTCCACCTGTTATCTATGTGTAAATACAATTCTTTTGGAAGAGAATTAGTTTCTTCCAATGGGACTAATCAAAATTTAAGAACTGTACATACAACTGACTCTTCTATTTGCCTCTTTTCATCTTCTGTTCGAGAGTCATATTTGATATACCTAAATGACCCAAATCCACCATATTGTTTCAAATTGGCACAAAAATTATCAACACTATGTACATCTTCCTTTTTGCTTTTGACAATCTGAAATTTATATTTGTCTTTAGAATCAGTGTCACTTGACTCTTTATTTAAAATGAGTCTCCAAGTAGACTTTTTATAAGTTTTGTTACCTTAGGCATTGCAACATTTTTCTTCTTCTTACTCAGTGATACTGCAGATGATCTAGTATTGGGGCGCTTCACTGGAGGAGTAGGTGATACCTGAGATGTATCCTGTTTCTTCCTTTTCAAAATTTTGCCTTTTGGCAACTCAGTGCTCAATGTAATTTCTGCTTCTTGGGTTGCAGATTCCTCCTCAGTGATGACTTGATTGCTCTTGATAGGAGTGGAGGAAGAACCTTCTCCAAATTTCTCCATTAATGCTTTAATCATTTTGGTTGCTTTCCTTGTAGCCTTTGGTACTACAATGCTCATTTTGACTTTTTCTTTAACTTCTTCATATGTATCGTATCTGATCTCGGTAGCATGCCTTGGTAGTGCAAGAAAGGCATCTATCTACTGTTGTGTAATGTCAAAATCAATCTCATAACCCATAGGCAGCAAAGATTGAGTTCTTGGTTCTACCGCATTGACATAGCAGTAGTCGATGTCCACCTCAAAACATATATTGTCCTTATATTTTTCCACTAACTGAGGTGGTATCTTGTACCTGTTATGCATCTTTTCCTGAAACTTGCTAAAATAATCATCCATAATCTCATTGAAGTTATCTCTTAGTTGTTTGATGAAGTCATTGATTTGATGGGTGATTGGTTGGCGTAGCTCCCAAACTACATTACCGATTAATGGAAAGAATTTCTCAAAATAGAAAAACATGCATACCAAAAGTGATCCAAACTTCAGTGTGTTTGTCGAGTTGTTTTTCTTCGGCTTCCTTATGGTGTTGAGATTTTCAAATAGATTTTTCAACAATACTTCGCATAGACCAATCTTCAAAACTTTCTTCACAATTTTATAGGCTAAATCAACAGCAGCACAAGGTACACTATTTTTCCTTGCCGATTGAAAGAAACAATAACCTATGACTGTAATTGCAAACTTCAGCTCTACATCTGTGACATTGTTTAGTTTCAGACCTCTGCAATCAGATTCAACTCCGGTTAAAGTGATCAATTCCTTCTGTGAAATCATTTTTTGAGCTCTGGAATGGTAAAAAATAGGGTAACCGGTGATCAAGTGGATGATTTCCTTGGTGATCTTGAATGGTTGCTCCTCTAACCACATAAAGTCATCATGAACTTTGCTCAAAACAAATTTAACCCATTGGTGTTTGAAGACTTGTGAGTAGGTTAGGGCTTCGGTCAATCCCTTGACTTTAATATGTTCAAACTTGTTGTCTAGTTTTCCATTGGTACACAATTCATCATATGTGTCCTTGATCTCTGTGTGACCTAGTTCCTCAACATGACACTTAGTGAAGAATCTGACATTCTCAACTAATAAAACCCTATCTAGAATGAGTGAAAATGCAGTTTTATCATCCAGTTCAGATGCTACTTTGGGAGGTAGTGAGTATTTTAGTGAGGGCTTCTCATTGTTCTCAACAACAACGGGTTTCTGAATCTTAGGAGCCATTTCAAAATTTGGATGATCACTAACAAAAGAGCCTTAGGGTTTGAAAACTTTTAACCAGCAGATGCTTTCGAATTAGTAAATATAAAACAGATATTCACAACTGATATGATCGGTTAACTTGCTTGACAATGCATTGTGATTGATATAAATACCTTGAATTTTGCTTCGGAAGAGATTTGATCACCTTTGAATCGCTTCACTCTGCTTTCTAAAAACTTGGTAAGTGTAAAATGATCGTGCAAAAGCTTTAAGTACACTTTTTACCTTATCGGGCTCCATGCAGTTAGGTCAGAAAACATTAAATGCACTCGGTTCCACTAAACTAATTTACCTTCCTTTTTATACTTTTACCGAGTAGCCAGACTTCCTGCATTTATCGACTTGACTAGTGCTCCCAAAGACTTGAGAAAATTTCAAACTTGCTAATGCATCTTAGCTATGTAGATTTTGGAATTAAGTACATAATAAAATAGGAACTGTTAAGATATAACCTTGAGAGAATGCAGTCCCTTCATACCTTTACCGATTAATTTGGAATAGATGCACCTAACTTGGTAGGTAAGGTGCTTTCTTCATTTGACACAATTTCCTTCTTTTTCCAAATCATCTGGAATTTTCTTTTTATTTCTTCAATATCTCCTCTAGGTTGATCTCTGCAATCTCTAGCCAAGTGTCCAACTTTGTGACAATGAAAACATGCCATACCAGGATTTCTCCATGATCTTCGGTTGTTCACTCCAAACCTTATAAAGAAATTGGCACTTATATGTCCATATCTTCCACAACATTCACACCATATCCTTGTATTATAATCCCATGGTACTGCAGTATACTGTTGGTTAAGATCTGTGTTAGTTCGGTAGCCTCTATTATTTGCTCGGTGTGCAAACCACATATAGTACATGCAGTTTTTACAATACCCTTTGAATTTTGCCTTTTGATAATTGCTAGCAGACTTTGTCCTACATTGATTAGATGTGTGTCCATATTTATTGCAATTGTAGCAATAACCATTGGACCTAGTGACATTCGGTTGCTTACCTTTTCTGATTTGGCACATGTTGCCAGTATGTCCTTGTTTTCCACAGTAGTTGCAAATAGGCCTCTTTCCTTTGATGTTATTCTTGTTTACAACTTGCTTTGATGATTCTCCTCTCTCAGTGATGTGGATTCCCTTCTCGGTAGAGTCTTTTCCTTTGTAACCGAGTCCTGCATCTTTGTTGGGTCTTCTTGTAGTTAGTTTCTCATCCAACATCCTTGATGCTTCATAAATTTTCTTCAGTGTTTCTTTGGATTTCTTCTCTGTTTCAAGTTCATCGGTTAATCTTGATATTTCAAGTTTTAGTACTTGATTCTCATTTTCTTTCAGATTTGCTTCATGATGTGCATAACCCAATTGATCAGATAGATTTTGTTGAATTCTAGTCATCCTTGTGATTTCATCATTCTTTTTAGACATGAATGCTTCAAGCTGTTTCTTTTCTCTTTCTGTATCTCTTATGTTATCCTCGGTTGTCCTCAATGCATTAACATTTTTAGTCATCTGTGTGCTGAAATGTTCATGTTCTCTTTTAATTGCTTTTAGCTGATCAGTCAGTGCTTTGATCTTTTCTTTCAATGCTCCAATCATTTCTTTAGTCTCTTCAGATATACTATTCTTAGATGATGTCTCAATTTGTTCCACCAGCTCTTGAGAGTCTTGCAAATCATCAAACAATCTTCTTCTAACTTTTAGTGATCTTTGCATTTGTTTCTACATGTCTGCAATCACTTGATTATTATGATCCAATTCATTTTGAAGATTCACAATTCTCCAAGATTGTTTGTAGCCTTCCATTGATAAGATCTTTCTCTTTAGGCAGTTAAACCCTTTTCCAAGATTAAAGCTCTGATACCAATTGTTAGGCCCAATATGGAAAGCTAATGTACTAAGAGGGGAGGGGTGAATCAGTACTTCAAATCTTTTCTTCGACAATAACTTTACTGTTAAGCATAAACCGAAAACTACTGTAACATAATATAATGCTAAAACAAATAAATAACAATCATACATGATTCACTCCATAACACATATATTTTGGTTACGCAGAAACTCCTGGTTAGAGAGAAAAACTGCGGTGGGGATGACACCCAAAACTTCACTATTGCAATAATAAAGGTTGCTCGGTTAGAGCTACATGTTTAGCTATTTCTGATACCTTACCCTGTTAGGAGTATGAAGATCTTTAGATCTACCTTGCTAAAGGATTTTACAACACTTATTCTAAATGCTGGACCTGGTTAAAGGCTTTACAATTTATAGACTTTGTTAGAGTCTTTTACCCTGTTAAAGGTTTCTCTTACAACTCAAAATATTACAATCAAAATCTTTCAAAATATCTGCAACTTCACATCTGAAATGTTATAGCAGATTCTATGTGCTCAAAATGAAATTACCTTGCCTATAGCATACCTCGGTAAACCATAAATTAACTCAGTAAACCTTTTTGTTTACTCTATTCCTTGACTATTCTCTAAAATCCTTCTCGGTGACCTCTATGTATCTTTGTCAATCGTAACAGTCATAACACTAAGTGCTTTCCCATGATTTTTCTTTTCACATATGTCTTGCTTCACACAGATATATTTGATCCTCACTTCATGCTGTATAAATAGATCTCTTGTAACGGTGATATTGTTCATGATTAGATCTTACAAACATGATTCATTAAATGAATAACCATACAAAATTACTTCATTGGATAGATGTCCTCAAAATCATATAAAATCTATAAGTGCAATTTCCAATGTGTAAACAGTTTCTTGTTCCTCAATCTTTGTAACACATTTCCCATATGTGTCTAGATTCAATGTATTTGATAACACGTTTCACTCGGTGTGTATTAACTCAGTATACCATGTTTGCTTCTCGATAGCCATAGAATGTTACTTGGTAGATAGCTCGGTGTATACTAAACTTTGTGACTTGTAACTTTTGTAACCGACTGCTCTGTGCTTAACAACTAAATATTTCGGTAGTAATAACCGATTAGAGTATATAGAATGACTTTGGACATAAAACTAATGACAACTTAGTAAATTGTAACAAACAATAGTAGTCGAAAGACTACAACATGATACTGGTTTGGAACAATTACTGATTGAGCATAATTCATACATTCTCAAAGTGATCTCATAGCGAGTGTGTGTCCATCAATGACAATCACAGCATAATCATCAAAATGCCAACATAATGTAGGTTGGTTGGTGTTATTTTAAGGTTGTTGAGGTTTTTGAGGTCATATGAGTCACCTGGAAGTGACCAAGCTTGGGATTGAGCAAAGTTGCTCAACCAAGGCAAAAATTGCAAAAGTTGTAAAAGTTGCTCATAACAACTTTGCAACATTTTCACCAAACCTTGTACACCAATGGCTAGTTGGTTGTCACAATTGGTTGTGAGAATTTGTAAATATTCCAAGGCTAGAATAAGGCTTGGAAAGACCGATGAGAATCGGTTGTTAAATATTTGAGGAAAATAGAGAAGTTTTGTTTTTCTATTTGGTGTGTTTTTCCGAGTTATTACCTGTTCTTTGCAAGTTTGTATGGCCTATACAAGTTGATAATTCAAAAATAGGGACATGGATTGTTAAACTGATTTCTTACCTTCATTTTTCTTTGGTTTGAAGTATTTAAGTGTTGTAGTTTGTAAGTTATCTTCATTTTGTTGCAGGTAGGTGCGAAAGCCCTAAACACCAGGGTCTTGAGAGCACAATGGCTCCAACCTAACATTCCATGGTGGATACCCACTCTAAAACCTTGTGGAATGTTAGGTTGTAATTTATTTTATTTTTTCTTTTTGGTTTCACGACAGGGGAAGCTAAACCAGAGATTTGCCACCATACCCTAGGCTTGGCACATTGAGTTGGCAAGCATAAGGTAACAAGCCCTAATTGGGTGAATCTGGTGGATGGAGGTGAAGGATGATAACTCAATGATGAACCACTAGTACCAAAATAGTACTGAGAGGGGGGGGGTGAATCAGTATGAACACAAATACAATCCAAGACTGGTTTGATAGCAAACACTCCAAATGACTGATAAACAAAAATACCGATAAAATAGAGTGCGACCGGTAACATCTAGTATAGCTCAATCAGTCATGAACTGGTCACTCAATAAGCTTTTCTCTTAGCTCAATACCACATTATCATAATATTCACATGCATGAACTAGTAGACATAACCATCAAATCTTCACAACAGTGAGTTCAATATGTTTTATAGATAGGTGTAAAACATAGAACCTTCATGTGCATAATAGATAAAACAGAGCATCACAAGACAAGAGTATTACACATGACACACATATTTTTCACGTGGAAACCCAACTGGGAAAAACCATGGTGGGGATGAATACCCACAAGCTTCTTTTTGAACTCTTTGGAAGTCTGCTCTATTAGGAGCCCTGTCCAGTTAAGAACATTACAATAGGGTTCTGGTAGGAACCGATCCTATTAAGGATCACCCGGTTAAGGGATACCCAGTTAAGGGTTAAACCCGGTAGGGTCACCTTGTTAGAGGATTTTAAGAACTCAATAGATGAAAGGATCTCCTAAGCTTCTCTAGCTTCTCAGAACTCATTAGCCTCGAGTTACCTGGGTAAGGGATTTGAAACAAGCTGGTTAAGGCCACCCGATTTAAGGGATTTTGAACCAAGCCAGTTAAGGTTACCCTGTTAGGGGATTTTACAACTATTGAAGTGGTTAGAGATCAATAGGCATTACAATGATATGTTAACAGCACTCAATGCTAATGCAAATCCATTTAGGCTCCTCTTTTCCTTCTGCACATTCACTTTGCAGGTATCTCTTCTCTCCTTTGGTCTGGCAAGAATCACGTATTGCTTTTATTGGATACACACTCACAACTTTTGCCAACAACTTCAGATAGAAACCTAACATCAACCTTATGGGGAACATACAGGTCGGTAGCAAAAACCCTAAACCCTAAACCTGTTAGGTTGAGCAACTCAAATGGTTCGATCCTGACCATTGAATCATATTGCATTAAATGCACCAGTCTTGAGTCGATCTCAAGCCATTCTCCATCATCCATTATCCACCGTTTTCATGGCGGCTGATAACCCATCACGCGTTATCACTGTTTGACAGACTTCGCACATTCCTGAGGTAGATAGGAATAGTCATTTTCATGCAAGATCCTTCATGCCCACAAAGCTTACGTGGCAACACAATCTATCCTCCATCATATTGCTAACACATCACAAAAAGATCACCGATTGAGTCACACAATCTTGAGGTACTCCAACTAGAAACCCCAAAGTGGAAACTGCCTACCAACCAGTACTCATACAGTGCTTCCATGTGTTGGTTCCCATAACTACATGCTGGTTCACCTTGAACAAATGTGCCACTTCATTTGGCATATACCGATTTACACATATGTCAGTAACTCTTTCTTCACTTATCACATGTGCCGGTTCACACTATGTCTCATATTGACATCAGTGACAACATACAGTATCATTATGTCTTCATGCCGGTTCACATAATGCCAACAATCTCCCCCTTTGGCATTGATGGCAATATAAAAAAGATATCTTCTCCCCATTTACTGCAGATATCTTTTCACTTCACTCCTTCTCCCCCTTTGACAACAATGCCAAAGTGGAGGTACAATCATCACTATTTCATCATGCTTCTCCCCCTGAGGAGTAGCATCCTTCAACACACCAATCAACCAAAGATTTGTCTTTTCAGTACCTGACTGATGTGGAACAAGCACTTTTAGTTCACCTCCTGAAGGGGCAATACCCCTAATTCACCTCTCAAATGCACAAATGTTGTCTTCGGGAGAGGCTTGGTAAATATGACTGCTAACTACTCCTTACTGGACACATGCTCCAGTGCAATCTCTTTATTTTGAACGTTTTCCCTCAAGAAATGATACTTAAGCTCAAAATGCTTGGTTCTAGAATGTAAAACCGGATTCTTTGATATATTGATAGCACTTGTGTTATCACAAAATATACTTACCGGTTCAGATACAGGGATCTTGAAGCCTTCCAGTACATGCTTCATCCAGATTGTCTGAGTGCAGTTCATGAAAGCTGCAACATACTTCGCTTCCGCTATAGACTGTGAGATGTAACTCTATTTTTTACTCATCCATGAGGCCAGTCTACCACCGAGAAAGAATGCACCACTGGTTGTGCTCTTTCGGTCATCCACATTACTGGCCCAATCAGCATCTGTGAATACTTTCAGATTGAAATTATTGTTGTATGGGTACCACAATCCATAGTCAACTGTTCCCTTCAGATACCTAAGAATCTGCTTGATTGCACTTAAGTGAGATTCTCTTGGACTCTTCTGGAACCTTGCAGTGATGCCAACTGCATGCGTAATATTCGGTCTGCTATGCAATACATAATGCAACTTACCAATCATTGATTGATATTCCTTCTCATCAACCAGTGCGGAATCATCCTCCTTTGTCAATTTGTAACCGGTCACCATCGGTGTGCCAACCGGTTTGCTATCTTCCATGCCAAAAGTCTTCAACACTTCTTTGACATATTTGGACTGAGTGATGAAGATTCCATCTTTCATCTGCTGGATCTACAGTCCAATGAAGAACTTAATCTCCCTTATGAGTGACATCTCAAACTCTTTCTTCATCTCATTAGCAAACTCATGACTCATCTTGTCATCTCCACCAAAAATGATGTCATCAACAAAAACTTCACAAATAAGAATCTAATCTTCTTCAGACTTCAAGTAGATATTGCTATCTTCACTTGTTCTCTCAAATCCAATCTTCACAAGATGGGAATGTAGGTGCTCATACCATGCCCTAGGTGCTTTCTTCAAACCATATAATGCTTTATGTAGCCTACCTACCATGTCACTGTCTTCAGATAGGGTAAACCCATCTGGTTGCTCAATATATACCTCCTCTTCAAGTACACCATTTACTAATGTAGATTTTACATCCATTTGATATACCTTGAATCTCTTAAAAGCTGCATATGCAAGAAGCATACAAACTCCTTCCAATCTTGCTACAGGAGCAAAGGTTTCCCCATAGTCTTCACCTTCTTCTTGAGCATATCCTTTGCATACCAATCTAGCTTTATTCCTAATCACTGTGCCATCCTCATTCAAATTATTTTTGAACACCCATTTGGTGCCAATGACATTTTTATGCTTTGGTCTGGGTACCAAGGACCATGTACCATTTTTCTCTATCTGGTCAAGTTCTTCCATCTCCTTGATCCAGTCTTCATCTTTATGAGCCTCTTTGAATGACTTAGGCTCAAATTCAGAGATCATGCATAATTTTTCTCTGGTCTTTCTTCTAGTAAGGATTCCTGCATCCTTATCACCTATGATCTGCTTGGGATCATGATTCAACTTGACATACTGAGGAATGGTCTTAATTGGTTCTTCTTGCTTTTCTTCTTCATCCTCATCTTCATCAGTATCAGCATTTGCTAGTTCAGGAACATTGTTACTAGTACTATGTTGATTGACAACCGGTTCCTAGAAGGTTGCAACGGGTTCATTTACAACTTGCTCACTGCCGGTTTCCTCAGTCTTCTCAGAGGATTCATCAACTTTTACATTGATGCTTTCCATAATTCTCTGAGTCCTATTGTTGTAGCACTTGTAAGCTTTACTCTTGGTGGAATATCCTAGAAATATTCCCTCATCACATTTAGCTTCAAATTTACACTGATGTTCACTCCTCTTGATGTAACATTTGCTACCAAATACCTTAAAGTAGTTAACCACAGGTGTCTTACCGGTCCAATACTCATAAGGAGTTTTGTCCTTACCCTTTTTGATGAGTACCCGGTTCACAGTGTAGACTGCAGTGCTCACCGCTTCTCTCTAGAAGGTGTGAGCAACCTTTCCTTGGATCAACATGGTTCTAGCTGCTTCAACCATAGTCTGGTTATTCCTCTCTGCTAGGCCATTCTGTTGTGGAATCCGGGGGGCAGACAACTATCTCTTGATGCCAAATTCTTCACAATACTTGTCGAATTCACTAGAAGTGAATTCCCCTTCTTGATCAGTTCTGAGACATTTGATCCTTTTACCGCTTTCCTTCTCCACTAATGCTCTAAATGCTTTGAATTTCCCAAAAGCTTCAGACTTGTATTTCAAGAATGTGACCCACATCATTCTTGAGTAGTCATCAGTGAGAATCATGAAGTACCTATCACCCTGCACACTTCTATTTTTCATAGGACCACATAGATCAGTATGCACAAGATCAAGCAAGTTGTCAGTAGTGAAAGATTTACCTTTAAAGGTTGAGGAAGACATTTTCCCCAATTGACATTCTCTACACAAGGTATTATCCAGTTTGCTCAGCACCGACAACCCTCTAACTGCCTTGATCTTAGTAGCCTTCACAATGTTATCAAAGTTCACATGGTGGAACCTCCTATGCCATATCTAGCTATCATCAAGCTTAGCCATAAGACATGTACTTATATTTGCATTCAAATGAAATAGGTTACCTTTAGTCTACATGTCGGTGGCTACCAATTTACCATCTTTACCTTTGATTCTGCAAACTCGATTCTTGAATTGCAGAGTGAGACCACTGTCATTTAGCTGGGCAACACTTAGAAGGTTGTGTCTGAGACCATCAACCCAGTACACATTGTTAGCACTCCTCTTTCCATTCAAAGAGATGGACCCTCTGCCTTTGACCATGCAAGGTTCATCATTGCCAAAGTGAACCACACCACCATCATACTCCTCCATGGATAGAAACTTACTCCAGTCACCAGTAATATGGTGAGAACAACCACTGTCAATGATCCATTCATTTGAATTTTCAAACCGAGAGACAAGAGCCTTCTTGTCTACCACATCTTCCTTTACAACAACAAACATAATGCCTTCATTCTCTTCATCTTCTGATTCCTCATTTGTCACATCTTCATCAACTACCACAAAACAATTTCTCCGGTTTCCTCCTTTGAATTTCTTGAACCTTTCTAGTTTGTCCTTGTTGTCACTATTAGGATAGTTCATAGCAATATGTCCTATCTGGTTATAGGAGAAACATTTCAAAGGAAGCTTACCTTTGTATTTACCAGTCCCTTTTGGAAATCTCCTGGCTAGAAGAGCTTCAAATTCCATTAGAAACTCTTCATCCTTCATTTCTCTGTTCTATCTAGGTTCCCCACTAGTGCTAGCCTCTTTTCCTTTTCTGGATGGTATAGCAGAAGCTTTAAAAGCTGATTCTGACTTTTGAACACTACCATCAAAACTATTCAGCTCATAGGCTATCAACCTGGCTATGATGGAGTCCAAGGATGCCTTAGACTTGTCTATTGATCTCAGCTCCTGAATAGCAGCAACCCTTATTGCATAGACTGGCAACAGGGATCTCAAGACTTTACTGACCAGAGTGGAATCTTCTATTTTGCCACCTGCACTCTTTATTTCTCTAACAACTATTTTTATTCTTATTCCATACTGCTGAATGGTCTCTCCTTCGACCATCCGCATGTCTTCAAACTTTCCTCTCAATCTCTCTTCCTTAGCCTGTTTTACATGCTCATCACCGCCATAGATATTTTCAAGAGCATCCCATACTTCTTTGGGATTTGGCTTGTCCTAAACATCAATAAACTCAATGTCAGATAGACTACTGATGAGGGCTTCCATGACTTGCCCATTTTCTTGTATCTCTCTCTTTTGGTCATCGGTGAGAGTACTGGTAGGAACAACATATACATTTTCAACATAACTCCAGTGTTGAACACCCATGCTTTTGATGAATATCTTCATCTTGTCTTTCCATATACCAAAGTTTTCCCTGTTGAACTTTGGACCTTCCCTCTTTATCATTTGGCTAGGATCTTTTCCTTAAGCGGTTAAGCTTATGACACAGAGGACTTGGAATGCTCTGATACCAATTGATAACTCAATGATGAACCACTAGTACCAAAATAGTACTGAGAGGGGGGGGTGAATCAGTACAAACAAAAATACAGTCCGAGACCAGTTTGATAGCAAACACTCCAACTGACTGATAAACAAAGATACCAATAAAATAGAGTGCGACCGGTAACATCTAGTATAGCTCAATCAGTCATGAACCGGTCACTCAATAAGCTTTTCTCTTAGCTCAATACCACATTATCATAATATTCACATGCATGAACTAGTAGACTTAACCATCAAATCTTCACAATAGTGAGTTCAATATGTTTTATAGACAGGTGTAAAACATAGAACCTTCATGTGCATAATAGATAAAACAGAGCATCACAAGACAAGAGTATTACACATGACACACATATTTTTCACGTGGAAACCCAACTAAGAAAAACCACAGTGGGGATGAATACCCACAAGCTGCTTTTTGAACTCTTTGGAAGTCCGCTCTGTTAGGAGCCTTGTCTAGTTAAGAACATTACAATAGGTTCTGGTAGGAACTTATCCTATTAAGGATCACCCAGTTAAGGGTTAAACCTGGTAGGGTCACCTTGTTAGAGGATTTTAAGAACTCAATAGTTGAAAGGATCTCCTAAGCTTCTCTAGCTTCTCAGAACTCATTAGCCTCGAGTTACCCGGTTAAGGGATTTGAAACAAGCCGGTTAAGGCCACCTGATTTAAGGGATTTTGAACCAAGCTAGTTAAGGCTACCTTGTTAGGGGATTTTACAGCTATTGAAGTGGTTAGAGATCAACAGGAATTACAATGATCTATTAACAACACTCAATGCTAATGCAGATCCATTTAGGCTCCTCTTTTCCTTCTGCACATTCACTTTGCAGGTATCTCTTCTCTCCTTTGGTCTGGCAAGAATCACGTATCGCTTTTCTTGGATACACACTCACAACTTTTGCCAACAACTTCAGATAGAAACCTAACATCGACCTTATAGGGAACATACAGGTCGGTAGCAAAAACCCTAAACCCTAAACCTGTTAGGTTGAGCAACTCAAATGGTTCGATCCTGACCGTTGAATCATACTGCATTAAATGCACCAGTCTTGAGTCGATCTCAAGACATTCTCCATCATCCATTATCCACCATTTTCATGGCATCTGATAACCCATCACCTGTTATCACCATTTGACAGACTTCACACATTCCTAAGGTAGATAGGAATAGTCATCTTCATGCAAGATCCTTCATGCCCATAGAGCTTATGTGGCAACACAATTTGTCCTCCATCATACTGCTAACACATCACACAAAGATCACCGATTGAGTCACACAGACTTGAGGTACTCCAATCAGAAACCCCGAAGTGGAAGTTGCCTACCAACCAGTAGTCATATAGTGCTTCCATGTGTTGGTTCTCATAACTACATGCCGGTTCACCTTGAACAAATGTGCCACTTTACTTTGGCATATACCGGTTTACACATATGCCAGTATCTCTTTCTTCACTTATCACATGTGCCGGTTCACACTATGTCTCATATTGACATCAATGACAACATACAGTATCATTATGTCTTCATGTCGGTTAACATAAGGCTCATGCTGGTTCACATAATGCCAACAAATGATGGTTGGATTGGATTTCCTTATGGAAGCACAAAACTAGAACTATCATCAGTTCATTAAGGTAATAGGACTAGTGAAGGTGTTTGAGAAAATCCTTGTTTTTAGTCCTAGGAAGGGGCAATTAGGTCTATTTAGCCCTATAGGGGATAGACATGCTAGCGACAAAACCCAACTTTGGTTTTGAATTAGTGTATGTAACCCCAAAAAGGGTGTCTGGAATAGTAATGTGTTCATAAGATTGTTAACGAAGACTGGCAGATAATCTCAGGATACCCCATTGACAGGGCTACTAGAATTAGGTCTTCTATTAGGCCTAAAAATGTTGGTTTTCTTGTGAATCTTGTGATTGGTATATACCACAACTGTTGCGAACCCATACATATTAATCCATCCTTGTGTGTGTAATGTGGGGAATGAAGATCCTGTGTTAGAGGGTTTGAACTCTTAGGTTGAGTGTGAGAGGGAGTTAGCAAATAAGGTCTCCTAAGAAAGAGCATGGAACTCACAAAACAAAAAGTGCTTATCCAACTCTAAGGAACTTGGGAAGGTCAGAGAGGGTCAGTCCTGCAGACCCTTGGAGGGTGTGAAGGTGTAAAACCATTGGATGGTTCTTGGAGGACCTTGAGTAGATTCATCGGCAAAACACCACATAAGAGGTTGAGTTCAATTGTCTCTCATCCTAGTGGCCAATTTTACGCTAGGTATGCCCTTGGTTTGCTCTACAAGTCACCCGATCATTCCGAGCCACACCTTAGTGATGCTTTCCCTTGAGTGCTCAAAGTGTAAAAATCATCTAACTTTGACATCTCGTATCTTGAAGCTCGTGGCACGTATGGATGAGTCATCTGAACCTACGGGGTCATGTGGTGGATGAAGATAAAAAACTCTCCCTCTTTCAGACAATTCAATTTCATTTTCTCATGGTCACACTTTTTTCGTCGCATAAAAAACCATCAAATGTATTCAGTGTGTTGTTTCCCAAAATAAATGGGTTTACATTGCCACAGGACAGAGACCAAGTCGATTCCTCCAAAATACCTATGGAAAGCCACTTCCAACTATCAATACTCTTCAGGCTTGGACCAAATTCAACAAGGATACAAGATCCTTCTACACTTAGAGCTCTGCAAAACCCAAAAGGGTAATCCCTTCAGTGTACCTCTTGATCTTTTGTATCACACTCAAGAATTCATTGAAAACAAAGAAGATTATCTCATAAAAAGGGTTCAAGAGAAAGGGAGAATGATCAAGAATGACAAATCCTTTAGTGATCCTCAACCTTATCCTAGACCATGAGATGGGTGGGACAACTCAGAAAATACATGAAAACTTAACAAAGATGTTCAGATATTTATAAGATTGTTCTGAGGAGTCACAAATAAAATAGAGAAGAAACCAAAAACCTAATGACATTTGCTAGCAAATACCAGTGCCTTATCCTTTTGGACTATAGAGTCTCTGAAAAGTTATTGAAATTTGATAAAAATTCATCTAATAGCTGATTTAATCTGAAACAATACTGCCTTACAATATCGTTCCATCTAGAATCCCTTACCCGAACTACGTATCAAATCCTGGTACAAGTCTTATCTCTCTGTAATCTCATTCAAGCATTTTTATTAACCCCTTGGATTAAAGCATAGAATGGAAAAATACATACATCATAACAATGCAATAAGTAAATGAAACTCTTGATCCCATTAACTCAAAAGAAAATAAAATTGTACACAGGAGAGTAAATATTTGAGAATATATCTGTATTAATCTCATAAGCTATCTTCTATCAGATAGCAGAGAACAATTTCAATTACAAAATAGCCCATTTGAAAATGAAACTGATAACTACTTCATTACTACTACTCTAAAGAATGACATTACAGTTCCTTCTATTTTTCCATGACTCCCTAAAACTATATGGAACTTTACCCTCCAAACTAGAACTACTTTATAGGGACGCTTCTCAGAAATTTTGGAACCCTAACTTTTGGCCTTGATTTCCCTTTTATAGAAAACAAGGGAGCAACAAGCTTCAGGCCAAAAGACACATGTCACCAAAAACCAAGCCCAAGAGGTTGTATACAATTCTATTACAAAATATTCCTTATCCACATGTTGGTGCCCATGATGAGGTGGAACCAAAATCTTCAACTAATTATTAGTAGAAACAAAATCACTTGAGTCGTGCTGATATCATCCTGACACTTCCAGATGGACCCTAAGATATTCAGTCTTCTCTACACAACATTTCCCTTCTTGAAAAGGAAAATAGATCCCAGCAAGAAATAAGATTTCCCATGAATCAGAGGAAAATCTCAAACCTTTATGCCCCAGATCAGAGGAAGTGGAAAGGGGATCTTGGGGGTAAATATAATTTGTTGAGAAGGCATTGCATCTTCCATGTCATTGCAGAGATGACTGGCTACCAATCCTTGAACAAATCCTTCTTTTAGTTCCTTGTGAGCTCCCTCTTCAAACACTTTGCCAACAAATTGCTGAGTAAGAACATAGGATATGTCATGGAGGTCTTTTCCTGATAAGAAAAGGATTTCATGCACCCTTTGAAAATCCTCCAAACTTTCACAACCCCTCTGACAATTAGAAACCTCATACAAGAGAAAAAAAATCCATCCAGTGTCACAAAACATGCAACGAATCCATGTATAATTCTGTTTGAACACCATCTTCTCACTGATGAAAAATTGTTCTCAGAAAAATAAAGAAGATTGTATCCGTTTCTACCCATTCTATCACCAACCTAGTAAATTTATAATCAGAGTTCAACTCAAAGTGACGGTGCTAATCCATGTGAAGAGTCATCATCCTGATATTTTCTACTCATCTTGCCAGCTATGGATTCCAGCAATCATGCCTAAAACTCAGGTCATCATCATTTCTAGGCCATCACTCCATTGCCACATGCATATGTTCACCTTGTGTGAATGATTTTGTTCTGATCTTATTCCTTATTGAGTGTACATTCTTCTGCTTTAGGATTCCTATCAATAGGCAATCTCTAAATGCATCTGAGAACTCGTGATCCATCATATCTAAACCTAAAGCTTATCCCAATCCTTTCACCTCTCTGAGATATTGTCTTGGTCTAATCAGTCCTTTACCCAGCAAAAACCTCACACAAGCTTCCTCGGGGTGAGTCTACATTCAAACTTTAAACTCATCACCATCTATATTAAGTCGACAAGTCTGCACCCTATTCATCCTATCTTTCTCAACAGGCTACGACCAATATCCTTAATAATCCCTTTTAATTTTAAATTTGAAACCCAGTGGCAGATCTTACCCAACCTGGAAAATGAAATGATCATTATTGATCGATATGGCAATTGACCATCCATCTATATTCATGGACCCATAAAATCATGACTAATCAGTGCCATATCATCTTTCAACCAAACTCTATCAGTGACCCCACTATAGGTCTTCCTGGTCAGCCCGAGACACATAGCATCATCTCGTAATTTCACGCTCCATAACCTTCTTTCAACTTCTGTCGTGGGGATACGAGGGCCATCGAATATGCTCACACTTTATTGCTTCAATACAGTGCCCGTTAACCTTTACAGAATTAAAAGTCGGGCACCTTTTTGCCTTGAACATAACATCACCATTTATTTTGAACACGTGCCAATCGATAGGACTGTTAGTAAACCGGTCTTTACTGCCTGAGAACCGGTGACACAAGACTTTTTTTGGTAGGTTACAGGTTACACCGCAAGCTCATGCTTTTACACTGAAGACAAGTTGCATCATCTCGCAATGTTGTGGTATTTATCTTCACTACACTTTCAACCATGGGGAAGCGCAGACCGTTAGATTTGTTATGCTTTTATCGACCGACCAAAACACTTAGGATTTTTAGACTTAGGAAAAATGTGGGTGCGGGCACAAATATTAAATAAGAACAACTATAGGGAAATTTTTATGTGACTTTAGGAAAATCATTTCTAAAATTGGTCTAACACAAGTTAGCACTTAGGAAATGAAATGGCCCCGCCCATGGTAAACAACCCTTGGCCTTAGTGGGAAAAAGTAATGATGAGATATAAAAAGGTTGGGATTTTTCTTCATAAAGATTAGGAAAAATTGATAAACCCTAAACCCTAGACTTTTAACCTTGACAAAGGATACGAATAAAACCAGAATGATCAATATTTAAGCTCAAAACTGAAAATTCTCATGCAATCAATTTTCAGGGCTATCACAGTGCAAGGTGGAAATATAGCATAACTTTCATTCCACTCATCATGGAAATGAACCATCAGCGTGAGCATGTCTAGGTATCTAGGTTTATGCAAAGCATGCCCTTGGTTCACTCCCCAAGTTGCTTGATCATTCTGAGCCACACCTTAGGGACACTTTCCTTTAAGTGCTCAAAGTGTGAAAACCGTCAAACTTTGACATCATGTATCTCAGAGCCCATGGCATGTATGGATGAATTGTATACACCTATGGGGTCTTGTGGTGGATGAATACAAAAACCTTTCCCATTTTTGGACAACTCAATTTCATTTTCCCATGGTCACACTTTTTCTGTCGCATCAAAAACCGTCAAATGCATTCAGTGCAAGGTGGCAAAGTAGCATAACTTTGGTTCCTCTTGTCATGGAAACAAACCATCAATGAAAGCACATCTGGGTGTCTGGGTTTATGTTAGGTATGCCCTTGGTTCACTCCCCAAGTCACCCGATCATTCTGAGCCACACATTAGCGATGCTTTCTATTGAGTTCTCAAAGTGTGAAAAATTGTAAAAATTTGACATCGTGTAACTCGGAGCCTGTGGCATGTGTGGATGAGTTGTCTGAATCTATGGGGTCATTTGGTGGATGAATACAAAAACCTTTCCCTCTTTTGGACAACTCAATTCCATTTGCTCATGGTGAGATTTTTTTTGTCACACTGAAAACTGTCAAATGCATTGAGTGCAAGGTGGAAAAATAGCACAGATTTCATTCCGCTTGTTGCGACAATAAACCATCAGCGCGAGCACATCCAGTTGGCTGAGTATGTGCTAGGTCTACCCTTATTTTTCTCCCCAAGTTTCCTGATCATTCTGAGCCACACCTTAGCGACACTTTCCCTTGAGCACTCAAAGTATGAAAACTATCAAACTTTGACGTTGTGTATCTCAGAGCCTATGGCATGTATGGATGAAATTTATGAACCTACAGGGTTGTGTGGTGGATGAATACTAAAACCTCTCCCACTTTTGGACAACTCAATTTCATTTGCTTGTGGTCACTATTTTTCTGTCGCATCAAAAATTGTCAAATACATTCAGTGCAAGGTGGCAAAAGAGTATAACTTTTGTTCTGCTTGTCGTGGCAATGAACCATCAGTGAAAACTCATTTGGGTTTCCGGTTTTACACTAGGTATGCCCTTGGTTCGCTCCCCAAGTTGCCTAATCATTCTAAGCCACACCTTAGTGACACTTTCCCTTGAGTGCTCAAAGTGTAAAAACCATCAAAATTTGACGTCGCGTATCTCAGAGCTCATGGCATGTATGTATGAACCGTCTGAACCTATAGTGTCTTGTGGTGGATGACTACAAAAACCTCTCCCACTTTGGGGCAACTAAATTTAATTTGCTTGTTGTCACACTTTTTCTGTCACATAAAAACCATCAAATGCATTCAATGCAAGCTGGAAAAATAGCATAACTTTTGTTCTGCTCATCATGGCAATGAACCGCTAGTGCGAGTGCATCTGGGAGGCTGGGTTTACACTAGGTATGCCCTTGGTTCTAATCCCAAGTCACCTGATCATTTTGAGACACACCTTAGCAACACTTTCCCTTGAGCACTCAAAGTGTGAAAACCATCAAACTTTGACGTCGCGTATCTCAAAGCCTATGGAATGTATGGACAAACCATCTAAACCTATGGGGTCATGTGGTGGATGGCTAAAAAAATCTCTCTCCCTTTCTGACAACTAAATTTCATTTTCTCGTGGTCACACTTTTTTTGTCGCATCAAAAACCATCAAATGCATTCAGTGCAAGGTGGCAAAATAGCATAACTTTCATTCTGCTCATATTGGAAATGAACCATCAGTGTAAGAGCATTCAAGTGGCCATTTTTATGCTAGGTATTCCCTTGGTTTGTACCCCAAGTTGCTCAATCATTCCAAGCCAAACCTTAGCGATGCTTTCTGTTGAGCGCTCAAAATGTGAAAAACCATCAAACTTTGAAGTCACATATCTTGGAGCCCATGGAATGTATGGACAAACCATTTGATCTTATGGGGTTGTGTGATGGACGACTATAAAAACCTCTCCTATTTTTGGACAACTAAATTTAATTTTCTCGTGGTCACACTTTTTTTATCACATCAAAAACCATCAAATGCATTTAGTGTAAGGTGGCAAAATAGCATAACTTTCGTTCCACTTTTCATGGCAACAAACTATCAGTGTGAGAGAATTTGAGTGGCCAGGTTTACTTTCTAAGTCACCTAATCATTTCAAGCCACACCTTACTGACGCTTTCCCTTGAGTTCTCAACGTGTGAAAACCGTCAAACTTTGACATCACATATCTTGGAGCTCTTGACACGTATGGACAAGTCGTCTAAACCTATAGGTTCATGTGGTGGACTACTACAAAAACCTCTCCTACTTTTGGATAACTCAATTTCATTTTCTCATGGGACTCACACTTTTTTTATTGCATCAAAAACCATCAAAAGCATTCAGTGCAACGTGGCAAAATAGCATAACTTTCATTCCGCTTGTCATGGCAATGACCTACTAGCACAAGTGTGTCCAGGTGGTCGAGTTTACACTATTAATTCCATTGATTCAATCCCCAAGTCTCCCTATCATTCCGAGCCACACCTTAGTGATGCTTTCCCTTGAGCGCTCAAAGTGTGAAAATTGTCGCTTTGACATCAGGTATCTCAGAGCCTATGGAACATATGGACAAACTGTGTAAACCTTGGGGTTCATGTGGTGGATGAATACAAGAACCTCTCTCTCTTTTGGAGAACTCAATTTCATTTGCTCGTGGTCACACTTTTTCTGTCGCATCAAAAACCGTCAAATGCATTCAGTGCAAGGTGGCAAAATAGCATAACTTTGGTTATGCTTGTCATGGTAACAAATGGTTAGTGCAAGAGAATTTGAGTGGACAAGTTTACACTAGGTATTCCCTTGGTTTTCTCCCCAAGTTGCTTGATCATTCTGAGCCACACCTTAGTGACGCTTTTCGTTCAGTGCTCAAAGTATGAAAAACTATCAAACTTTGATGTCTCGTAACTTAGAGCCCATGGCATGTGTGGATGAGATGTCTTAACCTATGGGGTCATGTGGTGGAAAAATACAAAAACCTCTCCCACTTTCGGACAACTCAATTCCATTTGCTCATGGTGAGATTTTTCTGTCGCACTAAAAACCGTCAAATGTATTCAGTGCAAGGTGGGAAAATAGCACAATTTTCATTTCACTTGTTGTGACAACAAATGATCAATGTAAGCATGTCTGATTGGCCATGTTTATGCTAGGTATGCCCTTTTTTCTCTCTCAAAGTTTCCTGATCATTGTGAGCCACAACTTAGCGATGCTTTCCTTTGAGCGCTCAAAGTGTGAAAAAAATCAAATTTTGATGTCCTGTATCTCAGAGCCCATGTCATGTATGGATGAAATTTATGAACCTATGGGGTCATGTGGTGGATGAATACAAAAACCTCTCCCTCTTTCGGACAAATCAATTTCATTTTCTCATGGTCACACTTTTTTTGTCGCATCAAAAACCATCAAATGCATTCAGTGCAAGGTGGCAAAATAGCATAACTTTCATTCTTCTTGTCAAGTAAAAGTGTCACTAAGGTGTGGCTTGGAATGATCAGACAGCATGGGGAGAAAACAAATGGCATACCTAGCATAAACCTGGCCACCCAGATGTGCTCGCACTGATAGTTCATTGCCATGATGAGAAGAGTGAAACTTGGGGAGTGAAACAAGGGCATCAAAAATCATCAAATGCATTTAGTACAAGGTAGAAAAATAGCAAAAATTTCATTTTGCTCATTGTGGAAATAAAACTTCAACATGAGCATGTCTGGGTGGATGGGTTTACGCTAGGTATTCCCTTGGATCGATCCCCAAGTTGCCTGATCATTCTGAGCCACACCTTAGCGACGCTTTCCTTTGAGTGCTCAAAGTGTGAAAACTGTCAAACTTTTACATCATGTGTCTCAAATCTCATGGCACATATGGAAAAATAGTCTAAATCTATGGGGTTGTGTGGTGGAGGACTACAAAAACCTCTCCCACTTTTGGACAACTCAATTTCATTTGCTTGTGGTCACAGTTTTTCTGTAGCATCAAAAACTGTCAAATGCATTCAATGCAAGGTGTCGAAATAGCATAACTTTCATTCCACTCATCATGGAAACAAACCATCAGTGTGAGAGAATTCAGGTGGTTGGGTTTATGCTAGGTATGCCCTTCGTTTGCTTCCCATGTCACCCGATCATTCCGAGCCACACCTTAACAATGCTTTCCCTTGAGTGCTCAAAGTATGAAAACTGTCAAACTTTGACATCGCATATCTCGAAGCTCGTGGTATGTATGGACAATTCATTTGAACCTATGGGGTTTTGTGGTGGACAAATAAAAAAACCTCTCTTACTTTCAAACAACTGAATTTCATTTTCTCATTTTCACACTTTTTCAGTTGCATAAAAAACCGTCAAAAGCATTCAGTGCAAGGTGGCAAAATAGCATAAATTTTGTTTCACTTGTCATGGAAATGAACTGTCAGTGTGAGAATTTCCAAGTGGCCAGGTTTATGCTAGGTATGCCCTTGGTTCATTCCCCAAGTCACCCGATTATGCTGAGCCACACCTTAGTGACACTTTCCCGTGAGCGCTCAAAGTGTGAAAACCATCAAACTTTGATGTTGTGTATCTTGAAGCCCGTGGAATGTATGGAAAAAATTGTCTAAACCTATGGGTTCATGTGGTGGATGAATACAAGAACCTCTCTTAGTTTTAGACAACTCAATTTCATTTGCTTGTGGTCACACGTTTTCTGTCGCATAAAAAACTGTCAAATGCATTTAGTGCAAGGTGGCAAAATAGAACAACTTTGGTTCCACTCATTGTGGAAATGAACCTTCAATGCAAGTGCATCTGGGTGGCCAAGTTTATGCTAGGTAGCCCTTGGTTCACTCTCCAAGTTGCCTAATCATTTCGAGCCACATTGTAGCGACGCTTTCCTTTGAGTGCTTAAATTGTGATAAACTGTCAAAGTTTGATGTCATGTAACTCGAAGCCAGTGGAACGTGTGGATGAGTTGTCTGAAATTATGGGGTTATGTGGTGGATGAATACAAAAACCTCTCTTAATTTTAGAGAACTCAAATCCATTTGCTCGTGGTGAGATTTTTTTTTGTCGCACTAAAAACCATCAAATGCATTCAGTGCAAGGTGGCAAAATAACACAACTTTTGTTTTGCTTGTTATGACAACAAACCATCAGTGCAAGCACATCTAGTTGGTTGCATTTATAGTAGGTATGCCCTTGTTTCTCTCCCCAAGTTTCTCAATCATTCCGAGCCACACCTTAGCGACGCTTCCCTTGAGCACTTAAAGTGTGAAAAACCGTCAAACTTTGATGTGTAACTCAAATCCCGTGGCACGTGTGGACAATTTGTCTAAACCAACGGGGTCATGTGGTAGATGACTACAAAAACCTCTCTCTCTTTTGGCCAACTCAATTCCATTTGCCCATGCCTAGGCTTTTTTTATCGCATAAAAAACTGTCAGATGCATTCAATGAAAGGTGGCAACATAGTGCAACTTTTTTTATGCTCGTTGTGGGTAGGAACTGTCAGTGAGATCACATCTGGGTGGCTTGGTTTATGGTAGGTATACCCTTGTTTTTTCCCCTAAGTTGCCTGATCATTTCAAGCCACACCCTAGCAACACTTTCTCTTCAGTGCTCAAAGTGTGAAAAACTGCCAAACTTTCACATCGCGTATATCGGAGCCCATGACGCATATGGATGAGTCGTTTGAACCCATGAAGTTGTACGGTGGGAACCTACAAAAACATCTCTCTTTTGGACAATTTAATTCCATTTTCTCATGGTGAGACTTTTTGTATCGCATAAAAAACTATCAAATACATTCAGTGAAAGGTAGCAACATAGCGCCACTTTCTCATTGATTTATTAATAAAAAACATAGTGCCACTTTCATTCTGGTTGTTGTGGGTATGGACCATCATGCGAGTGAATCTAGGAGGCCAGGTTATTGCTAGGTATGGAATTCATTTAGTTGCAAGTCGCTCGATCATGATTTTAATTTATTTTTAAACACGATGTAATCATTTTGATTTTAGTGTGAATGGGTATAAATAAAAGTTATTTGAATTTTGAAAGTAGTTTATAGGGTCTAGATTTAATGTAAGATTTGACATCTAGCTTATACTTAAAGAAAAAGGAAAACCTATTTAAAAGAGTAATTTATTTCTTAAGCATATATGTAGACTAGTGTAAAATAAGACTTTCTAACTTAGTCTAACACTAATAAACTAGCTCTAACTTAAGTGAAGAGACTACTTATTGAAACTAAAAATGTAACTAGGATATTGTTACTGTAATACCCTAAAAATGGTCATCTAAACCATGGGCCCCTAATCTCAACAACATCACCAAGGTCCTAACCAAAGGCAATCAAATAAACCTTGGGCACATTATTAATTCCTCAATCATCAAAAATCACATGGCAAATCAATTACTCAATATTAATTAAATATTCATTTAATTGATTGAATCATTTCCAAGAATATCATTTTGATCAATTATCCTATTTTAATTTATTAAATATCCTTGCATATTTAATTAATTAATAAATTTTCCATTTAATCATGCAAAAGGAATTAATTTATTACAAAAGAGGAATTAATTACAAAGCAAGAGTTGAATTGAAAATTAATCAAAAATAATTGAATTGAATTAGAAATCAAACTTGAGATATTATTTCTTTTTCTAAATTTAGAACTTGAAATCACAAAGGCAATTAAATTGAATTATTGGATTATTCTCTAAAATTAGAACTCAAAGCTTTTTGGAAAAAGAAGTTCAATTGCATTGAAAAGACATTTTTCTTGAATAAATCAAATATATGCATGGAATTATCTATTTTTATCACAAAAGCATGGAATTAATTAAACCTTATTTCTAATGCAACTTGAACTTCTTATTTAAATGCATTTCAATTAAACTATAATTGGAATCTATCTCAAGGTTAACTGAACCTGATTTCTCAATTATTTTCAATTAATCCTAAATTGAGCTTTTTTGTAATTCTCTATAAATTCAGCCTTCAGCTCTCATTCCAATTAACCCCAGAGATTTTTGAGAACACGCTTGGAGATTATTATCATGCTAATTTTGCTTTGGAGTCATTGAAGATCATTATGCTTTTTTAGATTATTTGCATCCATATTGCTTGAATCCATATTGCTTGAATCCATTTTGTTTGAATTCATTATTGCTTGAATTATTCATCCATCTTGCATCCATATAGTTTAATATCATATAGATTAAATCCTTCATCTTGGTGTAGTCTAGTCACTGGTATTGCTTATAAAATATCTGAGAGCAATCTTATACTCGCATCTTTTAGAAGGCAATTAGTCACTTTGTTATGGTTTATTACTTATTGATTATTGATCACTAACATACATATAATGACTTAATTGAAGTGTTGTGCTTGCAGCTACAAACCCTTTTTCACACACACATCTGTGGTGCCCACCGTGGGGCCGAAGACTACATTTTTCAGTCTCCAAGACTGACTACTTATTTTTTTGTTATTTTCTAGATTTCAGATTTTTTGGATTTTTGTCCGTACATCTCGTACGATGATTTTCACAAGCTGAAATGATAAACTGCAGGTATCATAAGAGTAGGAATCCTATATCATACGAGAGGGAATCTCGTATCATACAAGCTAAAACTCTATCGTACGACTCTGTGTTTTCTGGTTAAAAAAGCAAATTTCATGATTTTGGTTTTCTGATTCAAATTGATTATTTTGACGACTGACCCTGACTGTTTATCTATCTATCTCAAAAAAAAATTCACAACCTAATCAGTTTTTTGTAGAATTCTTGTCGAACAAAGACAATATGACTACTGATTCATTGTCTTTATAGGTTGCCTAAGGAAAGTCGACCAAACATCGTTTATTCTTTCAATTCATTTTTAGGTACCTAAATTGCTATTTGGTTAAAGAACAAATCTATCTTTCATGTTTTTAGAAGATTCTGAGAGGTAGGAGAGTATGCTCTTGTCTTTTTCTAGAGAATCAGAAATCTAGACCCTTGAGGCTTTTTCTTTGTTTGAGATTTGTACATCTTTAGTAGGCCTGCCCTCCCGAGGGGTTGAAAAACTCTTAAAGCCGTTACGGTTGGTGTGAGGGGAACGACCTAAGTGGAAACGGATAAATGCCAAGTACTCCAACCCACTATAAAATAAACATGATCTGATGAAAATCAAGTCAACAACAATGCTCGGGAATAGCTCTCCTCCGTACCTTCGGGTATATTAAACCTTGGTTTTCAAGGTTGGGAGACCTATTAATTGAGTTTATACCTTGACGCGCCAAACGAATCCCTTACTAGTTCCAATTAAAATTAGAAGCTACCTGGTTCATCTCCGAAAGGGGGATAATCTTTGTGCAAGAGAGATAGTAACTTTCCCAAGATACTTGTGATTTTGTGCCCCCAATTAGCATTTGGAGTCGGATAATATGACTTTGAGAATCCATTGCATGAGACTCAATGGCCATATTATGATTAGCTATTGGGTGTGTACCTGAGTCTACAAGCAAAGGTTTTCTTTCCTCACCAAATTCCTTAGGGTTTGCATGCTATGATTTGAGTTACTATTTATACTACGTGTTTTCTGTGTTTTCATCCCTAAAACAAAAATTGAAATACCAAAATTAGAGATTAGAAACACTGTCTGTGTCAGAACTAGTCCATCCTAAGTTGAAACTCTATCCATGTCAGAACTTGTCCATCCTAAGTCAAAACTCTGTCTGTGTCAGAACTTGTCCATCCTCAAGTCAAAATTCTATTCAAAACTAGTCTATCCTAGTCAAAATTTAGTCCATCTTAGAATTGGTCATACTCAGTTGTCATACTCAGTAATCGAAAAAAAAAAAAAAGCTTAGAATTTTTAGTCTCTGCTTTATGAACAGTCGTACGAGTCTGGTAAATTGTTGTCTTGTACCAAATCCTATGTCGTACGAGTCTTTTGATTTGTCATCCTGAACCAGATCTTGTGCCATATGAGTCTTTTCATCTGTCATCTGGAGCTAAATTCTATGTCATATGATATAGAACTACACTGATTCTTTTATCGTCTTGCACATACCCATCTATCGTACAGTATGAGGCAACAACCCGTACAAAATAAAACCGTTGTCATCCTATAGCTGCTAAATTGTCATCCGGTTCATAAAATCCTGTTGTACAAGTCTTTGGTTTTGTTAGAACAAAACAATAAAACTTGCCTAAAAGTAGTTTATAGCGAACATAATACTAGTTATCATCATCTTAAGCATAAACAGATCAAGACAGTGTACCTCTGCCATTTGTGTTGCATGATTTGGTCGATCATCTTTCAACTAGTTCAATCAACTACCTATCAAACCCAAGTCACTTAGATAACATCTTACACAGGATAGATCATTCCTGAAACCAGACTGAATCTTAGTAACTACTCTCAAATCAACTTATATAAATGTCTTATATAGGATAGATCTATCCTGAAACCAGACTAAATATCAGTTGTTTCTCTCAAACAATATGTTAACCAAACAACTAGCTCTGAAATTGATCTTGACCTTTGCATCACAAACAACTTTAGGTCACACTAATCCATAAAAATGTCTACTCAAACCATAAGCTCTTCTAAAAATTCTGACAAAAGTAAGAAACCCATGACTACTTTGGCTCAACAAATTCAAGCTCTCAAGAGAGAAATATATGATATTCAACATCAAAGAAAAGATTTAATGACCCCTCTTGAGATAAAATTTCATGATATCAAGAACACTAGACTTCAAGAAATGCTAAAACAATTACGTAAGATGGAATAGACAGTAATTGAAAATCAAAAGCCAAATATCATACAAAATCACAAGACACCTTCACCAAGATAAAAAGACATCTATTCCCAAGATAGATAGTTTACACCTTTGGGGCAATCTATTGAGTCAGCTTTGGAAGAGCTTCTTAAGAACAATCTTATCATATTGCCTAAAAAGACCACATGGGGATGTGAAGTTTGGAGTAATTACTGTGCATACCATAGACATAACAAACATAAGACTTCACATTGCCTAGAATTAAAACATAAAATTCAAGACCTCATTGATGATGGTGTTATCAAAATTGAGGATCCTAATGACTCACCTAAAGAGAAACCAGATGTCATTACCAAGCATGATCAAAATGATGAACCTGTGTCTAGAAAGGCTCCATATGTGGCCTCCATCTCTTCCATGATGCCTTCATGTCCTGAAGCTTCTCAACAACAATCCATACCATCTGCTTCAAACAATGAACCTAATGATGAAACTTTTCATGTTGACCTTTAGGGTTTATCTCCCATGGAAATCCAAGCCAATCTCAATCTTGATATAAGTTCCTCATATGATTTAAAAATCCCAGATCCTAGGCCATCATGCAAAAAGATGGAGACCTTCCAAGAATCCCCTATGCCTATGCAAAATCCTATTCCTTCCTTGGAAGTGGTTCCATGCCAGGATGATAATTTGAAAAATGAAGAAACAAGTCCTATCATAAATCAAGATCAAGAAACCAAAGCTCCTCAATCCCATCCAATGGTTGAAAAGGATCTTACCCCACTAGAATCCCATGAGGATCCCATTATACCTTTCCATTTCTTCCAAGATGATACCCTTCCATCTCAAGAGAAAAGCATCCTTCCTAAGCAAGATCATAATGCCTCTTCCACATTTTCAAATGACCCTATTCAAAATGGAGAGTCAAACACCCTTCCTATTCTATGCAATGGTACTCTTCCATGTCAAGATAAAAGTATACCTTCATCTCCTTGTCATAATCCTCGACTTTCACCTCAAGGATCCATCATGCCTACAAAGCCCTCTCATGATCCTAAAAGTCAAAATATTTATAAACGTAAAGGGGTAGACCTTCACAAGCAAGAACCCCTCCATGTTAAAGAAAATATCAAGGGTCATGGGCTCAAAAGGATACAAAGGCCCACTGAGAAAAAGAAAGAAAAATCAAAAGCTATATGGGTTCCTAGGGCACTGGTAGAAGCAATGCATTCTGAGAAACTACAAAAGAATGGAAAATTGAAAACCATGTGGATCCCTAAGCATCTCCTTGAAGCACAACTATCTAAAGAAAAATCCAAATCCAAAGCCAAGATTATTGTTCCTCCATTCAAACCTTCCAAATCCATTTCTCCATCACCTCTTTCATCTATTTTGGATGCTCATGTTCCAAAATCCTTGGTTTTTCCTCCATCCAAATCTCAAAATCTGAGATCCTCTTTTCCTCCATCAATCCACTATCCCTCCAGATGTGTGCCAATGGTGATATCACAAATGTTTCCATTCACTCATGCACCAAACTTTCAACATCTGATCCATTATCCAATACCTCCTTTTCATCCTTCTATACCCCTTATCCAATCTTTTGCATAAGACTTTACCCTAGTTTCATCACAAAATCCAAAAAACAAAGGAAATCAACATTAGAGATGTTGGACATGTACACTTAGCTGAGTCCTTCTTAGACAGACCTCTTTATGTTGGACCAATGAACTACTTACACAAAACTCCCTAACCCTATGAACAACATGCACCTTAAACAATACTATATCTAAGGGTTGGGTTAGTTCAGATTTTTCTTCTGCATTGCATATCATTTTATTCGAAGCACTGCATCACATATAGTTTTTAAATGCATCACATTCATAAAGTTTTTGCATTTGCATATAACAACATCAATAAAACAAGGCAACTATCCAAGTTTATCATTTGTTTACATTTAAGACAAACAAAGGTTGTCTCCTTTCTTAGATATTCAGACATGAAGTCCTTGAGGTCATAAGGTCATTCATTTTTAACATTACCCTGTGACAATCCTTTACTTATGGTTGGGTAGTGATTTCACTATTTGAGACTTGTTAACCCAAAATCTATCAATTTCTATATCTCAAACACATTAACAAAATCTCTAACTCATTCTAGACACCTAGTTGATCATATAAATAGTGAAAAATCTAAAATTCTACTTTAGCACCACTATAATTGTCACACCCAAGTAGGTTTCATTACTTACACGTCAAAGCAAGAAAAAAAAAAAAGAAAAAAGTGTTATGCCAAATATTCATCTCAAGGCAAAAGAGAAATGATATATAACTGTAATACCATTCATACAAAGTGCGACAAAAATATTGACTATGAGAACATAAGAGTAACTCCATCAGGGCTATGGACGCCTTCTAGCAATGGAGCAATATTTGAGAAATTATAGTTTATAACCTCGTCGGAGCTCTCAAGGCTTGCTTGCAGCGAGGCTCTATTTGGGATGCTTTTGAATTTAGAATAACCCACATAGCTAGTCATATAGGATGCTAATGATCTTTAGTGAACACAAGAGCGGGAATTAACTCATTTGCACTCACATGGGAAAAAGAAGATCAAAGTTTCAAGAACCAATGGGGAATTTTTCTACGTCTCCATTTGTAAATCATAGTCATTAAGTGTGTTAATTTGGATGTTCCAAGGGACCTTAAGGGTTGATTGACTACTTATCTATGAAATGTTTTGTACCTCCAATTGAATTGGTGTATTACAAAGTGCTAAACAAACACAACCATCATTGTTCAAATAGGAAATGCATCTTCATCATGCATATTGCATTAACATAGGTCATATAAAAAATCATTGTCTCCATATGCATTGTACAGATCATCATGTCATATAGGTCTGTATACTGGGGGCATAGCTGAGAAAATTAAAAAAACATAAAATGTTTTGAAGAAACTTCTAAAAATCATAAAATGTCCTGAACAAAATCCTAAAAATAAAAAACTCACAAAAAAACAAACAAACTCAAAATCAAAGTGAGAAAGCATAGACTATCCTTCAAACCAAATCAACAAAAAACAAACTCTCAAAGTCTGTAATCAAACTTATCTCATGTCTTGTTAATATATCTATCAAACTCTATCAAACATCAACATGTCTTATACAAGAAAGGGTACACTCGAAACTAGAGAAATCGGTCTTATACAGGGTACTCACTCTTTGAAACCATACATTCATATCAATGATCATCAAATCAAAACAATGACATTGATCAATATTGTTGTGGGATTTTATCCAGGTTCATCTTATCTCCTGTACTGAAGTGTTGCATCTATGCTTTCACTTGTACATATATTTCAGTCACTTTTGTGACATCTTGGTTCATTGAAACCCTCATGACTTGAAACTAATAAATGTCCTAGTCTTAGGTTAATTGGCAGAGCACATCACATATCCTAAGTAGTGTCAACCAAGTCATCTTTCCATCAGTGAAACCTGGTCATCCACTCTGAGTCAGTCACCTGTCTCCTAACTACCAAAGAGTTTTATCACTGAGAACACTAAGAGGAGCAAGGATTGGGGGCATAATATTTTCTTTGTTTTATGCTTGTAGGAATGATCCCAATGATCTGGAAACATATAAATTAGCTGGGTGTATGTGATAACAGCCTTCACAACAAGGTGAAATCAACTCACATACCTCGAATCCGCTCATTTGTATGCTATAGGGAGGTCCACATCATTTCTTTGTTTGTTTTGAGGGAATTTCTTTATGATGCAATTCGGGTCCTTGTGAAATCTGTCCAAGGATATGAATGAAAAAAGGGTCATCGTGGACAAGATAATAAATATTGCACATTGAAAAAGAAAGGAACTCTAACCTTCCTGTTGTGTTTGTTATGCTCGGTGATGAATCTTAAGCATTTTAAATCTAGTGGCTAGGTTTAGGTTGCATTTTGCATATCATTCTGCATTTTTTGTGAATCTAGAGTGATTTCAGTATGTAATAATCTCTTTGTCTTCTGAATGAGAGTTGAAAGCATCATCATTTCTTACGCTAAGTGGTATGTTTATCATCATTTCTTCGATCGAGTACTTGTGTTTTGAGATGTTTAGCTGCATACATAAACATTATATATAGATTCATACATTTCATTATTCACTCATTTGCATTCATCTTATTGCATAGAAAATAAAAATTTGCATTTTATTATTCACTCATCTACATTCATCTATTTGCATATGAAAAGAAATAAAAATAGACATCCATAATCATTTGCATTAAATACTAAAAATAAATGCATACATATAGAATAAAGCATATAAAAGACATCTCATAAATCAATTGACACAAGTATGATGAAGTCAAAATGGATCTCGCATATATATATATAACGTATAAAGTCTAAGAGTACAAAATGATATCGAATGACATATACAAACTCCCATTGGAGCAAGAATCATATAGGCTACAAAAAAATGGGTGTCTACAAAAAAATATCTGAGCTACAAAAAGAATATCTAGCTCTTGGCCTCTCCCTCATCACCTAGTGGAGGAGGTGGAGCTTGATGACCGGGATCCTGACGAGGTGCCCGAGCTCCCTTTGAACATTCCATATACTGCGAGTAGGCTATAACCTGCTGCACAATTGGAACTGCAACACTATATGTTGCAACATAGTAGGTTGCCCTACTAGTATGGAGAAGGACCTCTTGTTGCAAGGCCTATATCTCTATTAATCTTTGCTCTTATCTTTGAGATCTGGGGATCACGCTCAACCCTAAGATCAACAAGTTGTTGGTCTCGCTCCACCAACCGAGTCTGAGACACTGCCAACCGTGACTGCAACTCTGCAAGATGTACTCTCATCAATCACCCTATGTTAGTCCCCTACTCTCTCACAAGCTCTCCACCCACATCTCCACCTCCAAATCCACCCTACTCCTCACGCTACTGCTGAACCTCTCTTGGAGTTGCTCGCTCCTCCTCAGCTCTACCCAATCTCACTCCTACACGCCCTAGGGATCCACCCTCACCCCTCTGCTGTCCAACCCCAGCTGAAACCCTGCTACTACGAGCACCAGGATTGCCACCTGCCTGCATCTGAGCCTCGACTCTTTGTCCTTGTCCCTGGCCCTGTCCTGGTGCAGGGGCATCATCCTCAATATCCTCTATGCAGGGAGCCTGCTCACCCGGATCTGTAAACCTAGGAAATGGATGTTGTTGGAACCAATCTCTATACTAATGCATACAAGTAGGGACCACCATTTTCTGCATAGAAGGCTTTTTGAATTTTCAAACTTGGAGGGTTAAAATGATTTGAAAATGACACTTTTGTCCCATATATAGCCAAAAACCTAATTTTTCAACTTGCTCAGATGGACATGAAAATTATACCCTTAGCTAATTTGCCCATTCTGATTCCATTTTCAGGATCGAAATCGAAATTTGAGATCATTCTACTAGTTAATTTCAAAATTTGGATCACTTAGTGCATTTTTCATCAAATGCTCATTCTTTGTTTACATTGTGCTCAATTTCTCATGAATCACCGTTGAATCTCAATTTCAATTCTACACAACTTTGCGATCAATTAAACATAATTGCCAAATTTTCAAACATTCCTCAGGATCAATTTGTGCTCAAAATAACTTATCATTGCCAACAATTGCCTATAATGTACCCTTGTTATCTTTCAATTTCATTCCTGAGGGGGCATACTCACGACCTTATGACCTCACATCTCACATCTTGAGAATTTTTTTTTTAGTCTTTATCAAAAGTCGAGCAAAAAAATATTTTCAACTAAAGAAAATCAATTCTTATTGCTAAGGGGCATCTTAGCTTCATCACTTCACATCAAGTTGAGATCTCTCAATCATCTGAATTGAATCAATCACTAGGGGCATATTAGTTTCATCGCTTCAAATCAAGCTAATATTTGTCTTTCATGTAAATCAATGTGTTAATGTTGATCAGTTTCATCACTTTTCATCAAGCTAATTATTCGTTTAAACTTAATCAAAAGTTTAAATAGTATCTTTGATCACACGCTAAATCTAAGCAAGTGTTTAGTTTCATCACTTCAAATCAAGATGGACAGTTTATTTTTCGCTCATCGTATCTTCATCCATCAAGTTCAAGATCAATTTTTATCTTTTCTTGCTGTGTCTAGATCAGTCAAGTTCTAGATTAGTAAGATCCACTTCTTGATCAATCAAGTTCAAGTTTGGTATCTTTTGTTTTCTATTGTTCCTCAGTTCAATCAAGTTTAGGATCGATATCACTTTAATCAGACTTCATTCAGCTTCATCGCGTCGAATCAAGCTAAACACCTTGCTCTTCATCTAGTTCGTGATCAATTAAGTTCAGAACTGACATCTCCTAGACATCACACATTCTTTGAACCAACGCGCTGCTCACACATTAATTCAAAGAGTGGCAAATGTAATACCCTAAAAATGGTCATCTAAACCATGGGCCCCTAATCTCGACAACATCACCAAGGTCCTAACCAAAGGCAATTAAATCAACCTTGGGCACATTATTAATTCCTCAATCATCAAAAATCACATAGCAAATCAATTACTCAATATTAATTAAATATTTATTTAATTAATTGAATCATTTCCAAGAATATCATTTTGATCAATTATCCTATTTTAATTTATTAAATATCCTTGCATATTAATTAATTAATAAATTTTCCATTTAATCATGCAAAAGGAATTAATTTATTACAAAAGAGGAATTAATTACAAATCAAGAGTTGAATTGAAAATTAAACAAAAAGAATTGAATTGAATTAGAAATCAAACTTGAGATATTATTTCTTTTTCTAAATTTAGAACTTGAAATCAAAAAAGCAATTAAATTGAATTATTGGATTATTCTCTAAAATTAAAACTCAAAGCTTTTCGGAAAAAGAAGTTCAGTTGCATTGAAAAGACCTTTTTCTTGAATAAATCAAATATATGCATGGAATTATCTATTCTTATCACAAATGCATGGAATTAATTAAACCTTATTTCTAATGCAACTTGAACTTCTTATTTAAATGCATTTCAATTAAACTATAATTGGAATCTATCTCAAGGTTAACTGAACCTGATTTCTCAATTATTTTCAGTTAATCCTAAATTGAGATTTTTTGTAATTCTCTACAAATTCAGCCTTCAACTCTCATTCCAATTCACCCTAGAGATTTTTGAGAACACAGTTGGAGATTATTATCACACTAATTTTGCTCTGGAGTCATTGAAGATCATTGTGCTTTTTTAGATTATTTGCATCCATATTGCTTGAATCCATATTGTTTGAATTCATTATTGCTTGAATTATTCATCCATCTTGCATCCATATAGTTTAATATCATATAGATTAAATCTTTTATCTTGGTGTAGTCTTGTCACTGGTATTGCTTATAAAAAATCTGAGAGCAATCTTATACTCGTATCTTTTAGAAGGAATTAGTCGCTTTGTTATGGTTTATTACTTATTGATTATTGATCACTAACCATACATATAATGACTTAATTGAAGTGTTGTGCTTGCAGTTACAGACCCTTTTTCACACACACAGTTACTATTGTTTGTCTCCATGGACTACGACAAAATATAAATTCTAGGCATGAAAATAAATATATTTATTAGTTACCAAGTTATGAAGTTGAATTATCAAACAAGAACTGATTTTAATTAATAAATACATAATAAGAATTGTAGACAAAACCTATAGAATTATAATTTTTCACATACAAAATGTTTCTACAATTAGAGAAAAACAATTTCAATCATAAAATTTATATGTGATTTTGGATAATAGTTGTAATATAATTTGCATTAACCAAAATAGTCATAAAGTTATAAAATGTTTCATGTCAATAAGAGTATAGCATATATATCCAATACAATGAGATGAGCTTGCCAAAAGCCATATGGCAATAAAATGTCACATATACATAATACATATTATAGGCTCAAAAATGCCATTAAGGCATACATTAAAGGCCCCTAGCCTACTGATTTCCTACTAGCACCAAGAAAATATATCACGAGCTACCCTCGACTGTCGAGGGGATGGAGATATATGCGATGTTGGCATCATTTGAATGCTCTCACTAGTCCTCCTTTCTAGACTTCTCTAGAGCTCTAGCTGATACAATCAAAACTATAAACATCAATATATAATATATATGAAAAATGAATTGTATAATGACAAATAATAGAACAATTACTTACTGCAAACATATAATCACTCTGTTCATCCACAATGGGGGGACGATCATGCTCAGGAGTGACAAGGCCCTACAACAAGCAGTATGATAGAAATTAAATTACATACAAGTATGATTATATTTTTCAATATAGATGATTAAGAGAACAATTGAAATTTATTAGTTTGTTTGATACATCTGTCAACTTCTGAACTTGCTACTACTACTATAGAAACACCATGATCCACTGTAGCTCGAACATCAGGAGGAGTATCTAATGTCAACAACTAAAAATGAAACAATAACTATTATTCAATTATCAAAACTACTAAACTTGTTTTACCACACCGTCAATGAATAAAGGTTACCTCGGTGTAAGTGCCTCGATAAACTTCACTGTGAGGTGTCATTGTCAAATCTCCAACACCAAACTATTTGACATCTAAAGTGACTTATGAGAAAACCATTCATGTAATGTTGACTATTCACATGTAAAAGTTGAATTATTTACTGGAAACCTACTCGATCACTCGATGGTGTCATGTAAAACATGGCTGGGGGAATGTCATGGGTATTAAAAACACTTTGACCCTACATTTTTTATCACAATCATTGTACTAATTTAGTTATTCTAACACTTCAAAATAAAATTTAATAAATAAAATTAAATGTGTATGATAGGAATTCTGGAATCATCAAAGCAAATAGTATTAGTAATCTAGCTCAATCACGAAAGCTCAAATGCAATGATCAATCCTAAACACACTCAATAAAGACATGAAAACAAGACATTCAAGATTGAAAACTAAGCAAACCAAATGAAGACTTGAATATCTCCTTCATGTGGCTCCATTGTCCTTTTTTCTCCTTCAAATAGGTTTGTTTGTGGCTCTCACCTACTAGTGCATAAGCATGATGTGAAAGCAAGTAGATAAGATTGTAGCGCAAGAATACTCGAAGCATGATTGATTCGACCAGGTAGGGATCTTGATTGAAGAAAATCATCCAATTTATAGACAAATTGGAGAAAAGATCAAATTAGCATGAAGAGATTTGAATGGAAATTGCAAATCAAGAATGTCAATTATGACAAATTATGACAAATTTGCACTTTCTATGCAAGATTGATTGATTGATAATTCATGACAAAATTATGACAAATTTCTATGTCAAAATTGATTGATTGTCAATTATGACAAATTGAAATGTCATTCCCATGAAATTAGGAGGAAAAACAGGAGAGAATTGAAAAATAGATGAAATAGAAATTAGGAAATTAGGAATTAGGAGAAATTAGGTAAATCAATTAATAATTTGTCATTTATTAATTAATTCACAAAAAGAGGAATAATTAGTTAGCCAATTAAATAAACATTTAATTATGACACAAAGACTTAGGATAAATAAATAATTTATTAATCCTAGAGGGGGAATGACAAACAGGGTTAAATGAATAAAATCATGAAACCCTAAAAGATGAATTAGAAATGCAAGGATGACAATTAGGTCCTGACAAAAGATAATTGATGTCAATTCGATTTGATCATGATTCTGACTTGATAAATGACCAATGCTGATAAGAGATTTGATTGATAAATGCACCAATTGACAAGGAACAATGACTAATTGATCCAAATTGACATAATTAAGAAGGACGATGATCGATGTCAAATCGATCGCAAAATGACAAAAATGACAACGATCAATGACAAAATAGATTGCAAAACAACAAGATTGAAAATGACCACGATCGATGACAAATAGATCGCAAAGCGACAAGATTGAAAAGAGGACAATGATCGATGACAAAATCGATCGCAAAATGACAAGATTGAAAAAAAGACAAAACCCTAATTAGGATTGACAATGTCCAAAATGATGACAAATGAGCTTGCACATTGATACGACAGGATAAGATTGATCAAAATCATGACTGAAGTTTGTTATCGATAAGACCAAAATTGAAAGTGACATAAATGAAGAAATGCAGAAGAAAGACTCGATGCTCACAAATGATAAAGACCAAGTGCGAATCATAGAAGAAATGTTAATGCGACACAAAAACCCTAAAATAAGGCAATGCACAAATGTTAAAGTACAATCGCAAAGCGACAAGATTGAAAAGAGGACAATGATCGATGACAAAATCGATCGCAAAATGACAAGATTGAAAAGAGGACAAAACCCTAATTAGGATTGATGATGTCCAAAATCATGACAAATGAGCTTGCACATTGATACGACAGGATAAGATCGATCAAAATCATGATTGAAGTTTGTTATCGACAAGACCAAAATCGAAAGCAAGATAAATGAAGAAATGTAGAAGAAAGACTCGATGCTCGCAAATGATAAAGACCAAGTGCGAAGCATAGAAGAAATGTTAATGCGACGCAAAAACCCTAAAATAACGCAATGCGCAAATGTTAAAGTACGACTCCGCAAGCGTTGACCATTTTTAGACATCTACATTTTGCCCCTCTTTGAGACAATGTGATTCTAAGCTTTGTTTCAAAGAATAATAATGAAAATACCCGAAATGCTGACAATGACATATGGATGCCCCCTCGAGGAATTGGCCGGAAACATCTAGAAAAGAGGCCAATTGATCGATAAGAATGATAGAAAATGATAGGAGCAAATAGACTAACAATCAGGGATCGGATGCACAAATGACAAGCAATTGAAAGTGCAAAAAAACGCAACCAGCATAAGATGGAGAGGGTGCACATCCATCTATGCACTGAAAAAGATCTATAAATGAGACAAAGAGAGTGAAAATTGCTCATTTGCACTAGCCAAAGAGGAGAATTTGTTGCTCTGGAAAAGGACACTTGCAGAGAGATAGAAAAAATTCCAATGGCAGATCACCTCGAAGAACATCTACGCACGTACAGATGACCGGACAACGCGGGAGCAGTGGTATGTATCTCAAAAACCCATATTTTCAATTTTATGAATTTGACTGGCTTGCGGGACATTGCGAGGCCCACAAGGAATGCAGAAACTGACTTATGTGCTTGTGTAGGGTGAATTCTGTGCTTGTGTAGGGGACACAGGTGTAGGTTGTGTTACACAAGCGTAGGACTTATCACACAGGCGCAGTTGTGCATTATGAACCCTAATTTAATCAAAAATGGCATGCGAATGATCCGAAAAGGGGGGATAAGGGTAGGATAGGTCAAAAGAGATTAGAAACACCCTGATTTGTGGATGAAATGAGGAAATGTAACCTGTAGGAGAAAACCCTAAAACTGACAAAATATGCCCCAATTGTGATGCAGAGTCGACAGTATCCATTGATCACGCGAGAGAACCGACCTGACTGCTTCATGTTACGACATAGACTCAGGAGCATGGATAGAGATACATTAGCAAGACTTGGGATATACTATATCACATTCATGCCCGAGATTAGGGCAAACACAGGACTGCTTACTGCATTGGCATAGCGATGGCACTCGGAGACTTCCTCATTCCATCTGGCGACTGGAGAGGCGATGGTGACACTAGAGGATGTATGGCGTATCCTCCGCATTCTGATTCATGGAGAGAAGGTAGAGTATGACCCAGTGATATGGAGAGATGTGTTGTGTAGATTATTTGAGTGCGATGCAGATGATCTAGATATCGTAGAGAGGGAGATTGGCTGGGAGACCATGGCATCAGAGTATGATCGATGATATGTGGTGATAGTAGTGGTTATAGCATGTCTACTAGCAGGAGACAGATGAGGACATGGATTCCCAATTGGATGGCGAAGAGTGCTAGAGCGGACGGTGACAGAGGGGACGGTGTACGCATGGGGACCATGTGTACTGGCTATGCTGTATTTTCAGTTGCATCAGATAGCATATCAGGGAGTGCAGACTTTGAGCTGTGGAGTCACATTGTTACAGGTATGGGCATTCGAGCACATAGCCATATGTCAACCGATTATAGAGAGATAGGTAGTACCACACCGACCATATGTGTACTGCTATGGGGGAGCACTGAGACAGGGTCCTTTTGGATACATATTGTATTGGCGACACGAGCTAGACAGACTAAGAGAGTTCACATGGAGGCCATATCGTGATTGCCTGGGATGGTCAGATAATAGTGATGAGCTACCGTATTGTAGATAGGAGAGGTACATGATTGGACGACCAGTGAATCGCCAGAGGGTGATTGAGATGTACCTGCCAGAGAGAGTCAGATGATAGTTTGGAGAGAGGCAGGATGTACCTAGGAGGACTGCACACTTTGCCCGATCTCACAGAGAGATGAGTCAGTGGGGGGGTATGATTTAGCCACACATAGCATATGCTGAATTCACATAGCTACAACAGAGATAGTGGGATTGGAGATCAAATGTGGAGGACATCGGGATGACAGAGGAGTATGAGAGATGGTTTGCACGATGACGGCTAGTGCCATTGACAGATCTTGATATTCTAGTACTAAGGAGATAGGAGGACTTCCCACTCGCAGGAGAGGAGGAGGGAGATGATGAGGATGAGGAGGATGAGGGCGGGGATGAGGATGAGGGGGATGATGAGGATGGAGATGATGTGAGGGATGACGATCATGAGCCAGATTCAAGCAATCAGGAGCCATTGCAGGATATACCCATAGAGCCGGAGACAGCTAGGATAGAGGAGATGGAGATGTGCAGGGCTACCATAACAAGTTAGCATGATCACATTGCAACTTTAGAGAGACAGAATGCCATCTTAAGGACAGAGCATGATTAGTTCAGAGTAGAGATAGCCAGACTTACAGCGGCTCGAGATACAGCAATAGCCCAGGCACAGCGAGAAGAACAAAGAGTCACTAAGTATATTGGGTCGATTAGGGATGCCAGTGCACGTGAGATGGCACAGATGTTGGTAGAGACCGAAGAGGAGATACACCATTGGAGGACATTATATGAGAGTGCAGTCCCACCAGAGCAGAGAGAAGCTTCATATCGGGCACGATCAAGGACAGAGAGCAGGGCACGCTCTTGGAGGTCAGTGAGCAGCATGGGGGTGAGTGCACCTATGAGACCACCACTGCTAGGTTCAGGAGGGACATTATCCTTGAGACATGGCAGGGATGAGGAGGACAGAGGGAGCACCCAGTGATAGAGGCACATGCTCCTTATGATGGACAGATGTAGTTGGACATTTTGTAGTCAGCTTGCAGGCCATACTTAGGACAGACAGTCCAATTTTGTACTCCAATATTATTTGGATATATGATATGATATGCATCGATATGATGGGATGCAATGTGTTATGACTTATGTTATTTTCCATGTATGGATGGCTTATACACTATTTATGGACCATTGTGGAACATGTATGGATATATTTTTATGTGTTTTTGATGCATTGATAATATGAAATGGATAAAATACTTGATATGAGGCTTGATGTAATGCAAATGTACTAACCAAATGAATGCAAGATGCAGCATATGTGTTTGGGGAAATCAGAGCACTAGACAGACCTGACTATCTGAACGGATGGAAGAAATGTTAGTAAGAAGAAAATGAGACAAAGGATAGTTAGAGACGAAGAAAAACTTGCTTTCAGTAATGCACTTTGTAGGTGAGAACCTTTATTTTAATGTAGCAAAATGGATGCGTAGCATCATGGCATTGAAGGCCAGAGATGAAATGCAACCCTTTTTGCAAAAGACAGACACATCACAGACAAAACACAATCACAACAAAAAATAAAGGGACCATGAACCATCCCGGTCACTCTAAATCACTCAATGACATCATCGAGCAACATAGGAACATGATCGAAGCCAAAGATAAATCAGTAAAAGGATAAGAAGCACAAATTCCAACAAATCAAACAAACATCTTGATCTTCATTGTCAAAAGTTGAAAGTGCTGATAGGACGATCATGTTGTCTAGTTTCAAGGAATGCGGTACCTCATCTAAGATAGGACATAGTCTGGTTTTGAGTATACCACACCCTGTATAAGACCCATGATAGTAGTGACAAGGACAGATGATATTGATGTTGATTGATTGATATGACAATTGTGATTAGTTTGAATGTCTAGTTTGAGTGAAAAAGTTCATCTGTTAACGCATGATTGCATTAAAGCGCAACATTGTGATTAATTGTTGTTGGATGGATGCTCAGTGATCTATCTATGAGGGGTTATTTATTGCAAAATGCTTTTTGAGTTTTTACAAAAATTTTTGTGTTCATTTTTTTAGGACTTTATTTGACTTTTTAGGGATTTTTTCAGGACATTTTTTTTTAATTTTTAGAGATTTTTTCAGGACATTTTCAATTTTTTAGAGATTTTTTCAGGACATTATTTGATTTTTTTGGATTATTTCAGGACATTTTTCAATTTTTTTAGAGATTTTTTCAGGACATTATTTGATTTTTTTTTGGATTATTTCAAGACATTTTTTCAATTTTTAAGAGATTTTTTCAGGACATTATTTGATTTTTTAGGAGTTCCAGTGATTGATCATGACAAGGGGAACACACTCAATGCACATTTGAAAGACATATGTATAAGAAACTGGAGTATGCAAGACAATGATGTTGACCAATCATAGGCCTAGAACAGAACATTGGGTCAGGACAAAGATAGACATGATAAACCAGCCGAGAGAAAGCACAGCTAGAGGTCATGACAGATGACGGAGCAATGATCTCATTACACATGGCGCCTGATTGCTAGGTTTTCACCATGGTACTTGCCCAAAATGCCTGTTTGCCAGGTTTTCACTAGAGGGTGAATCATTTTTCTTTACTTTTTTGCTCTTTTTCTCTTTTTTTTTTTTTTTTTTGTGTATTTTATGCTTTTTTGATTTTTTTGTATTTTTTTGCTTTTTTGATTTTTTGTATTTTTTCAAGATCATACTTGACGAAGTGCTGATAGAAAATTATGCCCAGTACTTGTAAAGGTGCATGCTATTGACAGGATCAGACAAAGGTTCACCTTCTAGAGTGGCAAGCTAATATGCCCCTGAGCCATAGGCTACAGTCACTATGAAAGGCCCAACCCAATTAGGTTCAAACTTACCTTTGATGATGTTAGTAGACTGTGCATTCTTAGTGTTTTCCTTTAAAACTAGATCTCCCACTTTGAAGTGTCGCCCTTTGACCTTCTTATTATAAGAGCGACGGAGACAGTTTTGATATGCTTGCAAATGTGTTAGGGTTGTCTAACGTTTCTCATCTAACATCTCAAGCTGATGCAACCGAGAGACTCTATGCATCTCATCATCAATCAGATATTGCAAGGAAACACGCAAAGAAGGAATCTCCACTTCCAAGGGTAAAATGGCTTCCGCACCATACACCAAGGAATAAGGTGTTGCACTAGTAGGTGTGCAGATAGAAGTGCGATAGGCCCATAGTGCTGGATTCAACTGTACATGCCAATCTCGACCAGCGTCATTGACAACCTTTTTTAGGATCTTGATAATGGTTTTATTTGATGCTTCGGCTTGACCATTACCCTGTGGATAGTATGGACTGGAGAAACGGTGTTGGATATGAAACTTTTCACAAAGTTCCTTGACATCTTTATTCTTGAAGGGGCGACCATTATCTGTGACTATGGCAAGGGGAACCCCATATCTGCATATGATATAATTCAATAGGAATTTTGAAATTTGCACACTAGTGATATAGGTCATGGGGATAGCCTCGATCCATTTTGTAAAATACTCTGTGGCTGTAATGATGAACTTATGTCCATTTGCAGATGGCAGGTGAATCTTGCCAATAAGATCCAATCCCCATTGAGAAAAGGGCCTTGGAGATATGACAAAATGAAGCTCTTGGGTTGGTGCATGAATGTAATTTCCATGCATCTAGCATTTGTAGCACTTCTTAACAAAATCATGAACATCCTTTTCCAGAGTGGGCTAATAATACCCAACATGAATCAACTTTTTGGCTAAGCTCAGACCGTTGAAATGGCCCCCACATATACCATCATGAACCTCGTGTAAAGTCGTTTGTGCTTCGTCAGAATCCAAACACCTGAGGAGGGTATGGTCAAAAGAATGATGGTAAAGGGTATCAGAAATGATGACATATTTGGCTGTCTGTCGGATGAAGGCTCAGCGTTGGTTAGCGGAAAGGTTAGGTGGTAAGGTTTGGGATTTCAAATATTGATATACATCATTGTATGATGGGGAGTTAGGACCAACAAGAATGCACATCACATCTGCTGTCGGAATGTCAAAAGAAGGAACAAGCAACTGTTCAACCAAAAATTCACATTTGTCCATATTGTGGGGCATATTTAACATGGAAGCGATCGTAGCCATCGCATCTGCCGACTTGTTTTGCATTCTTGGAACTTGACTAAAATAGATAGCCGTGAATTTTGTCTTGAAGAAATCTACCATATGCTTATAGGGAATAAGCTATTCATCTTTTGTTTCATAGTCATCATTCACTTATCGGATGACTAATTGAGAATCTTCATAGACTTGTAAATGCGTGATGTTCCAGTGGATGGCTACTCGGAGTCCTGTGACCAGTGCTTCATACTTTGCAATGTTATTGGTACAATAAAAAGTGATTCTGTAGGACTTGGGAATAGCATCACCTTGAGGGGCGACAAACAAGATGCCTGCTCTGGACCCAAACTTGGTATGGGATCCATCAAAGTATAACTTCCATTCATTAGAAGATGTGAGAGCAAAGACTGATTCATCTGGAAAATCGGTCAACATGGGATGATCATCATAAATAGGAGCCTCTGCAAGTTGATCTGCTATGACTTGTCCTTTTATCACCTTTCGCTCCATATACTCAATATCAAATTCACTGAGGATCATAACCCACTTTGCTAGGCGACCCGTCAAAGCTGCTCTGTAAACAAATATTTCAAGGGATCAATTTTTGCAACCAGCAATGTTTGGTGATTTAACATATAGTGTCGGAGTTTCTATGTTGCAAAGACCACTGCTAAGCATGCCCGTTCAATAGTTGAATAGTTCAGCTCATAGCCTACTAGTGTCCGGCTGATATAATAAATAGCTCGCTCTTTGTCGTTCTCATCTTGTTCGGCCAAGAGAACTCCTAGTGCCATTTCAGTTGCAGATATATACAATATAAATGGCTTTCCTTCTATAGGAGGCATTAGAATAGGCGGTGACAACAAATAGTCCTTGAGAGCTTGAAAGGTTGATTGAAATTGCTCAGTCCATTTAAAAGAGAAACCTTTATGCAATAGATGGTGGAATGGATGACATTTGTCTGCCAACTGAGCTATAAAGCGACGGATTGATTGTAGCTTTCCTTGCAGACTTCTTAGTTGATGGAGATTAGAAGGAGGAGGCATATCCATTATTGCTTTAACCTTGGCAGGGTTGACTTCAATGCCTTTGTGAGAAACAATGTACCCTAGTAATTTGCCTATTGTGACACCAAAGACACACTTCTTTGGATTGAGTATGAGCTTGTAGGTCTCCATTCGGTCAAAGATTGGGCCCAGGATGGCTAAATGACTATCTCTTGTGACATATTTGCATAATAAGTCATCAACATAGTCCTCCATCAAAGTATGCATGAAATCATGGAAAATTGTCATCATCGCTCTTTGATATGTTGCGCCTGCATTTTTAAGACCGAAGGGCATCACATTCCAATAGTAGGTACCCCAAGCACATGTGAATGCAGTCTTATGTTGGTCTTCAGAAGCAATGCGAATTTGGTTATAGCCGGAGAAACCATCCATCAATGAGAGCATCTCATGTCCAGCAGTCATGTCAACTATGATGTCAATATTTGGCAGTGGAAAATCATCTTTAGGGCATGCTTTATTGAGATCCCTAAAATTTGTATAGATTCTGATGCCCCAAGTTACTTTGCTAACTGGTACTAAATTTGAAATCCAGTCTGCATAATCAATGGGTCTGATAAAGCCCACATCCAGTAATTTTTTCAGTTCTACCTTGACCAAAAGAGCCACCTGGGGATGCATCTTTCTAAGCTTCTGTTTGACAGGCTTGGCATCTGCTTTTAATGGAAAGTGATGAAGGACTAATTCTGGATCGAGGCTAGGCATATCTGCATAGGACCATGCAAAACTGATCTTCTTCTCCAGAAAGAAATTGACAAAATCTATCTTTTCCTATTTTGATAGAGAAGCAGCAAAATGAATGACCTTAGGATTGTCCGGTGTGCCCAAATTGATTTCTTCGGTCATTTCCACAAGCAATGTTGATTTATCCTGACTTGATAGGGGTATGTCCACTCTTCCACCTTTGGGCGCCTAAGAGAGGTTTTCACCCGTAGGTACATCTTTTATTTTTACTTTTGTATGATCAGAGAGTGCCTTATGGTTTTCACTCAAAGACCTATTCTTTTGATTTTTTACTTTTTCTTTTCTTTTTTCATTTTGATGACTGGAAGATGGAGTTGACTCCTCAAAATATGCTGTGGAATCTAGGTCAATAGAAAATCCTGCCTTATGATCACCTTGTGGTATGCCTTCCCATAGTCCAAGGAATTCTGCAATTGCTTCATCATTTTGAAAACAGTCTAATGTGAGTGGTTCTTGTTGGTCATGTTGGATAAGCTGGGGATAGACAAGGGGCATGTCATCATCGGTTTTAAGGAGAGAGAGGACTGAGATGGTAAAGATGTAAACATCTATGGTATCACTATCTGAATGACTTGTATCTGATTCGAAGCTTGGATCCCAGAATGACTCTATCCAAGCATTAGAACATGTTTTAGGAAGAGGAGTTATTTCATGTTTTTCTTCCATAGGCAAATTATCAGGGTCAAGGAAAATATTGTCAAGGGCATAGGAGCTAGAAGAAAATGAACTCCACTCCCATTCATTGGAATCAGTTTCGGGTCGGGTATCCTCAGATGTTATTTCATCATCAGAGTCACGCCCTTTTCCACACGTGGTCACTTTGGTAGATAAGGATCCAATTCACAATGGTACAAAACCTAACCCTAAAGTTGGAGGTCGCATCTTGGGTATAACAGGATCTAGCCTTCCATTTTTGTTTAGGCCTAAGCCACTGCAGCCGTCATATCCTTTCTTTTGCAGCATAGTAAATCCTTTGCCATACCATTCCACTGGCTACTTGACAGGTGGGGTCTCAGTTGGATCCTTATAAAGCCAATCTATGACATCATCATCTAAAGTTTCTTTGTCAAGTTCACCCCATCTTGTAAATGTAGTGGGAGGCTGATATTGAATAACTACCTTAGGTTCCTTTTGCAACAAATGTGGTTTGCCATATGATTTTGGAGATATTGGTAAATTCCCGATGAGGAATGTTTGATCCATTGAATATTCTCCGCATCCTTGGTCCTATATCTTCAATTTTCCTTTGACAACATCTAACAATTCATTAGGATCCACATAACTATGTGAGTGGGCCTCTCTATTGACTGGGACTTGCTGCCGAGGGGAATCCTTTAGAGTAGCACAAAATTGAAATGGATTAGGATCTCCTGGAATTGTTATCTTAGTTCCATTGTAAGGATATTTTAAACATTGATGATAGGTGGATGGAACTGCTTTCATTGCATGGATCCATGGATAGCCAAGAATCATATTGTAAGGGAGATCAAGGTCTAAGACCTGCAAGAGAGTGTTTTTTGTCACTGGACTGACTCTGATAGGTAATGTAATTATCCCTTTAGATGGGTGCTCAGCATCATCATATGCTTTGATTGTTATTCTTCTGGAAGCATCGATGTCATTTTCTGTATAACCAAGGCCAATGACCACTCTCAAGGTACAAATATTAAGACCCGCTCTGCCATCTATCAAGACTCGTCAGATTTTGTAATTATGGACAAAGACTTCAAGGTGTAAAGGATCATTATGAGGGAGCTTATCAGGTGAGATATCATTATCAGAAAATGCGACATTTTGGGAAACAGCTAGATGTCCAATGCGGGCTTGAAACTGGTCAACATCAATGTCTGTCGGGACAGTGGACTCAATTAAAGCTTTATCTAGGCCTGCATGATGCATGGGGGACATTTTCAACAACTCAAGGATTGATATTTCTGCAGGTGTCTTTCCTAGATGATCCAAGAGATTATACTGACTTGTAGGAGTTGGTTTGGGAGGAGGTGCAGGAGCTCCTTTCAAGACTATTTTGGATCGACGAGTGGTGACTGCACAAGAAGGATCTTGTCCCTTTATTCTTAGGGTGGAAACATACTCATTTGATGCTTGAAAACAATTGATGACATTGTTATAACTAGTACTTGCATAATTTTCTGTTTGGGTAGAGTTTGAAGAAGATGCTTTACCCTTGTCATGATCAAGCAGAGGAGTTTTGAAAATGGTATGATCAGTGTTAGAGGTCGCGTTAGGCGGATCTACCTCAATTACTCCTTGCTCTAACAAGTCTTGAATCATATGTTTCAATTGAAAACATGATGTGGTTTTATGTCCTTTTGACCAATGGTACTCACAGTATGCATTATCATTCCACCAATGCGGTTTTACCACTGGTTCTGCCTTGATATTTGGTAGCTTAATAAATTTTGCTTGTATTAATTGTTTCATTATTGACTCAATAGGCTCTCCCAATGGCCTAAACTATCGAGGAGGCCCATCCCTCGATCGGAAAGGTTTGCGTTGCTGGTTTTGTTGCTGGCCTTGTTGTTGATTATATTATTGAGTGTATTGTTGAGTATGTTGTTGGTATTGTGGGTGTTGAGTAACATTGTTCATTAGTGTTTGATTTTGTTCCATAGTTGACATATTAGGAACACTCAATTTCTTGATTGTGAACGGGGGTTGATTTGCATTCACCGCTCTGGCATCAACAACTCCATCAGTAGTGACATTCTTGTTTTTATACCAAAATTTATTTTTGTCCCCTGAATTATTTGTGTTGTCACTGTCTTTGTTAAGCTTAATGATTCCCTTGGCTACAAGAGCAGTTTCAATGTTCATCCCTTTCTTAATGAGTTTCTCTATAGTACTGGGACTTTTCAATTTTAGTTCATACATCATTTCTGGGACCAAATTTTGGATAAACAGATTCACTTGTTGTTCTTCAGGTATATCTAGGGAAGAACGACTATACAAGCTTCGCCATCGTTACAAGAAAGTCACTAATGGTTCACCTTGCGTTTGCTTGGTGTTGCATAAATCTGACATGGTCATGTCACTGTCGATGTTGAATGCGAAGTGAGATATAAACTTTTGAGCCAATTCAGACCAAGTCTTTATATTTCCTGGTAGATGCAAATACCAATCCATGGCTTGTCCCCTGAGACTTCATGCAAATAAGTGCATTAAATATGTTTCCTCATAACTCACTTCAGTACATGCCACGAAAAATGCTCGAATGTGATCTTTTGGATTGCCATTCCCTTTATATTTCTCAAAATTAGGTGCTTCAAAATGCTTAGGGAATGGAGGCATGTATAAGCCCTTGTCAAATGGATTAGGACATAAATCCTGATCTGTATATAACTTCTTTGTTCCTTTAGTTTCTAATGCATCAACTTGTTGTTGCAACTTCTCAAGTTGTTGCACAATTGTATCAGATTTTGGAGGTCCATCATTAATCCCGGTGGGTACGCTTTGTCGATACATCGTGTTTCCGATCGGTTGTTGATGCTCTAAAATGGCCATTTTTGGTGTCTCTGGCATATAATGTTCTTGGTACATCTCTTGTTGTTGTGGTTGTGCCATGCCTTGATATTGACCTTGTTGCTATGCTTCTTGTAGCCTATGTTGATATTGCAATTGAGGGTGTTGTTGATATTGCACAGGCACCAATTGCGGTTGTGAAGTATGATAGCTTGTTTGTCTTGGCACATATTGAGGCACATGTTGTTGTTGATGCTGATGAATTGGAATTTTCTGACTTTGTGCCAATTGTTGTCATGGTGTAAATCCCATCATTTGCAAAAAACTTTGTTTGGGTGGTTTTTGTTGTTTCTCCTTAAGATGGGGTATGGCACTTGCATTAACTTGTTGTGTTGTTTGTCCAATCCATTGTGATGGTTGCAAGTTTGCATTAACTTGTAATGGGACAGAAGGCGCTGCAATTTGTTGTCGAATGTGATATTGTTGTTGTTGTACATTGCTTGTTTGCACATTCGATTGTACCTTTTGTGTATTACTCAATTGTTGAAACATTTGTTGTTGGTGCACACCACTATCCATAGCTCTTTGGGTCACCATTATCGAAGGATCTATCGCAATAGTGTTTGGCAAATATATTGAGCTTAATGGGACATAAGAACTTTGTTGCATCATGGAATTGTTTTGGACATTGGTGATATCAGGCATTCCAGTCGTGAAGCTTTCTTGTATCTTAGATTTTGATCCAATTTTATGCATGTAAGGAACCACTTCTTGTTGAGGGATAGTTGTCAATATTTGTGTGGTCTTCATTTGATCTTGTGTTATAGGTGTTATGTTGAATAATGGATTATTTATTGTCTCAAATGGTGACTTTTGAGGAATAGTCACTATCAATGCCTTTGAAGCACGTTTACTCATCAAGGTAGATTGAGTTTCTTGTCACATATTTTCTTCATTTGGATGCGGAGAGAAACTTAACAGCTCACCGCCTTGTTGTTTTTGCACATTGATTTGCTCACTTGAGGAGGTCACATTACTCATCATGTTAAGATATTTTTGTGGGAACATCTTAAAGACCTTGTTCAAGAATTTATCCATCTTTTTTGTCAACTTTGGATCTTGAAGGAACATATCAACATCATCAGAAGCATCAGAATCTGATGAAGAATCTGGTTGGACATTTGGATTCGTTTCTTGTTGAATGCCTTGATCTAAACCAAATCCTTGTGAAAGAGTTTGTTCCTCATGTAATGTTTGAATTTCATGTTGCAGGTTTGGTTGATTCCAATCGAAAGGTGCATTTCCTCTTGGTGTTGGTGGAACACTCCCATGTCCTGGTTTCATAGGTACAAACACTGGTTCATATAATGGAGGTGGTCCAAGTTGAACCATTCCATATGGTGGTAGTGATGTGTTTGATAAACCTTCAATTTGTACAGTTTGACTAGTTTGAAATTGTGAATTTGATATGTTGTCAATGGGTTGATACGTTGGTTCACCCATCTTCTTAGATTTTGACCTTGTTTCAACAGGCATGTTACTTATGCAAATGCAATATTTTTGGAAATTTTCAAGGACAATATATGATATGCAACTAAATGCAAACTAAATAAATGAGACTGCAATCTATGGCAAGAATGCAACCTATGTTTTTGGTTGTTTTTCAAGATTTTGACAAACTTTTTGGAATGCAAATCTAAAAGAGACCCTTAGGAAAATTGAAATGATGTCTAGACCTCAAAGAACAAAAGGACCAAGTGACAAAAGGACAAAATGACAATGTCTCCCCTATATGTTTGGATACTAAGCTAGGTTTGACCAAATGACAATAATGACAAAAAGAGAAAAGGTTTGATAAGGTCTAGACTTCCTAACAATAACTTAGGGTTTTATCAAAGATTTGGATTACTCAAGTATGACAAAACCTAGTTTTGACACTATATGCAAAGGGACAATTACTATGCAAATGATCCTAATATGATATGATAATGACCTAAGCTTAATGAAGAGACCTAGGGTATGGAAATATGAATGTATGACAATGGTATTACTCTAATGCAAGAGGACACATGCAAATGGATGACCCTTATTGATATGCAAAGGAGTATGACCTAGGTGAAACTTAACCTTGGTAGTTGACAATGACTTTGCAAAATGCAAACCTAAGATTAACCTAAATCTAAGTGACATGAATGTTGAGACAAGATTTTGAAAAATGTTTGACAACCATGTTTGAAGGTGTTTTGAACTTTGCTGGATGAAATGTTCTTGTACTTAGCCTTGTTTTGAATCAATTTGTCTTGTTTTTGAAATGAGATGCAATTAAACTTTTGACAAGCAAAGAAGACAAGATATTTCAACTTAGACTCAATACAATCATGCTCATTCACACATTTCTTATGGTAGGCAAGGACATCAGGTACTTGAGAGGTAGACTCATTATGAGATTCAAGGAGAATACATAGATGCTTGACCCCACGGGCTCCCCTCCATGGCACTCACTTCTCAGGGTAGCCAAGCATCAGTCCCCGTGGAAATCTCCCCATGGCGAACTTAGTATCTCTTCCAAGTTTCCAAACTTGTCCTTCCCAAGCAACTAGAAGGATTTTTGGCCTCTAAATACAAGGTGTTTAGTAAGGATTTCTATTAAGAATTACTCCTTGGTGTCACGCAAGTGTGATTGAGACATTAAGCCCACCAAGATACCAAACAAATGTAGTCGCGCAAGCATAATTTAGACCGTGAGGTCCTACTTAGATGTTGATATGAGAAAGAGTTCAAGGGTCATCACTTCCCAAGTAACTACAATTCCCATGTAACCCTTCCTTCAAAGCTTTCGCCCATCAGGTATTTGTTTATAGTGAGTTAGAATGCCAAGGTATTCTAGCCGTGAAGGAAGGCCCTCTAAAGGTGACACACAATCAAAAACATGAGCATGGTATCGAAGATTTGGATTTCTGATCACCCTAAGAAGGATGAGAGCATACTCTCCTACTCCAATGTCAAACTCAACAATCAAAACAAACATACATTCATTCCATCCTATTTAGAAATCATACTAGGTGCCTAAATATTAATTACAAACACAAAGTTTAGTTGTAGTCCAAGCAACCTGCAAAACCCAAGTCAGAAGTTTGATATGTTTAGTTTTTGACTATCGAACCTGCATAAAATGTGTTAGTAGTTTCATTTGTTGTCTTTTCCATGCATAATGCCAAGGTGCTGCACAAAGAATCAGTACCAAAAACCAAAAAGCAGAAATAAAATGCAAAACAAAACAATTTGCAAGTAAAAACACTACTTTTTTTACCTCTGTTTCTGGACTTACACAGGCGTAGAATGCTTGACACAGGTGTAGAATGCTTCACACATGCGTAGATTGTCCTTGACACAGGTGCAGAATGCTTGACACAGGCGTAGATTGTCTCACATAGGTGCATAAGTTCTCAGAAAACCCTGCATTGCCCTTTTTCCTGGGTTTTTAACCTGCAAATCAACTCAAAAGCACTCAAAAGCATGATTAGGGGGTTAGTTCACGTCGGGTTCACCAATTTATGTATGATAAGAATTCTAGAATCATCAAAGCAAATAGTATTAGTAATCTAGCTCAATCACGAAAGCTCAAATGCAATGATCAATCCTAAACACACTCAATAAAGACATGAAAACAAGACATTCAAGATTGAAAACTAAGCAAACCAAATGGAGACTTGAATATCTCCTTCATGTGGCTCCATTGTCCTTCTTTCTTGTTCAAATAGCTTTGTTTGTGGCTCTCACCTACTAGTGCATAAGAATGACGTGAAAGCAAGTAGACAAGATTGTAGCGCAAGAATACTCGAAGCGTGATTGATTCGACTAGGTAGGGATCTTGATTGAAGAAAATCATCCAATTTATAGACAAATTGGAGAAAAGATCAAATTAGCATGAAGAGATTCGAATGGAAATTGCAAATCAAGAATGTCAATTATGACAAATTATGACAAATTTGCACTTTCTATGCAAGATTGATTGATTGATAATTCATGACAAATTTCTATGTCAAAATTGATTGATTGTCAATTATGACAAATTATGACAAATTGAAATGTCATTCCCATGAAATTAGGAGGAAAAATAGGAGAGAATTGAAAAATAGATGAAATAGAAATTAGGGAATTAGGAATTAGGAGAAATTAGGTAAATCAATTAATAATTTGTCATTTATTAATTAATTCACAAAAAAAGGAATAATTATTTAGCCAATTAAATAAACATTTAATTGTGACATGAAGACTTAGGATAAATAAATAATTTATTAATCCTAGAGGGGGAAATGACAAACAAGGTTAAATGAATAAAATCATGAAACCCTAAAAGATGAATTAGAAATGCAAGGATGACAATTAGGTCCTGACAAAAGATAATTGACGTCGATTCGATTTGATCATGATTCTGACTTGATAAATGACCAATGCTGATAAGAGATTTGATTGATAAATGCACCAATTGATGAGGAACAATGACTAATTGATCCAAATTGACATAATTAAGAAGGATGATGATTGATGTCAAATTGATCGCAAAATGACAAAAATGACAACGATCAATGACAAAATGGATTGCAAAACGACAAGATTGAAAATGACCACGATCGATGACAAATCTATCGCAAAGTGACAAGATTGAAAAGAGGACAATGATCGATGACAAAATTGATCACAAAATGACAAGATTGAAAAGAGGATAAAACCCTAATTAGGATTGACGATGTCCAAAATGATGACAAATGAGCTTGCACATTGATACGATAGGATAAGATCGATCAAAATCATGATTGAAGTTTGTTATCAACAAGACCAAAATCAAAAGCGAGATAAATGAAGAAATGCAGAAGAAAGACTCGATGCTCACAAATGATAAAGACCAAGTGCGAATCATAGAAGAAATGTTAATGCGACACAAAAACCCTAAAATAAGGCAATGCACAAATGTTAAAGTACGATCGCAAAGTGACAAGATTGAAAAAAGGACAACGATCGATGACAAAATCGATCGCAAAATGACAAGATTGAAAAGAGGACAAAACCCTAATTAGGATTGACGATGTCCAAAATGATGACAAATGAGCTTGCACATTGATACGACAGGATAAGATCGATCAAAATCATGACTGAAGTTTGTTATCGACAAGACCAAAATCGAAAACAAGATAAATGAAGAAATGCAGAAGAAAGACTCGATGCTCGCAAATGATAAAGACCAAGTGCAAATCATAGAAGAAATGTTAATGTTACACAAAAACCCTAAAATAAGGGAATGCACAAATGTTAAAGTACGACTCTGCAAGCGTTGACCATTTTTAGACGTCTACAAAATGAAGTTGCAAAAATTTACCTAGGTATCAATGTCGAATGTCTCAGTTAGCAGAGACTCTCTCATGACCATATTCTCTGTAGCAGATGGCTACTATGTAGGTGCATGCTGACTACTATAAGGTTGATAAGTGCAAAGGGTCCTGCATGGCTGACAATAGTGAGATGGAACTCAAGGCCTATAAGATTCATCCACATCAATATGTACTAGAGGCTCAGAATACTATATTAGGGTCTGAGTCAATGAGCTAATGAACTCTAAGCTATCCACTTCGACACTATCCTTCACAATGGAAGGAATAGTCACGTACTCCACCATAGGTTTACCCAAGGGTCTCGGTGCTAGGTTTGGGTCATGCTATGCCCCTACTCTATCATGTGATGATCCCCCATCCCTACCTTGAAAATTTAGGTAGTAAATAGTTAGGGATCTCATTAAGGACAAACTCACAATAGAGTTCCTCAAAAAGTATTGAGGCACCTCATGATTATTACATGGCGGTTGATCAAAAACTATCCACCACCTATCCCAAAATTTATTCCTTATCCCTTCATGGTGGCACCAATGGATAGGGAACCTCCTACATCTAGACTATAAAGGTTGATTGATTCTAGGGTTTGTGAAAAGTGCACACAAGTCAACTTTGTTTATTTTATTTTTCTTTACTGCAACATATGATAACTTGTTTGCATAAAATTATTTTTGTTATTCTCTTTTGTTGGACCACATATTAATTTGACCACTCACTGAACCTACATGGGATACAATAGATTCTAATGACTTTGCAAGTCTTGTCCTATGAGAGATTGTGGAATTAGGATCTTTCAGCCTATTTATCAACTCCTCGAGTTGTTTTTTGTTATTTTCAATTTGCCCTAATATGTTTTCTTATGTTCCTGGGGGAAGTATAGGAATTGGGGGAGGGGTTGGTTGTACCTCTTCTTTAGAAGGCTCTTCATGAGGAGGTGGTGGTGGGTTTTCAACATTTTCAGATGGATTTTGATTTCCTAAAATTTAAAACAACTTTCAATTTAAATACCTAATTTAATCCATATTTTAAACAAAAATTAGAGAGTAAAAAAATAGAAATACATACCTCTTCGACCCCCTCGATGTTGTGGTGCCATTTTGATGAAGATCTCACACTATTGGAAGCCAAAACTATGTCTCTACTTGGTGTGCGTAGTTTAGAAGGTGAGATATACAAGTCAAAATGCGGGTTTAGCAGAAAATAGTTTCCAAAATGTGATTTTGTAACTTTTAAATATGAGCTTTCTTATTTGGCGCATGCCAAATAGGGTGCATGCCTTATTTGGCATGCACCAAATAGGTTGTTGGGGACCAAAAAGATTTTTGGCATCTTTTTGGTTCCCCATCTTGGTGCATATGCCCATACATCAATTTTTCAGACTTGGGAATATTGATGTTTAGTAGTTAATAGAGTAGTGTGAGGTCACTAGAGTAGTTTGAGGTCATTTTAAACCATCACATACATAATACATCAGCTAGGACATCTTTTAAGCCTACAAATACTCAATGTAGGATATTTTCAAGCCTTCTTTTGCATGATTTTTTCTCAAATCTAATCCCATACTCTGAGGGAATTAACAAACAATTGAATCATTATGAACCTAAGTTCAAAGACCAGTTAAAAGGATAAAAGGTTGAGTTTTCTAGTCACACGTCAATTAGACCCTAAAAGCAAAGAGATTTGAGAGAGTTTGCAGTAGCTCAAGCTTAGTTCAGGGCCTCATATGGGTTATACATCAGTTAAGGAGCATCTTGGGGCCATCTATAGTTATTTCAATGCAATTTAACCTCCTTTACTTCTTTCTTTTTATCAAAATTTGACCAAAGAAGCCCCAAATCATGCAAAATGAAGATACAAACAAGGAAAGAAGCAGTCAGTTCAAGTAGAGTTCTTCGAGAAGCTCCAACTCATCCTCAATTGTTTCTTCATTTCTTCTCTATAATTCTCTCATTCCTCCATCTTTTAGAGTTAGTTCTTTTTTCTCTGCCCTTTTCTTTTCAGCTGGGCATGAAGATTGTATCTCAGAGAAACATTCTCAACTGTAATATTCCATTATTTTTCAATAAAAGGAATAATTTTTATTTTCAAGACCTTGTGTATTGTGTTGAGTAGTTGATTTGATGATGTTTTTGTGTTTCTTTTAGAGTCCTTTGTGCCTCTTTTAAATGATGAATACTAAGAGGGGGAGTGAATTAGTATACCCAAATACTTAAACAAACTCTTAAGCAATTTAACTGCAGATGGGTGCAACAGTTTAAACAATAAACCAGTTAAAACATAAAAAAACCAAATAGAAAATAAAGCATTCACCCAAAAAAGCACAATCACCATAACAAAAGATGTTTTGACGTGGAAACCCAAATAGAAAAAAATACGGTGAGTAAAACTCACAAGTCAACTATCTGCAGAATAGTAACCAGACCGGTTAAGGTCAGACCGGCTAAGGCCTTACAATGTTCTTGTTGGCATATGTGCACTCCAATGAGACATTGTATGTGATTGAAGGTTTTGTCATTGATGGCAACCTTTCAATCCTATGGCACCAGCAATAGCATTATACTGGCATCAGCAGATCACATTCCACACCGGCACTGGCACACAAAGAAAAGAAGTATACTAGCACAGAGGCCGACAGGATTTTGTTATATTATATTTTGTTTATTATTGTAAAAATTTGTAATCCCACTTAGCAAATCGTAAAATGAATCTTATATATAAAAGAGATCATTATAGACATTTGATGTGTGTAATGTAAGCGATAAGGAAAAATATTAGGTAGACCTATTATGCGAAATATAGGCTAAAGGGTTTATGTAAGCAGCAGAGCAGCAACCAGTACTAGATCAGACATTATAGATGCTATTGTAAAGCAGTACAAGATATTGGATTTGTATAATCCTCATTGTAAGTCAGTGAGACTTCCCATTGAGCAATGAGCTCTAGGCAGTTGGCCTTCCTGCATGTCCAGGCCCCTATTGTAAGTAATATTCTCTTATTGGCCAGTGAGTGAATATTGTGGGTCACAAATCCCACCAAGGTTTTTCCCACACCGGGTTTCCTCATTAAATCCTTGTGTTATGGTGTGCTTTTCATGTGGATGTTCTTAATTTTGTTTATTGCATTATTTCTTGCATACCAGTACACTGTTATAATATGTTCTGCATGTTTTAAGTCAAGAAATTCAATACACCAGTTAGATACTGATTCACCCCCCCCTCTCAGTATCTATGGGATTCCTAACAATTGGTATCAGAGCCTGGTCCTCTATTTTCAGAAGCCTAGCTTAAGGAAGATATTGACACCGGTAAAGATAGAAAATATGATGAAGCAACTGGAAGGAGCTCTTACAGACTATGATGCAGAGAAATTAAAAAATATCAAACTAGAAGATGATTTAAGGGCAGCTCAGGATATTATTCAGGCTCTTCAAGAAAATTTTACTGTTGCAAGAAATAAGAGAAGAGAACTTTGTGAAAAATTGTAAAATGAGAATGATGAAAAGGAATCACTTAATGATATGATAAGCAAGCTGAAACAAGAGAACATGACAACAAAGAATGAGATGCAAGATATGACTATGAGATTTTGCAAACAGATTGAGGATAGGAAGAAGAATGAAGAAGAGTTGACCAGAAGACTAAGTGATGCAGCAAATGAGAACACAAGACTTAGCTATGAAAATGACATGTTGAAGACACATCTAATGCATACTCAGAATGACTAAAATGAACTGATGAGACAAAAAGAAGTCTTAGAAAGAGAACTAGAAACTGCAAATCAACATAAAGATAAATTCAAGAAAAGCTCAGAGGAACTTGGCACCTTGCTAAAGAATCAAAAACCTAAAGGTGACACTTCTGGAATTGGCTTTGAAGTTGGTGAAAGCTCTAGTACTACAAATACTCAGGATCACAAAAAACCGGTAAGACAACCTAATGCTTATAAATTCAATGGAAAATGCTTTAACTGTAATAAGTATGGTCATAGAGAAAATGAATGTAGATCTAGAAATTATCAGAATATCAACACACCCACTGGTCAATGTTCTAAATGCAACAAAGTAGGTCACAACTCTGAAAAATGCAGGATGAATGTGAGATGTTATGTTTGTGGAAGATTTGGACATTTATCTAATCAATGCAGAACACAAACCGGCATAGGTTATGGGAAAGCTATTTAGAAGAATAATGTAACTTGTTATGCATGTAACAAGATTGAGCATATTGCTAAATTCTATAGAAGTAAAGGAACACCGGTAGACAACAAAATTTATAGCTTGAAAGGTAAAGAAAAAGTTGAAGAGGTTAAGCAAGAATTCTCAAAACAATGGATTAGAAAAGCTGATATAAATATTGGGAATACTCCTCCACCGGTAGAACAAATCATTGCTTCACCGGCAAGATAGAGTGATGCTTCACCAAAAGGACAGAGCAATGCTCCACCGGCAGGAAGTTCTTCATCTAATTGAAGAAAGTTTCCTTGAGGGTTTGGCAATCTAATGACACATGTGCTATTATTCCCTCGATTAGAGATAAGAAGTTGGAAATTACTTCTTACCGACAAACAATGTTAAGTGAACACTTAACCGACATGCAATTAATGTGGTAGATGGCAAAAAGACACTATAAAATTGAGGTTTTAGCTCCATTTCATTTCATCGAGATTTCAAACCTATGAAGAGAGCGAAGATTCCGGGCTAAGGCATTTCGAGCAAGAGGCAAGAACACTCCAAGCAATCATCCATCCTAAAGGCAGTAAAAGGTATTTAATCATGGCATCCACCTCTGCAATTGAATATATAACAAACCTGACTATTGTTGAAGTTATAAAAAGACCTAGGCCCATATTTTAGTTAGTTATCGAGGTAGCAAAGAAAGATGATACATTAGGTGCTTTTTCTCAAATTCCTAAAGGGGTTGTTTATGCTGAAGACCCCAGAATGTACATCCACTGCAACATTGAGGAACTAGGAGATGAAGAGATTAAAACCATATTTAAAACTGTGATATGTGATAAAACTGGCAATGTAAAAGATGAACACAAGATCATTGAAACCCTAGGATTTACAGAGATCCTTAGCATTCTTGAATTCCCCAAGGATGTAATTAGGATAGTCTTAAGTAGGGTACATGGTGAATTTTTTTGGTTAGATGCAATCCACAAAATCACTAAGGAAGCTGTGAAAGTTGTCACAGGGTTACCGACCATCGGTAAAAGGCCAGATAAAACCAAGAAGGTATCCAATGACCTAGTTACAAACCTAACTGGTGCAACATTCGACAAGAGGTCCCTAAGAGTTAATGATGTAATAGACATTAATGTGAGATTCATCAACATGATATTAGGGTATAAAGCTACTCATACAAATAGACTCAATTCAGTTTCAATTTTATGCATTAAGAGTGCTTATGATATGGTCACAGATAATGCAAAGATTGATATATGTGAGTGGTTAAAGGATGAATTAATTAACAACCTTGGAAAGATTAAGAAGGACAAGAAAGGAACTTTCAGGTTTGGAAATTTGTTAGTATGTCTGATGCTACATATAACAAAATAGGTTCCCGGTATAGGCTACAAAGAACTTGGATATGATAGACTGGTAGGCAAACAGTTAACATAACTATTCAATAACATGGGAGAAGACAAGGAAAACAATATTCATGACTTCTTTCAAGCATTAAAGGCCAAAATGAAGAAAAGAATAAGGTTATCACAAAAGATTGTCGACAAATACAAAGATGAAATATGCTTTGTAATCAAGAAGGATAAAATTTGGATGGAAGCAGTCATCCCTAGGACAGTTTGGGTAACCGAGATGGGCTATAAAACAGATAATCATATAATTGAAACATATGCTAAAGCACTTCTAGAAGCCCCTAGAGAACCTAAGGAAGAAATATTTGGTAGTACAGAAACTATTGAAAGCCAAATACAATCAAAGAAAAGAGTGAAAAAGGTTGAGGCAGTTGTAAGGAAAGGTTCCAGACAAGGAAAAGCCATAAAAGAAGATGTGTTGAAGAAAACTGGTATAACAAAGGATGAGTTAGCAGCTCCACAACCTGAAACTCACCTATCACCGGTAGGTAGTTCTTCGGAGAGTGACATGCCTGCAACTTTCAAAAGAGTTGTAAGGAAAAGAGATCCCTCACCGGCAACCACGCCCTCACCCAGGAGGACAAGGCAAAAACAACAAGTAGTGAGATCTCCGGTAACAAAGGCTACGCCAAAGAAGAAGAAACTGACACCCAAAAAGAAGAAGAGGACAAACCAAGACTTGGCCCCTCTTGATATACTGCTGAATGAAATTACAGAGGAAGGTAAATTGAAGAACATAGAGAAAATATATGACACCTTAACAGCTGATGAAAAAGAACAAGTTGAAAATAGTGTTATATTGCATATGGATATGTATAAGAAGTTTTTGATGGAAGTAGTCAATGAAATTCTAGATGAACTATTTAAAATACTAGAAGTAAGAAGAAAAGAAGTAATAGAACTGGACAAGAAAATAAAGATTGAAAAGCTACTTGCTATATATCCGGTAAACTCACCCAAAGAAATTGATGACCTAATTGCTCAAGCCAACCGGACAGTATTTTCTACTGCACACCGACACGTTGCTTTAATGGTTGGAAGAGTTAATGAGGTGATTGAGGAGACAGAAAATGGATGGGATATATTCCTAGTTGAGAAAGAAAAACAAGAAGAGTATAGGAACCCCAAACCCATAAAAGTTTATTAGAAAGATAGAGACAAGGGTAAAGGTAAAATTGGTGGACCACCTAGTAGCAAGGTTAGAAACAACTTACCCCCACCTCCTTTGATTACTCCACCGATAAAAAAAATAGCTACAGAAGATCAACCGGCAACTGAGAGTATGGATGTAGAGGATGATAATCCTAATCCTGAAGTCTTATATATTGTGGATGTTGATACTCAAAAGATCAACATAGTGGTAGACAAAGATACAACTAATAAGACTGACATGGCTAGTGAGCCTCCGGTAGCTGAGGAAACTGATAACACATAAGAGAAACTGGTAGAAGATAAAGAGAAAAAGGTAGAGACTCAGACTGAGACAATGCAACAAACAAAGAAACAAACAGAGCAAAAGGATTCGGAACAACAACAACAACAACAACCGTAACAGGTACATAAGGAAATAGTACCACTGGCAACTAGTGAAGTAGAAAAACCATTGCTTAAAGAAATACAGACACAAACAGACCTACCAGAGGTCAATTAAAGCTTGGTTACTTCCACTGGTACTCAGATTGTTGGTTCATCATCAAGCTACAAATCAACTAATGTGACTGAGGTACTATTAGATTCAATCAAGAAAATAATAGACTGCTACTCACCAGCTTACAAGAAAATTAGTGACACCATACCAATTTTGAAGGTAATTGCTCCTAACTGTAATATAGACAATAAAGATTCTTTAGGACAACTTGATACACTGTGTAAATATATCACAGAAAACATTGAGAAAATAAAGGAAGAGTCATTGAAGGATAAAGTAGAAATTGAAAAACAAAAATTCTTTGATGAGCAAATAAAGAAGTGTAACAGAGATTTTGACACACTTCTACCAGAATTATGTAATTTATTGAAAGAGTAAAAATCTTTGTACAAAGATACCTATAAAACAAACTTTTTGACTGTAGATATAGACAAGAAGATGAGGAAGGTACAAGATGAGATCAATAAACTTGCAGATAATTTTGTTAACTCACCTGATACACTATCAGTTTTTGAGGAGAAGATAACAAATTTTGAAGAAGAATTACTTAAATTGGAAAGAGAGAAAGAGAGAATTGTGAATAAGGCAAAGCATCTAAGATCAAAACTAAGTCCAAGATTGGACTATCTAGCATCACTGTGGAAGGAAGTATCTGAGGCACTAAAAAAGCGACATAAAACATCGGCAGAGCATTTGCAGCATCTCACTGGTATAGTGAAGAGAATAGAGACAACAATTAAGGATAGCAAGAAGTTTATGGATAGTATAAACTTGACTTTGGGAGATCTTTTTCAAATTGTAACCACCCAGTTACAAGGTTGAAACTACAAACTCTACCGACATCTTGACAACCTTTGTCAATGATGCCAAAGGGGGAGTAGTGGGATGAGAAAATTCAATATCACAGGAATCATATGCTCAGGGGGAGCTCACACATTTTTGGATACATTTTTGAAATTTCTCATGAGTGTTGCCATCAATGCCAAAGGGGGAGATTGTTGGCATATGCACACTCCAATGAGACATTGTATGTGATTGAAGGTTTTGTCATTGATGGTAACCTTGCAATCCTATGGCACCAGCAAAAGCATTATACCGGCATCAGTAGATCACATTCTACACCGGCACCGACACACAAAGAAAAGAAGTATACCGGCATAGAGGCCGATAGGATTTTGTTATATTATATTCTATTTATTATTGTAAAACTTTGTAAGCCGACTTGGAAAATTATAAAATGACTCTCATATATAAAAGAGATCATTATAGACATTTGATGTGTGTAATGTAAGCGATAAGGAAAAATATTAGGCAGACCTATTATGCGAAATATAGGCTAAAGGGTTTATGTAAGCAGCAACCGGTACTGGATCAGGCATTATTGATGCTATTGTAAAGCAGTACAAGATATTGGATTTGTATAATCCTCATTGTAAGTCAGTGAGACTTCCCATTGAGCAGTGAGCTCTAGGCAGTTGGCCTTCCTGCATATGCAAGCCCCTATTGTAAGTAATATTCAATTATTGGCCGATGAGTGAATATTGTGGGTCACAAATCCCACCAAGGTTTTTCCCACACCGGGTTTCCTCGTTAAATCATTGTGTTATGGTTTGCTTTTCATGTGGATGTTCTTAATTCTGTTTATTGCATTATTTCTTGCATACCGGTACACTGTTATAATATGTTCTACATGATTTAAGTCAAGAAATTATTTACACTGGTTAGATACTGATTCACCCCCCCTCTCAGTATCTGTGGGATTCTTAATAGTTCTTCACTAGAAAAAATCTTTTTAGGAAGCCAGATCTCTGTTAGGAGATAAGTCCTGCTAAAGACTACCCTATTAGAGGATTTCAGATCCACAACTATGAACCACCTTGTTAGAGGATTTTCAATAGGCTTGGCTGGGCCTACCCGGTTAAGGGTTTCAGACTTGTCGAAGATATTAGTAATCAACAAGTGAATGATTTAGACAATAGCACAAATTTCTTGATTAGATCCTTAACAACTCCCTATTAATGCATTCCAGCATTACTTCAGTCTTCTATGTTTGGCACTCTCTATCTCTGTTGTGAGATACCTTTTCTTGCATAGACCTAATCTTCTTTCCAACATTCACACATAACAACTACAATAAAACCCTAGACATAATGTCCTCATATAGGAACTTGATTTCATGTCGATCCAATAAGATTAGACTACAATTTCCTAGGTATAGTGCACCTAGACACATTTGGTAACATGACACAGAAACACCACCAAAGTATTGGTGGATGATAACTCATCACACATTACAATTATACTGATTTAATACAATATACTAATTATTGGTTGACAAATGAAGACTGGAAAATTTGGAACAATTAACTACCGCTTGGGGTCTTCATTCTACTTGTGATCTTCATAGTAGTTGGGGTCTTCATTCCGCTTGTGATCTTCATACCTCTTTGGGTCTTCGGTCATGATGTGACTGGTAAGCATCTTCTGCAAAACACTGATAGTATTCAACAAACAAAGACTATACATTTAATGACACACAATACCGGTTGGAATAACTACTGGTTGAGAATAACTCATACATCAAATAAGTGTGTGTCCATCAATGACAATCACAACTAATCATCATCAAAATACCAACAATCTCCCCCTTTGGCATTGATGGCAACACTTAGGAAAATTTTGACATCTAAGTGCTTACAAAACAAAAATAGATGTCATGACCGAAATTACTCCCCCTAAGCATATACATTACTCCTTTTGCAAAAATTACAAGTATGTGCATGAAACTTTAATACTCACCAAAATTTTAATATACACTACTCCCCCTTTGCCAACAAAGACAAAGTAATGCAAAATATTCCCTTTTTTTTGCATAAGATAGAAAAAGGGTATATGTTCAAGACAATAAAGAGTATAACTTCTCAAAAAAAGATTTAAAGTTTTGCATAAAATTGTTCATGTCTGAAGACCATGACTCAAGAAGTGAGGCAACAATTTCACTCTCGGTCTTCATCCGGAAGGCTAATTCTTCCATTGCATCGATGGTGCTCATCTCCTATGTCACAATAATAGCCTCCAAGTTTAGGAAGCACTTCTGAAGAACCTGCAATTTTGACAATAGGAGCAACTGGAGCTCCTGTAGATCTTGAGTCCGATTGTAGATCTCCGAGTCAAGCTTTGCAATCTGATGCTGGTGGGTATGAACAATTTGTCCATGTACTACGAACATATCATAGGGCAGTTTGAAGTTGCTGATATATTTCTATAATTCTAATTAGAGTTGAGTCTTCTATTTCAGAGCATCTTCACAAAATAGGTGAGGTCAGTAGATTTTACTCAAGAGTAGGTTACCTTCACCCATAGCTGAACTTATATCATCATTTTGCTTAATCAATTTTGCCTTGTCTTCATCCATTTGCTTTACTAGGGCAACTTTGAGTGCCTCTTCATGTTTTTTCTTTGCAGTGGCCTGGGAAACATCTTCCAAACATTGTACCTTTTCATCCACTACTGTGCAAAGAAGTTTGAGCTTGGCCAGTGAGGAATCAGTACTAGGGAGGTTAGTACTAGGGATTAGATTAGAAAGGGTGTCAACAACAAACTGAATGACATCTCGTTCTTTCTTTTTCCTTAGTTCTTCCAATCTCTCATGTGCTAGTTGAATGCTCTGCAGTAGCTCAGTCTCATCAACTGCTTGAGTTAGATAGGCAAGAGTCAAACTAGTGTGACTGGTGGGATCAACCTACATGGCTTGTTCTTTGGTTGGCTTAGGGGTCTGTCCTCCTTCTTTTGTCTTGATCTCCGCTTGTATTTTCTTCTCCTCTTCTTCTTTTTCTTGGGCTACCTTGGCAGCCTTCACTTTCTCCTCTTCCACTCTCCTCTTCTCCTCTTCTTTCTTCCACTCTTCTTCCCTCTTTTTCTTATCTTCCTTTTTCTTCTCTGCTTCCTCCTTCTCTTCTTCCTTCCTCTTCTTCTCTTCTTCCTTCTTATTCTCTTCTTCCTTCTTTTTCTCTTCTTCCTTCTTCTTTTCTTCTTCCTTCCTCTTCTCTTCTTGTCTTGCTTTCTCCACTTTCTCTTTCTCTTTCTTTTCTTTCTCTTCTTTCTCTTTTTACTATTTTTCTTTTTCCGCTTTTTCTTTTTCCTATTTCTCTTTTTCTTCTTTCTCTTTTTTGAGAGTGGTGTCCTCAATATCCAATGCATCAACATCAATGGGGTCATTTTGTTCTGCTATTCTTTCACGCAGACTGTCAAAGACTTCATCTAGTTTGGTTGTGGATAGGTCAGGTTCTTTCTTAGCTTACCGATTAGCTTCAGATACTTGTTGCAATTTGATAGCAGCTTTAACTAGCAAATGGGTGTCTTTTTCCACTTCAGAAGGATTGCCTCTGAGTAGCTGAAGTCTTTTTCTTCGCATGAAGAAAATTCCTTTGTACTTGTCAATAATCTCAAACAATTCTGAATGTGAGGCATCTGGAAAATATTGTGCAAATATTCTCCCTGATGTCTTGTTCCTTTTCAATGGAAATGCACCATTTGTTGTCCAAAGAATCATACAATGATTTCAAAGTAACTGATTTAATTTCGGAAGGTGACCGATCATTGATACATAAATATTTAATAAGTTCTTGTTCAACATCCTTTTTTTCACTATCATTTAAATCATCAAAATATTCTTTTAAATCATCAAGAACTTTTCTTCTAATATTCTTTATGGTCAGTTGACAATGTGTCATAGGTTTGTAAGAGGAAATATCTAAATTTACTGGTGCAAAGGTTGCTGGTACATTACCGGTTGACTTTGTCTTCTTGCTTGATTGCCTTGTCTTTTTCATTTCTACTTCCAGTTCAGTGCCTTCTGAATATGGTGAGTTATTCTTGGTTTTCCTCTTCCTTTCGAATACCTTTTCCAGAATAGCCTCCAATTTCTTTTTAGCTGGTGACCTTTTGGTCACTTTAAGACTAGCAGCAGATGTAACCAATGCTAATGTCGATGGCACTGCTTTACTCTTTTTCTGCGTTGGTACCTCAATAGGCTTGATCCTCTCTAAGTAAGTACCGGTCCTCTTCTTCTTGGGATCTAGTGGTGAATCAAGTAGGGTAGAGGCATACCCTATTAGTATATCATTTACCACTTCATAGCCCATAGGCTCAACTACATCTTCTCTAGGTTCGACCACTTCCATTATGCAGTAATCTGTTTTGATTGTAAAATCATCTTCATATTTATTGACTAAATCACCATATATTCTCATTCTCTAGTTCATCTTTAGTCTGAATTCATCAAAATACTTTAGAGTCTCCGGATATGCAGTTCCCACTACTTGCAGACTCTCCTTTATTTGTCTGGAAACCGGTAGGTCACTTGACCATTGAATATCACCGACTCCAAGAAAATATCCTTGAAAGTAGAAAAATAAACCGACAAGAAGTTGACGAAACTTAAACCTCAAGGTTTTGTCCAATTTGATCAACTTTAGGATATCTATGAGTTGTTTCTACATGCAGGTACATAAGTCACATTCTACATTCTCCTTGATCATCCTATAAGCGGCATGCACCGCAGCTGTAGGAACAAAATTCATTCTGCTAGCATAGAATATTCTATACCCGATTACCATACATGCATATTTCACCAAATCATCTTTAATGGTATTGACAGTCATTTCCCATTGGTCGCTCACAAAACCGGTGAGCTCTGTCACTTTGGTTTTGGTGATCTTGTGAAGAACAGGGACTTCCCCAACATTGTACAAATCGGTCATGGCATGAATTGCCTCTGGTGTAATATCATGGGTTCTCTCAAGGTACATCTTATCACCATGAACCCTACTAAGGATAATCCTGATGTGTTCTTCTGTAAATCCTTCGAGAAATTATACTGCATTATGTAATTTCTTCTTCTCTATTATGTTGTAATCAGGTTTAATCTTCTTATCATCTCCACAAAATAGACTCAACTAGGAGTGAATCACTAGGGACCCTAGGTCTTCTAGTTTGCAATCAATATATCTTGAAACATCGCCTTCGACAATGACTTTGATAGGAATTTGAGGTAGGGAATTATATTTCATCTTCTTTTTAAGAAACTCAGGTGCTTCCTCAAGTTCACTAGAACTAGAAGGGATTTTAGATGTAGAAGCCATATCTAGAAGATTCCAAATGACAGGAATGTTTCAATGAGAAATACCTTCACTCTCTGAACTAGGGTTTTCCGATGTCAAGCACAACACACTTATTCAGAAGCTTGTTTGCCACTTTGAATTCCACACTGATAGCTTGAAGTGGTTGCTAAATTTTGTGCAAGATTCATTTCTGAATTCTTTCGAATGCAAGATAAATCACTCTGGTTGCAGTGCTCAAGCTTAGAAAAATTCTTCTCTAAAACTAGGTAAGTAAAAATTATGACAAAAGTCACCTTTAAACATGCTACCACCTACCATAATAAATGCATCATCATTAGGGCTCAAACCCTAACTTTACCTTTTACCACTTCATTTCTTCTGTCGGTTGACAGGTAACAAATACCGATAAAGGTACTTTACCGATATACTTTCGAGGGTTCGAAACATTTTACCGATATGTTCCCCCTAAGCTTTTCAAAGCTTAGTTTGTCAGTTCAGGGATTTCCACACTGGGTGTAGAAACTGGTACATCTTGTGGCTTCTCTTCAGATTTCTTTTTCCAAGTTTTATCCATGTCCACCTGAACGAATTCAACATCAATCTTCCCTTCTGGGTTGATCGGTATGTCTCCCAATGGATTCTTTCTCAGTCTGCATGCTCTGGCAGTGTGTCCTGGTTTGTTGCAATGATAGCATATCATTCCAGGTGTTCTCCATGGTTTGGTGTTCACATTTCCATTATTCCTTCTGCATGTTGCAGCAGTGTGACCACTACCACAATAGACAAAATAGGTTGCTCTCCAACTGGTTGCCGCTCCATAACCATTTGAATGGTTGTCATAGGTTCTATACCGGTTGGGGTTTCGGTTCATAGAAAGCTCCAAGAAAACTCCTTTAGATCTTGGTGGATAACTTCCAAAGTTGTTCATAACCGACCTGCACTAAAAAGATCTATTCCCAAACTTGTTACATGCATAACAGTGACCATTAAATCTACTAGATCTAGCCACATTGTTTTGAAAGTAAGGAAAGTTATTGTAAGCCTTGCTCCTAGATACATTGGTAGTATGTCCTTCTTTAAGACAGTTAAAACAAACAGGTTTAAAATTTTTCTTGCCTTTACTCCTGTTGTTGTTTTTAGGTGTTGATTTCTTCTTTAGTGTATCACTCTTGGTTCTAGAGGTCTCACCTTCCTCGTATCTAGGGAAACCCAGTCTAGTGGTATCCTTTGATGGCTTCACCGATTCCAGCTTTTGTTCCAACTTAGCAGCACTCCGGTTGAATTTAGCAAGTATTTTCTTTGTCTTAGCAAGTTCCTTGGAAAGAGTAACATTGGTCTCCATCAAAGTTTCATTCTGAGAAATATCTGCATTTAGTTCAGTTTGTATTTCTTCTTTCTCTTTTTTACCCTCCTGCAGATAGGTGGTAATGGTACCGATTTCTTGTTTCAACTTAGATATCTCATGCTCCTTGTCCTTTACCAAATCTTCATCTTTTCTTCTATTTTCTAGCTCCTGATTCATCCTGATAGTTAGTCCTTCCAACTCCCTCCTTAGGTTAGTTTTGGATTCATTTAGTTTTTTCACTTCTTCGACTAGGGCCTCCATGTCTGCTTCATCAGAAGAGTTGTTTTCAGTAAATTCTATCAATTGCTCATCAATTTCTCTTCTCTAGGATAAAGAGGATTTATACTTGATTTTGAGTTCATCATAAGCTCTCTCAGTCTCAGTAAGATGGTGAGTGAGTTCCCTCATGCTGTATTCCCCCATATCTCCTTCCAAGTGGTTAGACTTATAGAAAGGTTGGCTCTGATACCAATTGATGAATACTAAGAGGAAGGGTGAATTAGTATACCCAAACATTAAAAAAACTCTTAAGCAGTTTAACTGCAAACCGGTGCAGCAGTTTAAACAATAAACCGGTTAAAACATAAACAAGCCAACTAGAAAATAAAGCATTCACCCATAGAAGCACAGTCACCATAACACAAGATGTTTTGACATGGAAACCCAAATGGGAAAAACCATGGTGAGTAAAAATCACAAGTCAACTATCTGTAGAATAGTAACTAGACCTATTAAGGTCAGACCGGTTAGGGCTTTACAATGTTCTTCACCAGAATAAATCTTGTTAGGAATCCAGATCTCTATTAGGAGGTAAGTCCTACTAAAGACTACCCTATTAGAGGATTTCAGATCCACAACTATGAACCACCTTGTTAGAGGATTTTCAATAGGCTTGGATGGGCCTACCCAGTTAAGGGTTTCAGACTTGTCAAAGATATTAGTAATCAAAAAGTGAATGATCTAGATAGTAGCACATATTGCTTGATTAGATCCTTGATAGCTCCCTATCAATGCATTCCAACATTACTTCAGTCTTCTATATTTTGCACTCTCTATCTCTGTTGTGAGATACCTTTTCTTTCACAGACCTAGTCTTCTTTCCAATGTTTGCACATAACAACTATAATAAAACCCTAGAAATGATGTCCTCATATAGGAACCTGATTTCATGTCATTCCAATAAGATTAGACTACAATTTCCTAGGTACAGTGCACCTAGACACATTTGGTAACATGACACAGATACACCGCCAAAGTGTCAGCGGATGATAACATCACACATTATAATTATACCGGTTTAATACAATATACCGATTACCGGTTGACAAATAAAGACTGGAAAATTTGGAGCAATTAACTACTGCTCGGGGTCTTCGTTCTACTTGTGATTTTCATACCACTTGGGGCCTTCATTCCACTTGTGATCTTCATACTGCTTGGGGTCTTCAGTCATGATGTGACCGGTAAGCATCTTCTACAGAACATCGATAGTCTTCAACAAACAAAGACTATACATTTAATGACACACAATACCGGTTGGAACAACTACTTGTTGAGAATAACTCATACATCAAATAAGTGTGTGTCCATCAATGATAATCACAACTAATCATCATCAAAATACCAACATTAAATAGCATTAATGCAAGAAGATGCATAGTAATATAGGTTATAGATTGTGTTCAACTAGTATTGGTAGTTTGAAGTTGTGAGAATATTTTTATTTTTCTTCAAGCAAGCTCTGAAATTAGCCCCTTTCTATGAAATTTTGATGTATTGCATGCTTAGTTGAGCTGTGATGAATATGATTTCTTTTATTGAAATGCATTGTGAGTCAATGTAGTTGAGTAGGCTTCTCGGATATTTGGTGCATCACCTCTTAGGATAGGTTTAAATTTAGCATTATTCCTATCCCTTTTCCCATCAAGTCAAGTTTGTAGGAGGTTCACCAAAGAGAACCAACTCACTCTGGAGGTTGATTTCCACCATAGGAAACCCACAACCCTGAAAATCTTCCAATATTTCACAAGATTGCTGACCTTTTAGCTTAAGTATACTCAAGTGCAATCTTGGTGACAACACATTCATTAGCTCCTCAATCATAATTGCACAAAATTATTTCGAGAAAATAATATATACATGTTACTTAGGGTCTCCAAAGAGTTCCTCAAAAAGATAATACACTATACACTAGAGACCACAAGAAAAGTTCTATACCAACAAATTCATTCAAAGACCACCAAAATCACTTTCCTAACTTTTTCCATGCTAAAGACAACTCAACATCCAAACCATAAGGGGCCGTAAGAGATCTATGTTAAGTTCCCCCCCTCAAACAATGCTATCTAAATTAGTTTATAGATGAAGGTCAACACACACAATAGGTGTGGATCCATCTTCAATCTTCTTTTCCACTTTATATTCTAATTTATTTATCCATGCCATTTTCATTTTTTGCTTTTCCTCATTGATATCAACTTTATTTATTGAGTAAACAATCTTATCATCCCTTCTTCTATAGTGTTTCATAAATTGTCCTACTTCATTACAGTTATAGCATGCCAAAATTTGTTGCGATTTAGTTTAATTCATTCTACTATTCACACTTCTTCCAAAACTCCTATTTGACATACACTCGACAACTTTATACCCATATACATTGCAAACATAACAATATCCATTGAAATATTGAACATCTATGTTAGAACCTGAATTTCCATATCTGTTTCGATTCAACCAACTTCTACATTCACTTGCCCCTTGTCCAAACATATTACAATACTGATAATTCTCATTAGAGGATTGATTTTCAATCTAATTTCTACATTCATTAGCTCTATATACAAACTTATTGCATGAAAAATAGTTACCATTAAAAGATGAGGAATACATAGAGGGAGCAGGAGGAGGTCTCTTGAAGTTCAAATTTAGAGAGATCCATACGTTCTTGTCATAAATGAAATCATTCTAATCTCTATTATAGTTCTTCAATTCATTCTTGAACTTTTCCTTTCCTATACCCTTTTTTATAGATGACTCATAACATTCATCGTTTTCAAAATTGTTGCACCTTTATCTTTTACATTCTTTTTGAGAACTGAGCATAACATCAAGTACATCAATTCCATCTCTGAGTTTCAATCGATTATCAATATAATCCTTAGAACATTTTAGTTCCTTAATTATGTTCACTTCTTCTTCAAGTCTTGAACATTCTTTAGTCTTTTCATCAAGATTTTCTTCAAAATCATGAATGACCTTCTTTCCCTTATCAAGTGAGATTGTCAAGTAATAAATCTTTTCAACTACCTTCTTATGTTTTCTCATATTTTATCTAGGTCCGCTAATGTAGATCTTAACTCCCCTTCCATGGCAACAAAACCATCAACATCATTCCAATCACTCTGTCCCATAAAATCCAAGTCATTCAATTCTTCTCCAAACATAGTGCTCAAAATCCTGGATCTACATGTTTGAAATAAGAAACACTAAGAGGGGGGGTAAATTAGTGTTATGCATTTTTTAACATTCTTAATCCATCCTCTAAACCACCTAATGCAAATGAATAAAGTAAAGTGCAGAAACACAAAGCAAATAACCACAACACTAGGAATTTTGCATGGAAACTTGGTTAAGGGAAAAACCACGTTAGGATTGAGACCCACAATATTAATATACCTTGTTAGAAGTATAATAATATTACATGAGGGGAATGCACATGCATTTAGGCACACTACCTAGAGCTCACTATTCAAATTACAATAAGGGCTACAACCCCAAAAGGCTCTTTGCCTTACAAAAGATTTTAAATAATAATTGAAATGTTTGAACTAATAAGAAGCATTTACAAATGCCAAAAACAGTTTTGGTTAAGCACAAAATACTCTATTCTGCAACACTACTTTGTTCTAATATTCTGATGTATTCCAGAGCACAAATCGTTCGATCGTGCAATTGAAATTGCGCACAATCACTTATAAATACTTCACACATACTCACCAATATAAAAAATGATCACACCAATTGGTCTAATATATCTGCATCAACAATTGAGGTCTTCATCATGTCAGTCCAAAAACACAACACACAAATAAAATGTGTTACCCAAGTTGGCTCAATCTAATCGAAAACAAAAATGCGGACCAAAACAAATTATCCCCATGCTTCTTGCATGTCGTCTTAACATCCTCGAACACACAAACAATCACCAAAATCACTATGCATGAGCTGCGTAATGAATCTCCACACGTTACTGCTAATGAAAAATGTTCTAACTAGAAAACCTTGTCTACCAGATCTTCCAACTCACTCAAGAGTTAATCACTAGAGGCCACAAACTAGGACTAAGGCATATTACATGCCCGCAATTCATCTATGAGATCTGCAACACCAAATACTCAACACAACTGAATCACCAATCAATACACTATACACTCTATCAGATGACCTATTTAATCTCACCGAATATTAAACAATCTTCTGGTATAAATGAATCATGAATAGTGGATTAGATATCTAACTCAAGTTGCCATCAATGACAACATCTAATCATCAATGCATTGTCCTTTGCCAAAAATCTCTCCCTTTGGCATTGATGGCAACACTTAGTGAAAAATGACTAAGTCTCAAACCAAAAAAAAAATAATGTACACTGCAATCAAGAATCTAACTACTGGAATCCAAATATCAACAAATCCCCTTAAGATCAACATTTTTCACTACTACAAACTCCCCCTTTGACATCAATGAAAAAGGTGGGGTTCTCAGAACCAAAAATTTAAGCCAAAAAAATACTATTTACATATGTACATGCATTCCTTACACACTCACAAAAATTTGAAGATGTTTGTATAGGAATTCTTTAATGTGTTCAGGTGATTGCCCCAGCCTTTTTGCAGGTTCTCCTTCACTATGAATCGACTAAACAAATGATTTTGCACCTTTGTTGTTTTTACATCTTCCGGATCACTATTGGCCAAAGCATCTTGAGTATCCTTAAGGGCACTCAGCATTATGCCCATCTTAGGAGTAATGAAAATCCCAATTTCTCCAACTCTACCAATTACTCTCTCCCAATCATGGCTCAGAATTTTGATTTTATCAAGTAATAATATTACCTGATTTTTATGACCACACAATGATACTGACAGAGGATCAACCGACTGAGATATGCATTCTAGCTCATCCTCATGTACCTTAGACTTCTTCTCCATGTCTACTATGAACTTGGACTGTGATAAACATGATTTGTATAAATTTCCACCTTTAGATAGTGCTTCCTTCATGCTCTTCACACAAGCATCTAAAGTAATTCTATATTTGGCAATCATCTTTTTCAAGTTTTGTAGTCTCTTTGCATTGAATTCATTTCGGACCTTCTCCTCAACAGATTTTTCAAAAGACTCAAAATATCTATCTACAAAATTGATCAAACTTTTTAACTACCTAGATGGAGTGTCTGAAGTATCCTTTTGAAATGAGGGCATCATATTTTCAAAAACACTAGTTGCCAGGGTTTAGCAACATACTTTCCTCTATATGAGACTTTAGAAGATCCTCACTTGATTTTGCTTGTGCAAATGATGCAAGTTGAATCTTTTGTACTGAAGATAGAGAAGCAAGGTTAATCAGACCTTGAATAAAATCCAGATCATCAGTTACTTGCTTTTCCTTCACTGCCTTTGTAGCATCTTTTGCCTCAGTCTTAACTTCAACCTTAACCTTTTCTGCATTCTTCTCAAGAACTGGAGGGTTAACTGCATCGACCAGAGGGTTCTCAAACTTTTCCTTTCCTCCATCTACTTTGTCTGATCCATCTATACCTATTTTATCCTTATCTCTCGCAACATCCTCAACCCTAACACCTTTTGAAATACTGACATCACCTAGATCATCAATGTGTGCTTCCAGAATTATTATCCTATGTCTGCACTTCCAAATTGTCCTATGATGGCATGCTCTACTCTTGTGGATGAGATTCACCTTGACCTTTTGCCTGATAAACTTCATACTAGTTATATAAGAAATTTTGTCAAATTTTTTTTAGTTTCCTTTGCAACTTCATCAATTTTCCCGAACATGATTTTTTTTACTCTGTACTTACTCTTAAACTCATTCTTTACTAACTTAAGTAATGTATCCATTTCCTCTGAAATAACTGAACATAGATTGACTAATACATATTATTTCAATCTCCCATCTTCCTTATTTGCCATTTGTCTCCTTGCATCCAAAATTTCATACAAGGTCTTGGGTATGTGATGTAGGAGCATCCCCAGTTCATAGCAATCTTGCATCAACCAATAAATATTTTCCTTTCTGTTTTTCTTTTTGTTTGTAGTTTTAGCATTTCTTTCTCTATGTCCTGGATTTGGCTCACCGGATCCTGTGGAGTTGGATTCTACTTGAAGACTTGATCATCTTCCTTATTCCCAAACCGTGGAGTATTTGGATCATTTTCTGGCAAGTTATCGCTATCGGTTTTCATGACAGTTTCCTGTTATAGGTTGATAATTTCCTATTACTGGTTGCCTGGACCTATTTGCATTGGTGATCTACCAAACCCCTTACGTAGCATGTGGAGCCCTGAGCATTGATTCTGATGTTTCTTGGCATGTGGCTGACCTATTCTTGGGATCTACACTTCATTCTTTGCATTTTCTGGAGGAATGTCTTTGGTAGAGGCCGACCTTGTTGGTTTTGCATGTTAGGTCTTGTTCTTTGGGTTTTGATCCCTTTTGGGCCGACTGGATCCCCTTGGATTATAAAAATCATTGTAATTGAGAATTAAAATGTATTCAGGTAGTTAAACTGAGCATAGAAGATAGATCTTAAGATTGAAGGTCCCAGTTGTGACCAGTTATTTACTTTGACTATGTTTTAGCAGGCCTGTGAGATGATTTTTGTAACTCGGTACTGGTTGGTTGTAATCAATTTCAATGAAATAACACTATGTGTTCTACATTACCTCCATCATGCCTTTGTGTTTTGGTTGTCTTTATTGTTGCTGATCAGTGTGGATTGATCTCTTTGAGGTCCCTCCTAATTGATGACTACTTCAAGTGGTATCAGAGCAAGTTCATTCCAGAGGTTGCGTGTCCTGAGGTTTTTGTTGTAGGGTGGCAAACTGTGGATCTGACGTGTAGCTGCAGAGGACTAGTGTAAATAATGGAGCAAAGAGGAACTAGGAATGGTGTAGCACATGGAAATGCAGACCCTACTATGATGAAAATGTTGTGAGGGATAGAAGCCTGGTCGGAAACCATGGAGACAACCCAGAGTATAGGCCGACACATTGAAAATGTAAGTGAAGATGAAGGAGAAGAAGCTCTGACAGAACAAGTAAGCCCACCGATGGTTGATCTATATGAGGAAAGGTTTTTGAGGGTTTTGAGTAGGGCAAATACTAAACCTCATTTTACCCCACCAGAATATGATGGAAATTTGGATTCGGAAGGATTGATGGATTGGATCTCAGAGATGGAGAAATATTTTGATTTTGAAAAAAAATGCAGAAGAAAGGAAGGTGAAATATGCTTGTACCCTATTGAAAGGTCACACATCTCTTTGGTGGGAGCATTTGTAGGTTGATAGATAGAGAAGAGGTAAACATAATATCAAGACATAGGATTGGATAATTGTTAAGTTGAAATGAAAATTTATGCCAACTGATTATCAAGTGAATCTTTTCCAGAAGTTGTAGAATTTTAGACATAAGGAATCTAGTGTGAAGGAGTACACTGAAGCATTTTACAAGTTGAATATCAGATCCAAAAATGTTGATGATGAAGTTGAACAAGTTGAAAGATATTTGAATGGATTGCAAGTGTCTATATAAGATTAACTTAGTCTGATCAAATTACATAGTGTTGAAGAGGCTTACCAATATGCCCTAAAGGTAGAAGAAAAGCTAAACAAAAGATATGAGTAGAGGCAGAGAGGTAGAGGTTGAAGGTTTATCGGAGAAAGATTTAAAGGAGGAAGAGGATATACCAGAGGTAGAGGAACCTGTACCAATTAGAACAAGGACAAATAAGTGAAAAATGAAGGTAATTCATACCAGAAAGATGATAGATATTTCTACTAGAGGAGAGAACCAAATGGCTACCGGAATGAGAATTTTGGAAGACAAGACAAGAGAACATTTAGAGGAAATTGCTATAAGTGTGGAGGAGAAGGAAATCATACTTTCAAGTGTAAGAAGACAAAGAATACCAAAAGAGCAGTAGTGGTGGAAGAAAAACCCACTGGATCAGATAATAAACTGGAAGATGGAGAACTGTTGATAATGAGGAGAGCTCTGTGTCATATCAAGAGAGATGAAGAGCCCTTACAGAGGAATAATTTGTTCAAGACCAGATGTGTGATATTCGGTAAGTGTTGTAAAGTTGTTATTGATAGTCGTAGTTCAGATAATATTGTTTCAAAAGATATGGTGAATAAGTTGAATTTGGAGAGATTGAAACACCCTAAGCCTTATCAAATAGCATGGATGTAGGATGAACATAAGTTGTTAGTAAGTGATCAATGTTTGGTGAAATTGAAAATTGGGAACTATCATAATGAAGTCTTGTGTGATATTATGCCTATGGATATTTGTCATCTTTTTTGGGTAGACCTTGGCAGTTTGATAGATAGGTAGTACATGATGGGAGGAAGAATGCATACACTATTATGGCCAATGGGATGAACAAAACCTTGTTGCCCTTGGAGGAACCTTTGAAGAATTATGTCTTTACAAATGCTATAATCTATTTGGTAGATGGAAGGAAATTCTTGGATGGATTGAGATATGAGAATGTGTGTTTTTCCTTAATTCCTAGGAAGATTGAGAATTTAGAGCATGAAGAGGAACAATTGAAAGAGATAAAATATTTGCTGACAGAATATGAAGACATCATTTCAGATAATATACCTCATGGATTGCCACCTATGAGAAGTATCGATCATTGCATGGACCTGGTTCTCGGAGCTAGTTTGCCTCACAGAGATGCACACCAGATAACACCGATGGAGAATGAAGAACTAAATAGACAAGTGTGGGAGATATTGAAGAAAGGTTTGATCAGGGAAAGTCTAAGCCCTTGTGCAGTGCCAACAGTATTAGCACCTAAGAATAATGGAGAGTGGAGAATGTGTACCGATTCCAGAGTAATAAAAAAGATCACAGTGAAATACTGATTTCCTTTGCCTAGGATGGATGACATAATGGACTCTTCGAGTGGAGCCAAAAACTTTACAAAAATAGATTTGAAGAGTGGATATCATCAGATCAGGATCAGAGAAGGAGATGTGTGGAAGACAACATTCAAGACAAATGAAGGACTATATGAATGGTTGGTGATGCCTTTTGGGTTAACTAATGCACCGAGTACTTTCATGAGGCGGATGATTGAGGTATTGAAGAAATTATTGGGTAAGTTTGTTATTGTATATTTGGATGGAATTCTAATTTTTAGTAAGAAAAAAAGAGAGCATTTGTTGCATTTGAGACAAGTTTTGCAGAGGTTGAGAGAAGAAAAGTTGTTCATAAATGTTAAGAAGCACGTACTTTCATTAAGGATGAGTTAGTCTATTTAGGATCTATGATATCTGAGGATGGTTTGAAGATGGACCCTAACAAAGTAAAAGAAATTATTGAGTGGCCTACACCGAAAAGCATTGTAGAAGTAAGATCATTTCATGGATTGGCTAGTTTCTACCAAAAGTTCATTAGAAATTTTAGTTTAGTTTGTAACCCTATGACTGAGACCATGAGGGGAGATCAGAAGGAATTCAACTCGACCATCAGAGAAAACAAAAGTTTTGAGCTATTGAAGTAGAAAGTGACTGAGAAGCTTGTGTTAGCTTTACCAGATTTCAATAAAATATTTCAAGTGGATTGTGATGCAAGTGGAACAAAAATAGGAACAACCTTGAGTTAGGAAGGGAGAACACTAGCTTATTTTAGTGAGAAATTAAATGATTCCTATTAATATTATTTTGTGATTATTCATAGGCAACATTTTGGTATAGTGGTAGTGCCTTGTTTTGATTTTTGGCCCGCTTTCCTATTCATCAGCACGTATGCCAAGTGATGTCTCGATGTTGCTCTGAGCGGTTCACTTTTCTTGATCAATGTTGAGAGAACATAGAGCTTCCACATGGCTCAAGTCTTTTCCTTGGTGTGTGCTTCTTAGCCCCACTATCCCCCGTGTAAAGGTAGTGATACTTAGTGCCCCCGTGTTGTACAATCCAGTTCTCTTTTCATGCTCAACTTCGGGTCTCCCCTGAGTCACCAAGTGTCTTCCATGGTGGTTCATGAACCAGAATGCAGTTTGCATTGCGATTTTGTTGTTTGACAGGTGCAGGGGTTGCCATGGTGCAGTTGAGATAACAACTTCGAAGGCCGTTTTGTTGGGTAGAGTCTCGTGGAGTGCCACACTGGGAGTTTCCTATCAGAAGCGGTTCCTAGGATTTTGTTGATGCTGTGTACTATTTGTTAAGAGCTGGGGGCTCTATATATGCTTTTTTCCTGATTTTAAGGAGTTTAGCCTTTAGAGAGATTTTTCAGACTTTGGCTCATTAGAGAAGCCTTTATGTTAATTAAATTTGGTGAATGATAGACATGCCAGATTGTGCCTATGGCCTTTGTGATTGTTTTTTTTGAAGCTTAATAATTTGACTTCTGTGTTATTTTCAAATCTGATAACTTTTATGATATATGTTGTGAGACTATACAAATTAAACTATGTTTTAAGACTTGTTATCTATTGGATGAATGGTGAATGTCATATTATGTTGAATGAGTTTTTGTTGAATTATCCTCTCAAATAATTCTGGGCATGTAGATTGTTGAATGAGATTTAAAGCCGTGTGTATCTAGATTTTATACGTTGTTAATGCTTTTCCAAAATATTATGGTGTATCACCTAAGTAGTGTAGCTTTTTTTAAAGTTTTCTTCTTCCCCTTTTCTCCCCCAATTGTATGAAGAACTAGCTTCTTAAACCCAGAGGTCATTTAGTGAGTCTCACACAAAAGGTCCCCAATCACTTAATTTCACACAAGGCTATTAGCGTTTAATGCAAAATTAAGAGTCAATAGTTCTTTTTCTAGCATGCCCGGTGGGACCATAATTTTGAACAATCCTAAGCAATTTCATGAGCCACAAACTTGTTACAAGGAGCCAAACAACTTTAAATCCTAGTTTACTTCTCCCACCCCTAGTAAGCATCCATTCACCCACAACTACTTCTTCTCAGAATCCACATATTTTCCCTATTGTTGTTCTCATAATAATGGCTCAGATTCCTCCTAGAAACTTTGTGACTTTGAATAGCAGTAGCCCTCTCATTCCTTCTTTTGTACCTGCAGTATGGGGGCCAATTATTACTTTTGTGCTAAAATCCATCCTTAAATTCACTGGAGAATGTCCCAAGACGCTCGGGGAACACCTACAAGATGTGGCCAATGTCTGCACTATCCATAACATTACAAAGCAAAATGTAGCTCTGAGATTGCTCATGGCTTCATTCAAAGGGAAATATTTAGATTGGTATAGATCTCTTGGTCCAAACTCTATAGCCAATTTGGACTAGCTGGGTGATTGCTTCTTTGACAAATTTTTTGACAAGGTTGATAGATCATCTCTAATATAGCTATTGATCACCATAAAAAGAGCTCCTCAAGAAGCGGTGAAAGAATTCAATATGAGATTTTAGAGGACATGGCAAAGGATATTGTTGTCTGCTCTTCCACCTACGAATATGGCATTTGTTTTTTATCTGAAAGACTTCAATTCAGATATATCTGTGATGGTCCAATCTTTCGGAGGAAATACTCTCTCGGATGCATATGATTTGGCAGTCTGAGTAGAAAAAAATTTAATTGATGTTGAAAAGCTTACGCCACGACTGCTTATGCTAGTCTTTCTTGAGTTATCAAATCAATTTCTTGAGCTAGTTGTGCCTAGCACATCTGCACCCCAATCTATGTATGTGTAACCCAGATCCCAATAAGCAAGTATGCCTACCCCCTCGTCTCTGGCTGTGGAGGTCAGTGATATAAAAAATTTCTTGAGATATTTCTCAAATGAAATCGTTAATTTGAAAAGTTCCCAACTCCCGCCTACTATACCTCCTTTCTAACAAAATTTCCAAGGGAATAGACCTGCATATCAACAAAACCAATATGCCAACAACCAAGCTTCCTCAAGTCACCCAAATGGTTAGATAGTTCTTGTTCCTAATCCTTTGCAGACTATCTATCCCAACAGTAGTAAAGAGTTGACTGTAGGACAAAATAATCTAGTAGATGATACCAATTCTCAGTGTTTTCCATCTAACGATGCCCATGCCCCAAGAAACTGCCTGAAAGGCAATTTGCAACAAAAAATTGCAGATCAATGGAGCTAAGGCGTTGCTACAGATGATTTAGTTTACGCATCCCCTGGCATGGACAATGTAGTTCTCATCGCACATATGCAAGGTATGTCAATAGAAAAGGAAACAAAGATAGCTCTGAACCATGCATTATTCTCTTGGATGGAGGATGAGGACGTCGTGCTCACAAATGGAACAACCACATCAAGCTTGGGGGCTTCTCAAGTGCAGTCAGATTACAACATCCAGTCAAAAAGAGGTTTCATGGGAGAGAATGTAGGCACGCAGGGAGGTTCATCGTAGATAAAGTTCTTGAACAACCCGCGGTTGCTACCACATATCTGAGAAAGGAGTTTATCCCCTATAAGATGAGAGAGGCAAAAACATCAGTGCCACTAGTGTTGGATATGGTGGAACAACTAAATAAATCCCCAACCAATGTCTCCTTATGGGATCTCCTTAATATCCCAAAGAAGAAGAATCAGTTGAAAGAAACTCTATTAGAGGTGGAGAAACCTGCCGGTAGGAATGTTGTCAGTTCTTCGCGAGCTAGTGAAGAAAGATTTTAGTCCCTCGTAGAACAATCATGCTTGCTGATGGTGTTGACAAATGAGGCCGTAATTTATAGATCCCAAGTGGAAGGTAAGCCTAAACCAAACCCTTTCTATTTAACCCTCATAGTAGGAGACAAAAGTTTACATAATTCTATGATAGATTCCGATGCTCGCACCACCGTCATGCCTAAGAAAATTGCTGAGGTTTTGAATATTAAATATGAGCCTTTGAGTAGGGGTGTTATAAAACTAGAGGGAAATAAAGTCCAGACTATGGATCTTATTAAAAGCCTTTCGCTGACAATGTTCACATGTCCCAATGTCACCGTGTCTCAAGAAGTAGTAGTTTTTGACATACCACTTATTTTCACCTTCTGCCTCTCCCAAGACTTTAGCACCAAAATAGGAGGTTACCTATATTTGGATTGGTCTCACTTCATCCTTCAGACCTAGCATGGTGCTAAGCTCAAAATCCTTTCAGAATCCCTACACACTGAGCATGTAGCTGACTAGGCTATTTAACTTCGAGCCTACTCATACCTCCATCTCTAATGAAGAGAGAAAAATGGTAGAGCTTCTAGAGGATGAAGAGGTGACCGAGGATATTACACCAGAGCAGGAATTTTTTCTCAATGAATTAATAAATTCTGATCCATATTCCAATTATCATGTCACATGTCTTGGTACCTACTGTATTTTTGATGAGGATCAAGTTATCCCAAAACTAACTAAGGGTCCAATAACCAAGGAAGAGTTGTCTTCTGCACTCTGGACCTTACACTTTGATGGCACAAGATGCAAGGCAGGTCCAGGCATTGGAATCTGCCTTACTTTGCCTTCGGGTGAACAAATCTTGAGATGTTTCTGCTTGTAGTTTGCTTTCTCCAACAATGAAGTAGAATATAAAGGGCTGATCCAAGGCCTAAGTTTAGCGGAAAAGATGGACATAAAGCAACTAAAATTTTTGGGTGATTCTGAGCTAATTGTACACCAGGTCCAAGGAATCTCAAGTGCCAAGAATGTCTGCATGAGGTCCTACCATCATAGGACATGGTATCTGATCAAAAGCTTTGATGTCTTCAACATCCTGAGGATTCCTTGAAGGACAAATGCATTACTGATCGGATGGCCACTATTGGGTCACAGTTCAATCCTTTTGTACACCTGCTCACCAACCCCTAGGTGGTTTGTGTGATCATTCGATCAGCTATTCTAGATAATGACACCCACTGGAAATTTTTTGAGAGTGATGAGAAAATTGCTTTGTTCATTCAAAACTACGGAGAATTTGCTTATCAATTGTAGCCTAAAGTAAAGGAGGCTTACAAGGATAAAATCATTCAATTGAAATCTAGCAAGCTCCCAAATGGATTGATCACCATGGAGAATTTATTTGACCATGATTATCTTAAAAATGACAAGCGAAAACTCACAACCAATAAAGGTGACTAAGCCAAAATGTCAGTAGGGAATGGGAAAATACTTAAGGTTGGAAAGGAATTCCCCCTAAAGACCAAGAGAGATTGGCTTGATATTGTGGTGAATATGTGTGTGTGCTAGCATGGTCATATGAGGATTTGAAAGGTTAAAATTGTAGCATCATTCAACACACCATTGAGCTCACTGATGGGGCCAAGCTAGTTTGATAGAAGAAGAGACTAGTCAATCCGAAGATTGAGTTTCTTATGGTGCAGGAATTGAAGAAATTGATAGAGTCAAAGATTGTCTACCCCATCAAGCATAGTACATGGGTATCAAATTTGATACCATTTAGAAAGAAGAATAGGGATATTTGGCTCTGTGTAGACTTTCATGACTTAAACCAAGCCTCTTTAAAAGACTATTACCCTTTGCCACCCATGGAACAGTTGTTAAGAACTGTAGCGGGGTCAGAGATGTTTTTGATGCTAGATGGGTTCTCAGGTTATAACTAAGTGTTGGTAAAGCCAAAAGACCAACATAAGACTACCTTCACAACCAAATGGGGAACATTTGCTTATCAGAAAATGTCATTTGGGTTGTCAAACACTGACACCACTTTTCAGAGAGCTATGGATCTGGCTTTTAAAGGGCTCATTAATAAAATCATCCTCATCTACTTGGATGACTTGAATGTATTTTCAAATCATAAAGAAGATCATTTCAATCATCTCGATCTAGTTTTCTATAAGTTTTTGGAATTTGGCATCTCATTAAACCTAAAGAAAAGCATTTTTGGGGTCCCGCAAGGAAAATTATTGGGACACATAGTGTCAAAAGAAGGAGTCTCCATCGATCCAGATCAAGTGAAGGTAATAAAAGAGCTTCCCCTTCTTGTCAACAAGAAGGGCGCTTAGTCCTTCCTAGGTAAAGTCAATTTTGTTAGCTACTTTATCTTAGACTTTGTTGGGATGGTGAGGCCTATCACTCTAATGCTTAAAAAGGAAATTCATTTTAAATGGACTCCTGAAGCTAAAGAGGCATTTGAGAGGATCAAAGATGCCATCTCCTCTGCTCCTATACTCTCCAACCTTGATATGTCGAAGGATTTTAGAATGTATGTTTTCTCTAGCAATTATAGCATTGTTGTGGTTCTAACCTAGAAAGATGCAGACAAAAGAGGTGCGCATCCCATAGCTTTCCATTCCAGAACCCTAAAAGAATATGAGGATAAATACAATTTTCTTGAAAAGCAAGCTTTGGCCATTGTTAAGGGCCTAAAAATGGTTAGGCATTTTATTGCTTGTAATAAGACTAATGTGTATGTCGCTCACCCTTCAGTTAGGGAATATATAATGGAAGGCAAAATTATAGAGAAAAGAGCAAAGTGGATTACCAAAATCATAGAGTATGAAATTGACATTAGACCCATGAAGGTAATCCACAATAAAGGCTTGTGAGAATATATAGCCCAAGAATCTGACCCTCAAGAGGCTGAGACTAATTCAGAGGAAGCTGTAATGGTCACCTTCAAGCAAACAAAAGCATGCTGGATTCAGAATCAGAAACATTTCAGGAAGACTGGAATCTTCCCTACTAACCTTCCTTCTGAAAAGAAGAGATTCTATAGGATGCAGACCAGCGGCTTCCACCTAGTGGAAGGATTCCTTTTTAACATAAATTTCAATGGAATCCTACTCTACTGCATGGAACAAGGCCAAGATAGTAAGATTCTACATGAATTCCATCATGGACTATCAGGAGGCCACTATTCAATAGAAACCACCATAATTAATATTACCCACGCTGGGTATTTCTAGCCCTCTATCTTTAAAGATGCACATACTTTGGTAAGAGAATGAAAAGAATGCCAGTACTACAGTGGTAGGGGCATATAGGAAACAATGTCTCTCAGGCTCATAATGGTGGAAGAACCCTTTGCTTAATGGGGTCTTGATTTTATAGGAATGATCAACCCTCCAAGCTCAACCGGACACAAGTGGATCCTGACTGCTACTGACTACTTCACCAAATGGTCTGAGGCTATCTCCCTGAGGAATTCATCAGAGGCAAAGATACTAGCATTTATGGAGGACTTGGTGTGCCGGTATGGTCTGCCAAAGACCATAATATCAAACAATGCGTGAGTATTCACAGGCTTATGAGTCACTTAGTTTTCTCTTAGTCAAGGTATCTACCTGAAGACTTCATCAAATTACTATCCATAGGGAAATGGTCTAGCCAAGTCCACTAACAAGAATCTCATAAGACTCATTAAAAGGATGGGCTCTGATGAACAAGAGGGAGTGGAATCACCACTTGAGAAGCATGTTTGGATGGATTGGATCACGCCCAAGAAAATTTTAAAGAACTCCCCATACAAGCTGGTCTATGGCAATGATGCCTTATTCTCCGTATCTTTAGAGATTCCCACCCTATAGTTACTCAAGTCTATCGAGGTGGGCAAAAATGATCCCATGGAGGTGAGATTGGCAGAGCTTATGGAGCTAGAGGAAGCAAGGGAAGCAGCATTTTCATCCCTTCAAAACTGCCAGCAAACTATCAAGAGCTGGTTTGATAATAAGAAAAGTTCTGACCCAGGAGTCAGACAGGGTGACCTTGTTTTAAAATATAATGAGAGGGTGACCAAACTTGGTCAGCATGCTAAATTTGATGGTTTATGGGAGGGACCGTTCCGCATCATAAATTGTAAGGGTTTTAATGCTTTTGATCTTGAGAATATGTAGGGTGAATCTCTTGGAATCTCGGTTAATGGGTTCCATCTTAAACCCTTTCACTAAAGTAGCAAATTTCCTAATGTAAATAATGTAAATAATGTATTTTTAGTGTGCCTTATTTATTTAATTATGTCTCCTCATGCATTCTAAGAAGAAAAAGTGAACCACAAGATACACCTTGAGAAAACAAAAAGAGGTCATTATATTATATAAGTATCTTGGTACAATATATGTAAAAGGCCTGTGGCCTATATTTGAGAAATAAAGGGACAAACTTTTGAAATAGGGTGGAAGTATTTCAGGGGTCTTCCTCATTGTCCTCCTCATCCATCTAGAATTTGAAGTTATCATCTTCATCTTCATCATCATCTCCTTCTGACCACTCATGGCTAGAGTCACCGTCGAGCTCCTGAGCTATCAACACAAGCACCAGGTTAGGGAGAACATGCGACATCAGGATCTATGAGAAGATGTAATCTTTGAATTCAGTATACCAATTTGTGCTAGTCAGAATAGGAACTATTAGATGAACTCAGAGGAGGAACTCTGTGGAAATATCAGCTCAGAAGTGATGAGATGACAATGACATGATCTTCAGGCTGCCTATAAGAGGATACCAAGTCACCTCCTCTCTGAGGGTGATGAAACATTGCAAATTTGAGGGTAGGGGTAAACCTCTGAAAGGAACATAATATGCCACAACATCCTCCAGGCCACCTAGATATTCTATAGGGAAGAGCGCCTGAGATAACTCTGAGTTCAGATAACCAGTCATCCCGATATGTAGTAATGAGGCTACAAAAAGTGAACAGATATACGTGTTGACATGATATCTATCCATGTCATCAATGAAGTCTTTCCCAAGCACCAATTTGATGGTAGTGATGATCAGGGGATTTTTACATCACATCATCCCCTATAACCTTCGGTCTAAGATGTTGCCTAAGAAATTGACTTGAGCCTTACTACTAGTAAGCCTTACAGGAGTATCCATATTTCAGGAAACTCCATCATTGATCTAGATACTGTGCAAAAGAATGTCTCAAAGACATAGTTATAGCACATTTCTAGCTCTAGGTATTAAATAAAGTGGAAAGCAAATGCTCGTGATCTTCAATGCAACAATCTTTTCTTGTAAACTTGCACAAGTAGATGAAGTTGAGCCTGAAGGTTGTGTATGCCCCATCCAGAACCTTGAAAAGAGAAGCAGTGTCCTTAGATGCCACGTGTATATCAAGGTACATCATGTCTAAGCATAATAACTCATAGGTCTATTATGGATCATGAAAGCCTTGCTGGTTGCAGATACTCTCCTTAATGGGTAGATTTTTCCATACAAACAGATCATCTCAAGTAGTTCAAAGTAACATCGGATTGAATAGGCATCTTCTTGGGAAATGTAGATGGCAGCGCTTATCCTTTTTTAGAATTAATTGCAACTTGGAAAATGAAGTGGCATATGTGTGGATAGGAACTTATCATTAAATGCTCTCTTTTGCACAAATCTAGGCATGCAACGGATTTAAGGAAGAAGGCCTCAAAAGTGCATGTCATATTGTTTATTTTGCATCCCAAGTGCCGAAACTCTTTAGAGGTGTTAGAAGGAGAAGCTTACTTGCAGAAGATGGAGATGGAAGCAACCTCCTCAGGTTCTTTCCAAGGGAAAATGTGGGTAGATGTATTCAAGGAACTCTCATATTCCTCCCATGTTGTGCCCCCAAAGCCAGAATATCAAAGGACCAAACCTAAATCAAAGTCAGCCACCCGCAATCCTACGGTGGTGATAAATTATTTGGAGAATGTCATTGAGCCCAAACTTCATAGGAAACTGAAGAACCTCAAAGAAGCCACTTGTGCAAGAATGGTAAACCACAAGAATGAGCTGCAATCTATGACAGTCAACTTTTGGAATAGCAGTGCTCCTCAGTTCGTGGTTCCCATGGTTTCACATTGTCCAAAATTTGTAGCTGCATGTGCCAGTAGGTTTGAGCTTGGTCCTTCTTCAATTCAGGGCTCCCTTCTGAGAGTCATTATAAGCCTAGGAGCTATTCAGGACATGTTATGTTGTCCCATATTTGACATCATAGAGGTGTTCGATGAAGGCTCCATGGAGGAATACTAGGACACTAGGAGGGATATTGTATCATTTTGTCATAGTGCACTGAATTAGAGTCCAACAGTTGGGCCTCCAAGATTCCTTCTATCCTACAGTGATTTGAGGCATGATGATCTCAAATATATCTCCTTGACCCTTGTGCTGCTATGTGGTCATGATAATGACCGAGAGATCATTGCCCCTATGATGGGCTTCTTGTTCAAATGTCAGAAGAAGAAGGGGCCATTCCATCTCAACTTCTCTATCTTGATAGCCAGAAAAATGGTGAAGTAGTTAGCTGAGTTCCAACATTTTTGGTGGTTCAAGTTTGCCTCATTCCTAGTTCACCTTTTCCTGCACCAGAATGATGCTTTTTTTAGTCAATTCATGTGATTGGTTACTCATGATGAGCTAGGAAACAAAACGCTTGTATCTATCTGGATGCCCATCCTATTAGCTTCCTATGATGTCTACCAATTTTCAGATTGTTTCTTGACCCTTGTCCTTCATGATCTCAGTTTTATCCCCGAGGAGCCTCTTGCTTGTTTTTCTCAAAGACAAATGAACTAGATGTACAATGAATGCCCCCCTTGTGACTGGTTTCTGGGTAGTGATTTTTCTTTTGTTTGGGTGCATGGCTTCTCTGAAGAACCCTTCTGCCTACCTACCTATGTCACAAAAAGAACCCTCACCCTTGAATTTTTTCGACAACTGGTGGAGGTTGACAGAGCTATAGGGGTAGGAAAACATGATACCCCCATAACAGAAGACCACAAGGCTATTGGCCCCATTAATCTCATACGGAGGAACATTTTTGAGAATGTCCTGACCTCCAAGCTAGTGTAGCTTAGCTTGGTATCAATTGATGATGTGTGAAGCTATGAACCGGATGGGTGTCTGTGCAACAAAAAAATTGCAGTTAAGCATGAACCACAAAGTTCATGGTAAGGCCACACCAACCCGCCAGTGAATGACCCAAATGTTTATGTGGGTCCCACTGATTTTCCTATTTTGAAACATCCCTCATGGTTGAATTTTTACTCTATCCTACAAAAGTACAATCCAGCAAAGTCCATTCCTCAGAGCATGCTAGAAGCCATGAGAGTTGATTTGTAGCCTAAGAAAAAGAGGGAGGATTTTAGGATCTACTGTCAAGAAGTGAATCAGCCTAGGGCTTATATCGACAACACTCCTTTCGAAGAACGTTTTGAGCCTGAATGGTGAGAGTACAACAAATCAAATGAAGAGATAGGTGATGAGTCCCCATGTGGTAGCTCATCCCCTGAGGAGGCTAAACATCAGGAGGTAGAAGTTATAAATGTAGAAGAGCAAGAGACCGAGTCTATTATTCCTCTCCCTCTCACTAGTTCAATCCAGAGACCCCATTCCCAAACTACCAAAAGATTGGCTAGGAAGTAGGCACTTGATTCCCCTTCCAATAAGAAACAATATCTAGGTTCTACTAAGAAGGGTTAGTCTTCTTGGGTCCTTGTGGTTATTCTAACCTCTTAGCGACCGGTGACTTCTACGGCTGAGGTATGTCCTTCTCTGCCCTTTCTCTCTACTCAATCTATGTCTTCCATGGTGTCCCAAGTTGCATCTATGCCTACCCAATTCCCCACTTCCTTCACATTAACCACTTTCAGAACATCAGTTGAACCCCAAGTTACATCATCGAAGGTCGCTATTTTGCTCCCTGCCTCTGATTTTCTTCTTGCAACGTTTTTCCCATAGATGCCTAATAAAGCCGTTGTCTTGCTTAGGCTTGGTTTAAGAGAGTCCACTCCTCTCCAAAATGTTGGGGTAGCGTCCGTTGATCCATTATTTTCAGGATCCTCTTCCTTCGTCCCATTGTTCTCCCCAACCACACTTGCACACCCCATTTAGACCTCTTTCAGTGGCACTATTTCCCATTTCCCCTTTGCAATCCCTCTTGGTGCAGTGTTTGCAAGCTAAACTATTGCAAACCTGGATGCTTATCAGCATCAAGTTACCTACTCCAAGACTGCACGTATTGGCAAGACCAGCAAGAGAAAGGAGAAAGATGGTTCCAATCTAGTCTGTCTGCATGTGCAAACACATTTTAGTGAGGAAAGAGATAGTCTCTTCTTTGCGACCATGTTTCCAAAGAGCAACAAACTAGAGGCCCAAATGAGACTAGTGATTACACCTTACATGTTGTCATGCTCAATATTTTGAATGCTACAACATGTGATAAAGTAGAAATGATGGAAGAAACCTCAAAGGCCGTGTCTTTAGATTTAATCAAAAATAGCCATCGTTTGGACAAAATAAAAGTAGAAAATCTGAGCCTCAAAGAATCCTTGGACCAACAGAGAAAGGAAGACAGAGCTAGAAATGCTAAATTCAACTGCTTGCAGGGTTTGTTAACCCAAGCTAACTCTGAAAAAAGGAAAGTTGCAGTCCACCCTGAACAACGTGAACTCTCAATTGAAAGGACAAGAGGCAACAAGGAATGTGGCATTGAAAGAATTGTAGGAGAGGGACTAAGACATACAACAACTAAAAGCAACTTCCAAAGATGCTACCCAAATTCATACCCAGTTGCATGAGGAGATTCACCTAAAAGAAGAATGCGCTCAACAACTGAGTGAGACACAGGTCAAACTTTTGGAGGAAAGAGAAAGGTTTGAAATAGATGCGCGTGAAAAATAGAGTAGCTTGGAGCAAGCTGAAAAGAAATTCCTAGATGTGGAAGGTTTTCTGCAGCAACAACGAGATCACCTGTCATAACTTCAACAAGCTTTACAAGATGGAGGTACCGAGATCCTTGCTCTGGAAAATTAAGTTGTCCATGAACAAGACAAGTGTAGGGAGCTACAGAACGAGATAAGAGGAAAGGAGGAGGAAGTCATGTGGTTATCGAACCTTCCCCCCCTCTAGAGGTTCTTCAAGATTTTTCTCTGGTTATTGTGGAATTGTATGTTTCTCATTGGGAGAGAATTAAGTAGTATTGCCCTTTGCTACAACTTGTACTGAGATTCCTAGGAGAAGCACAATCTCTCTGTGTTGAAGTTGGCACTCTCATTAACAACTCTTTTCTTTTCATTGGTCCTAAGCTCCCCATAGCCCAGAGCTTAATTTAGTTGTTGTATGTTGCTCCAGATGAAGAATTGAGAGAAAAATGAATTAAAGACCGCAAGCAATTAATCAGGAAGACTAATATTTTCATTAACCAGCACAGGGTAATCATGTATGTATCAGCAATGCTTGAGCCTTTAAAAATTTTGGTTCCAGACATCAAGCAACATGTAGAGAGGTTTGTTTACCTAGGTCTACCTTCTCCTTTTCCCGCAAATGGCTCTATGCTAGGGATTGAGCAAGTGATGAGACAAATAGAGAATTTACAACAAGATTAGACCTTCCTACAGTGCCTAAGCAGTCCTATTTTGGCAGAGGAAGTCAAGCATCTCTTGCACACCATGGGCCTGCTCTACGTGCTCTTGAAGCTAGTCCATGATGAACCGATGAGCTTGCCATTTGATGAAGTGATTTTTTTAGACCAACACTACCAAAATCTAGAAGCTTAGGTGTTACCCTCTGAGGATGAGTGGTTTCCATTGCAGCAGGTCTTCAATTTTCTTTTCCCTATTCAGGCATGAAGTTTGGTCTCCAAACTAGTAATTTTGGGTTCTAGCATTCCACAGGAAGAATTCCCCATTTAGTCACCAAGAAATGTTAATATTATTTCATGATTGTTCATAGATGGCATTTTGGTATAGTGATAGTGCCTTCTTTTAATTTTTGGCCCGCTTTCCTATTCATTAACACGTATACCAAGTGGTGTCTTGACATTGCTCTAAGTGGCTCACTTTTATTACTCATTGTTGAGAGAACACAGAGCTACTGCATGGCTCAAGTCTTTTCCTTGGTGTGTGCTTCTTGGCCCCACCATCCCATGTGTAAAGGTAGTGACACTTGGTGCCCCCACATTGCACGATCCAGTTCTCTTTTCATGCTCAACTTTGGGTCTCCTCTGAGCCACTGCATGTCTTCCATGGTGGTTCATGAACTAGAATACGGTTTGCATCATGATTTTCTTGTTTAGGAGGTGCATGGGTCGCCATGATGTGATTGAGATAACAACTTTAAAGGCCATTTCACTGGGTAGCATCTTGTGGAGTGCCACACTAGGAGTTTCTTGTCAGAAGTGGTTGCTAGGATTTTGTTAATGCTACGTACTATTTGTTAAGAGTTGAGGGCTCTATATATGCTTTTTTTTCCTTCTTTTTAAGGAGTTCAAACTTTAGAGAAATTTTTCTGATTTTGGCTCATTAAAAAAGCCTTTCTATTAATTAAATTTGGTGAATGATAGACATGTCAGATTGTGCCTACAGCCTTTATGATTGTTTTATTTGAAGCTTAATAGACTGAATTCTGTGTTATTTTCAAATCTGATAACTTCTATGATATATGTTGTGAGACTCCACAGATTAAACTATGCTTTAAGAATTGTTATCTATTGAATGAATGGTGAATGTCATATTATGTAGAATGAGTTTTTGTTGAATTATCCTCTTAAATAGTTCTGGGCATGTAGATTGTTGAATGAGCTTTAAAGATACATGTATCTGGGTTTTACATATTGTTAATGCTTTTCCAAAATATTCTAGCATATTGCCTAAGTAGTGTAGCTTGTTTTTAAGTTTTATTCTTCCCCTTTTCTCCCCCAATTGTATGAAGAGCCGGCTTCTCAAACCCGAAGGTCATTCAATGAATTTCGCGCAAAAGGTCCCCCATCACCGAATTTCCCATACTTTTAGTGTTTAATGCAAAATTAAGAGTCAACAATGCCCAGAGGAGATATTCAATATATGATCAGGAGTTTTATGCCATAGGTTGAGCCTTGAAGAAGTGGAGACATTACCTATTTCCTAAGGAGTTTGTGTTGTATACAGATCATCAAGCTTTGAAGTATTTGAACAACCAGAGCAAGTTGAATCAGAGAAATATGAGATGGGTAGAATTTTTGCAGAGTTACACCTTTGTGTTGAAGCATAGAAGTGGAAAAGCTAACAAAGTTGATGATACATTGAGTAGAAGAAGGAATTAGCTGACAGAGATGAGAGTGACAGTATTAGGATTTGAGGAATTAAAGACCTTGTATGATGATGACCCAGATTTTGCAGAACCTTGGAGAGCATGTAGAGAACCAATTATGGTACATAGAAGCAAGTGGTTGGATTACTTCATTCAGGATGGGATGTTAATTATAGGAGTTTAGTTGTGCATACCTAATAATTCTATGAAGGAGAATCTAATAAAGGAGAAACATAGTGGAGGATTAGCCGAACATTTTGGTATTGACAAAATAGTAGCATTGGTGAGTGAGTAGTACTTTTGGCCCCATATTCATAAGGATGTTAAAAAATATGTGCAATGTTGTAGAGTTTGTCAAGTTGCAAAGGGTAGTAGCCAGAATGTGGGATTGTATAAATCTTTGACAGTACCATTAAAACCTTGGGAGGATATAATCATGGATTTCATACTTGGATTTCCTAAAACATCAAGAGGGAATGAATCTATATATATGGTAGTGGATAGATTCTCAAAGATGGCTCATTTCATACCTTGTAAGAAGATATTAGATGCATTGCATGTAGCAGACCTATTTTTCAGACATAGTGAGATTGCATGGGTTACCTAGGAGCATAGTTTCAGACAGAGACACCAAGTTTGTTGGCTATTTTTGAAGAACACTTTGTAAGAAGATGAAGACAAATTTGAAGTTTCATTCTAATTTTCATCCATAGACTAATGGAAAGACATAATTAGTTAAGTAGAGCTTGGGAAATTTGTTGAGATGTTTAATTGGAGATAAAACTGGAAGTTGGGGTTTGATCCTTTCACAAGCAGAGTTTTCCTACAACAATTCACTAAACAGGAGTACCGAAAGAACACCTTTTGAGATTGTTATCAAAGTGCATCCTAGAGGTATATCAAAATTAAGAGATAGTAGCACTGAAGATTGAAGAAGTTCAGAGGCAAAAGACTTTGCAGATCACATGACAGCCTTCCATATTCAGGTTAAGCAACATTTGGAGGACATAAACAAAAAGTATAAGAAGAAGGAATATGAGAAGAGGAGACATAAGGAATTTGAAGCTCATGGTGAAGTGATGGTATATCTGAGAAAAGATAGATTCCTAGTTGGAACTTATAACAAATTGTAGATGAAAATTTTGGACCTTGCAGGATTTTGAGGAAGTTCAATTCTGGGAATGCATATGAAGTGGAGTTACTACATAGTTTGAGTATTTTACGTGTGTTTAACATTGTAGATCTTCATGAGTATCATGAACCAAAATTTAGTGAGGATAGTATTGCAGACTTGGAGAAACAATTTCCCTAGAAGGAACCGGATCAGATGGAAGAAATTTTGGATAGTAGGATTGGGCATAGTACTCAGAGTAGTCAATATAAGGAGTATCTTGTGAAATGGAAGAATAGACTAGTTCAAGATTCATCTTAGAATTATTAGGTAGAAATAGACCACCTTGGTTTTCCTTTGACCCCAGCAAAGTGAGAGACTCACTTTTTCAATAACCCTAGATGTCTGATGCAGGAGCATCCTTGGTTCATAGCAATCTTGCATCAACCAAAAAATATTTTCCTTTTTGTTTGCAGTTTCAACATTTCTTTCTGTGTGTCCCAGATTTCTCTCACTGGATTCTGTGGAGTTAGATTCTAATTGAATATTTGATCATCTTCCTTATTCCTAAACCATAGAGCATTTTGGTCATTTTTCGGCAAGTTATCGCTATCAGTTTCCATGACAGTTTCTTGTTATCGATTGACAATTTCCTGTTACCGTTTGCCTAGAGCTATTTGCATTGGTGATCTACCAGACCCCTTCCATAACTTGTGGAGCCCTAAGCATTGATTTTGATGTTTCTTGGCATGTGGCAGACCTTTTCCCATGATCTACACTTCATCCTTTGGATTTTCCAAAGGACTTTCTTTGGCAGAGGCCGACCTTATTGGTTTTGCACGTTAGGTCTTGTTCTTTGGGTTTTGATCCCTTTTGGGGCTGACCGGATCCCCTTGGATCATATAAATCATTGTAATTGAGCATTATAATATAATCAGGTAGTTAGAATGAGTACAAAAGATAGATCTTAAGATTGAAGGTCCCGGTTGTGTCCTATTATATACTTTGAGCATGTTTTAGTAGGCCTGTGAGCTAGTTTCTGTAACCCTGTTATTACTGGCTGGTTGTAATCAGTTTTCATGAAATAAAACAATCTATTTTGCATTGCCTCCATCATGTCTTTGTGTTTCCTTTGTGCTTACTCTTTGTGGTCCCTCCTAACCGGTGATTTCTTTAGTATGACTGTCATTAGTTCAATCAAAGATTTACTATATACATTCAAGTACTCTATAGTTGCTTCTTCTAAAGTTCTTTTTCTAAATTCATCAAAAATTTCATACCATTCTATTAATCGCTTTAGGTTACCATTCTTCACAACCTCATTAAAAAATCTCACTCAAAGACATAGGAGGCTTAACTTCAAGTTTTCCTTTCTTTAATGTCTCATCAAGTTCAGATGGCTTAGATTTCTAACCAGATTTGACTCCACCAAATGGTTTCACTTTTGTAACTTTGGTGGCTTGAGTAGATTTAGCCTTCACCTCCTTTATAGCTTCATCTGATTTAGTTTCTTCATCATCTATAGTCACAAATATGACTTGATTTCTCTTCTTCTCACTACTAGATGACTTGACTGAACATTTGGGCTTGCGTGCATGATTTGCAGGACCAAAGGAGGGAGTTGTGCTTTTGGTTTGCCTTGGCTTAGGCTTAGATGATTTTGGTTTAGTTTCCTTCTTCACATTCTACTCCTCAGAGAGAATATTCTCCTCTCTAGCTTTCCAAACCTCTTCCTTTGATATCCCCATGCTCTTTGCAAGAGCCTCTACCTTTTTCCTCATGTTCTTTTGGACCACCAGTTTCTTGAACTGCTCATGTAGTTTTAAGCTCTTTTCTTAGTATGTTTCGAACCTTTCCTCATTAGGAACCACCAATTTACTCAATAGGTGTTGTGCATACAGTTCCAAAATTTGGTCTTTGACCTCATAACCCATAGGCATAATCTATACTGTCTGGGGCTCTACTGATTCCATCAAACATTGATTTGTATCTACCATAAAATAGATGGTGTCTTGATATTTCTCCACAATGGTCTTAGGAATTCTTTCCCTCTCATGCATTTCGTTCTAGAAGTTTTAAAAATAGTCCAATAGATTCTTATTTTGAACCTTGGAGTCACTAAAATTGTATAAATATTCCTGGATATGAACTCCTATCAGCTTGTGAAAGGCCCACAACACCTGCCCAACACCCAAAATATTATTCATGAAGTGGAAAATATGCATAGAACCAGGGTTCCGTATTTGAATGGATGCTTCTTATTTTCCTTGATCTTCTTTATATTCTTAATAAACTCACTTCGGAGCAACTCACAAAGATCATACTTCTTGATTTCTCTCATCATTTCATAGGTGACATATATGGCAGTACTGGAGATACAATTTTCTCTACTATAATAATAGAGCTTAAAGTCAATGACCACTGATGCAAACTTGATATCATGCTCCAGGATGTCGTTAATTGTTATTTCCCATTTATCAAATTTTTACCTAGTTGCATAAGTCACAATGTCATCCTTTATAGCCTTCAAAGATGGCAACTCACCGGATGCACACAATCCTGTCACAACTTGAATAATTGTCTTGGTGATCTTGTAGGGCTTGTCTAGCCACATGAATTCATTTTATACTCGGCTCAATATGGACCAGATCCATTCTTGTTCATACAACATTAGAAACCTAATAGACTACACAAAACCCTTGTCTTCCAAACCTTGAAATTTCAGTTTCAATATCGAACTCTTATCAGATAGCTAATTATTATACAGATTCAACTATTGTGAGCTTTCCAATTCCTCAATGGGATAGTGCATGTATACCCTAATGTCTTCAATGTGCAACACTCCATAGGGAACCGATGAAAATACACTCTTAGGATCATCTTCCATCAAAATGAATGGATGATTATTGAAGTTTGGTCATTCACGCTCAGTGATTTCAACAACTAAAGGGGTTGTAGTACCAGATGCAACCATATTATCATTTTCAAATTTCAAACTTCAACCGAAAGGGGTTTTACCATTAAATACCTTTCAACTGGATGTAAGATCGCATAACAAATCTTCTTTTCACTTTGAATCTTTGGAAATTTTGCTTCACTACGCTCTTCTACTCTTTCATTTCGAATGAAAAGTGAGAAATGAATAGGTAAATTCACTTTTTATCCTCCGCATACCTAAATTTTAGGTATAATAAATGCACTTTTCCCTAATACTTTTGGATAATCTATATCTCTCAAAATTTCTTCTCGGGATCTTCAAATGTACACAAACTCTTTTGAAAATCCACTATAAGCATCTGTGATCATCACATACACCTCTGCGACCTATCGAAATCAGGAATAGATCTCAAAAAGGGGGTTTGGAAGATTTCCATGATAACTTCCCCCAAGATTGGATGCCTTAGCTTAGTTACCAAATGAGGTTCTAGCACTGAAATTAGGTGTGGACATATTTCTTACCTCTTAATCATGTTAGAAATTGACACTCATCCGATAAGAGTTAATGACATTTTGGGTTTTCATTGATGGCAAGTTATCATCTTAGGGTAAATGGTTTCATTATTTGGTTAACCAAAATTAATTGCACTTAACCTATATTCACATTGCTTTACACCGACACATGTATTCACTATTTGGTTAACCGACATTCATTACACTTAATTGGTATTCACATTGCTTTACACCGGCACCAGTATTCATTATTTGGTTAACCAACATTCATTGCACTTAACCGGTATTCACATTGCTTTATCCTGATAATGTATATATGGAACCTACTAATGGATAGGACCCTAATAGGAAATATTTTGGTCCCGATTATTTATTTCATGGATTTTGTGGTAACGTGTGATGGCCGACATGGTCATTAGGATTATGTTTAAAACTCATTATGTACTAGAAGCCGACATGTTTATATTTCTCATTGACGTCGAAATGGTAAAGTTGGAAGAATATTTAAGAAGATCATTTCAACGATAGATTAGATATGGAATGGAATGCAAATTTTTGGTTGCGAATGTTTCAGTGAGTATTGGTATACATTTTGGCTAGCGATTAGAAGTATTTGTGTACAGTTTCACGTGTACAGCATAACCGGTAGCAGAACAGGGCAAAACAGAGCATCAGACAACCAGTATACATAGAAGGATATTAGAGCATTCACCGAAACTTATCCAGCATAGTTAGATGCAATTTATAAGTTCATTTTAATTTGTAAACACTTTATAATATTTTGTAAGTTAGTGAGACTTCCCATTCTATGTTTGAGCAGTGAGCTCTAGGTAGTTGGCCTGATTGCATGTGCAATCCCCTACATGTAATATTTGTATACCTTGATCAAGTATATAGATATTGTGGGTATCAACCCTATTGGTTCCCAAAACCACAAATTGGAAAACCAAAAGACTTGCCAAATCCTCAAGCAGTCCAATCAGCCTTGGCCAATGAACAGGGATAGTCAAAGACTAAATCCCTCCGCACTTTAGGCTCCACTGAACCTAGGTGGGTATACCTCCCCCTCTCAAGCACAACAAGAGTTATTAAAATTGGATTTAAAGTTTTCTAAGATAGCTCTTTGCAAGAATGGCAATAATTTCCTGCTACTGTTGAGTGCTTTTATTTGAATTCTTTTGAAATTGAAAACTGAATGTAAAGATAATTGTGTATAAAGATTGTTATATTTTGGAAATAAAATTCTTTCAGGACATATAATAAATACGCAATAGACTAGTTCAAAAGGATTTAGAAGAATGTTTCTCTCTCAAGGACCTTAAGCGTATCAAATCAGAATCTCAGAGAATGAATAACAGACCAGTGCCTCTATCCAAGAATATATATGATACTTTGTGGACAAATAACTTTATCAACTTAGGAGACAATGTTAATCATCACTATAAAGGTTCAGTATGTGTCACATAAACAATAAGAACCCAATCTCACATTTAATGTAACAACATCTAATTCACATTATAACAAATCCTTAAATAAATCTATCAAGAGGACAAAGAATATTTCATCAACATAGAAGTATACACTATATTTTAAGTAGAAACAATGAACCTTGTATATTAATCTCTGAGAAATGACAACACACAAAAGTTACACTTGGAGATACTTCATTACAATTTGCTTGCACAAAATGATACTTCTTCTTCCTATAGACCTCCCTAATACAAATGACTTTTAGTCCTTACAACAACATGATGTTCTATCAAAATCTCTCCTATCCCAAACAAAATTACTCCCTATAAGTATGTCCATGAAAAAGGCATATATGAAAGGACACACCCTTTCATACACAAGAGGGAGTTAAAGACAGTTGCATTCCCAATTTGGTTTGAAAAATAATTACAAGTAATAACCCTAAAATTAAACTAAAGAATTGCTTTAATAATGTTCTTTTATTTTCTTCCTTGATGAAGTTCCTCCGTAAATCTTTAAATAATCATTATCTTCCCAAAATCTCTTGCACATGAGATAAACCAATCAAATCGCTTGGTTTGAAAATTAAATATATCTCACCTTCAATTAGGTTAGAAAATATTATTTGCAAAATCAATCAAACTCTTATTCATAGGATATAAATAATTTACCCTAAATAACATTTTAAATATATTGACTTAGGGTAAATAGCACATGAATAGATTGCCTCATAACACTAAAATCCATTTTAGTAAATGCTACTCATCATTTTACCTTGGGTAAAAAGAAAAATAAAATACATTTTCTTCTTTAACAAAATAATAATCACACTTTGATTTCTCACATACATTATAAATATTTACCCTAATATGTATTCAATTAAGTGTTTTTAGGGGTAAAAATATTTATAAGAATACAATATAATATCCACTTTTGTAATAAAATGCTTTCAATGATTTTCAATATGCATTTAAAACATTTACAAATATAATGCATTTCTCTCTTTTGACAAAATATATTTATTTGAAACTTCACAAAAGGCAAAGTAAAGAATACTATTCATCGAAATATAATAAATTTACTTTCAAAATGCCTCAAATAATAAAGAACATTACATCTCAAAATAGAATCTTAAAATATTATTCTTGGATAAGGAATACTCCCTACTCCTTAATGTGCCTAGAAATTTACTTTTTCCCATGTGTAACATCCTTCACAAAAAAATGACAAAGTTCATTTATTGATAAATAAAAATATTTACATTAGGGATATATTAAAAATAGAATCTTTAATATTGTAATCCCTAAGGCAAATATTTCAAACAATAAATCTGCTTTCAAGAGATATATGTATCATATCTTTATAATATAACACTTTTAAATTTAGGACAAAAATATAATGTGAAATATTCCCAAACATTTTATTTTAATAATGAAGTGATTTTTCTTCTTTAAATAAACTTTAGTAATAAAAATCACTTTAAGAAATCCATCTCAAAATTTAGTACATAACATTTAAGAATATTTACTTTAAAAATTTTCAAGAGTAAAAAATGATATTTAATAATGCTTTTGGAAAAACAAAATCATTTTCACCCTTAATAAATAAACTATTTAAAATACACTCACCTCATGGCAAAATAATAATATTACCTCCAAATCTTTCATTGGGGTAGCTTACTCTATCGGGTTAGTGCAATTTATGTTATGTCAATCCTGGATGACTTACTTATTTTTCTAGAATCATAAAAGCATTAATAAAAATAATTTACCCTAAGAAATGTATTTTACCAAAACTCAACCTTTAGGGCAAAACTATTTTTATTTCACTAAAACCCTCACAAAATTCTCCTAATATTTAGGAGATTTTCAAGAATGATCTACAAAATGGAAATCACCTAAAATAAATAAAATTTCAAGATCAAGAAGTCCCTATAATAATGCCTTTGGAGAAAAATTCATAATTACTTTACGATAAAACCTTTTACCTCCCTTAAAATACTTTAAATATTTTATTTAAAAGATTCAAAGTATGCTCTTCATAATGTGCCCTTAAATCATTTATTTAATTGATTTAAATATATATGGAAATTAGAGTATTTATATATTGCTTTTGAAAATAAACTCTTTATTTCCTTCAACTGACTACATAGTGTTTGATCATTTTATTTGATCAAACACAAAATCTTTTATTTCCTGCACATTACATGAGCTCAAAGTTTGTGTTAGTTTTTTAAACATCATATAGTTTCATAACACAGATAATTTAAATGCTATAATATTAATTGGAGGATTAAAAATAATATTTTTAAACTTAAACACTCTCCAATTAATATAATTAAGACTGATTGTAAAAAAATAAAAAATATTGTGATGGAATTCAATCATTGTAATGTCCCTGTAGGAGAAAACCGCTCAATGTCTAGATAACATGATTTTGAGAAAAATTTAACATTGCACATAGTAAATTGCATTTGGCTTTATTTTACAAGATATATAAAATAATAATATAATACTAAAATTTGACATAATAATACTTGCATGTAAACAAAAATGCAAAGGCATCTTACTTTTGAATGAAATAATTAGGGTTTGAGAGGGCACACCTGGAGAGATCTGAATTTATGAAGCACATATAGACCTCGCATCATAGGTTCCCGAGAGTTGATCATAGGTAATACACACACTCAAATGGAGAAAATTGCTTTCAAGTGTGAACTTGGAACTCTAAAATTTGAAAATTTTAGGGTTCCAACAAACCCCACCATGGTTTTTCCCGTTGCAAGATTTTCCACGTATAAATCTTGGTGTCATGGTGTTGCCTTTCTATGTATTATTTGGTGTATGCACTTTAATTTTATTTACTGTTATCTAGTTAATAAGCAATAAGTTCAAAACTAACATTATCGGTAGAACACTGATTCCCCCCTCTCAGTGTTATTGGATTCCAAAAATTGGTATCAAATCTTAGTTCCTCAAAAGAAGTCTAACCACTTGAGGAAGATCCAGAATTTGGAATCAATGGAAACTTGTCTGCAGCAGCAACTTCGACTTGCTCTTGAGGATCTTGATAATGAGTAGATGGAGAACAACAAACTAAAAAAATGATTTAAATCAAGCTAGAGAACACATCATTTCATTGCACAGAAAGTTTTGAGCTATTAAGGCTAAGAGAAGGGAAATATGTGATCAATTATGAAATCAGAACAATGATGAGGAAGATTCTATGAAGGATCAATGTCAGAAACTCACTCAAGAGAACACTATCTTAAAGAATGAGATGCAAGCCCTAGCAATGAGAATGTGGAAGGAGATTGAGGACATAAAGAAAAATGAAGAAAACCTAGCTCAAGTATTGAAGGATTGATTTGGTGAATGCAATAGACTGATACATGAGAATGATTTGTTGAAACTTGAGTTGACCTAGTTGTGGAACAATGAATAGGAACTTGAGAGACAGACTATAATCATGAGAGGTGACCTAGTTATTGAAAATGAGTACAAGGACAAGTTCAAGGATAGCTATGCTAAACTTGATGAATTGCTGAAGAATTAGAGAGATGCTAATGACAAGAGAGGTCCTGGTTATGAAGAAGGAGAAAGTTCTGACACTACAAACAAGGAAGAATCATACCAACAACCAGAACCAGAAATCACCGGTAAGACAACCTATTTGTCACAAATTCAATGGTACATGCTTTGTTTGCAATAAATATGGTCATATGGCTAGTTAGTGCAGAAATAGGAATAATCAGAACAATACATCATTCACTAGTCTTGGAAATGTAAGATGTCATGCATGTAGAAAATTTGGACACATGGCTAGCCAATGCAGATCAAATGGAAATCAAGGAAATCCAGGGTTTAACAAAGCAGTTCAAAAGAAAAATATTATTGGTTATGCATGCAACAAGGTTGGACATATTGCTAAATATTGCAGAAGTAACAACCCACCAACAACTAATGGAAATACAGATGAGAAGGGAAAGGCAAAAGTGGAAGACATCAGACAACAAAATGAGAAAATATGGGTAAGAAGATTGGATACACAACCGACAGATCACCCAACAGAGTCATCAGGTCCTACACGGGTAGTAAATACAACTGGTAACTAAGGCACTTTGCCTTAAGGGTAGGAAAATTATTGAAGATCATGCAAACACCCCGGATTAGGTCTGTAGTCAAAAATTCTCATTGTGGATGGATACTTAGGAGATTTTAGATGTTTACCAGAACCTACTCGCAGACTATGTGAACTGGTCAAGCCTAACTGGCAGCATTTATGACAATGAAAAATTAGGGTTAATAGTGATAAAAAGGAAAGGTTAATTTATTTTCTTCACACAACGATCGAGCATTTAGAAGAGCGATTTCCCGAGCGATTTGGAGTTCAAGGCGATTTGTGCAAGCACTTTATTTTCAAAAGCAATTTTCATCTCTCGACAGTATATGATTGTTTCTTCTGAAGAAATAGAGTCTGATGTAGAAATTAAGGAGGTTCCCAAAAATAAAGGCATTTTTCTAGAGTTGTGAGGGAGAAGAAAGAGGAAAAAAAGAAAGAACCATTCAAGGAGACTCCCCAGAAGCTAAAGATTGCAATTTTACATAAGAGAAACCCAAGTCAGAAGACCAGCCCAAACCGGAACCAAAAAGAAGAACCGGTAAGAAGAAGATGAATGCTCCAGGTTTGATTGGTGAGATAATAAATGATGGTAATTTAGATAATATTTGTTCATTCTTTGATAATTTTAATGAGGTGGACAAGAAGTTGATTGAAGAGGCTATTCTTCTGTATCTTGATTTTTTTAGTAAGACATTGATTGAATTGGAGAAAATTTTGCCTAAGGAGTTATATGATAAGTTAGAGGTCAGGAAACTACACGCTCAGTCTTTGGACTGGTAGATTAAGGAGACCAAATTGGTCAATCTTTATCCCATAATAACTCCTTCAGAGATGGCTGACTTGATCAATAAAATAGGATGATTAGAATTCAACCCTAAGCACAAAATAAACAGTCTTATGTTGGAAAGATTTGAGGAGATTAGGAAGGAAAGAATTGGTATTTGGGTAAGGATTACTTTGGGTTTAGGATATGAGTTGACTTCCAGTTTTTTGAAATCCTAGAATATATAGTTGCCTAAGGATAAGCAATCCACAGATCAACAAAGTGTAGATACTAAGAAACCGGCTAGCACTCCACTGGATACGATTGTACTGGTTACTGAGTCACATTTTGTAATAGAGGATATACCGATAGAAAATGTACAAATTACAGAGGATACATAGGTAGATATAGTTAAGGATTTAGAGAATAAGGATACAAAGGATGTACAGGTTTTGGATAAGGCACCAAGTGGTGAAGCCACCAGTGCACAAGAGTTGAAAGATTCTAAAGTTATATCACCAACTGATAAGGGTAAGGAGACTGTGGTGGATCTCTCCTTCGACTTGGAAATTGACACTTCTACCATAGCTAAAGGAAATTTACCACAACTTTCCATCAGTTTTGACAAACCCTACCACAAAATATCACTAGCAGAGAATATTTTGGCAGCAACAACTCTTCAGGCACAGACGACTCAGGAATTGGCTTAGGAAGAGTCAAAGAGCAAAAATTGATTGAACACGATTTTGAGGTTTTGAACCACTTAGTCCCTGAATTTCAAGATCAGGAAGGTGCAAGATCTTAAGGTAAAATAGAAGAAATTATTAATTTTATCCCCAAGCACTATGATTCTTTATTGAAAATTTCACTAACAGAGGCTAAAGAAAATTTTGTGGTGGCCCAAAAATTAACATTTTTGCAAATGATTGAGATTGATAAGGGGAAACTTCAGACCTACTTGCAATCCATTGATTTAGCTTTGGCAGAAGGAGGTAGTGTATATAAGACTTGTCTAGATTTTGATAGGCTCACCAGCTCCATAGACAAGCAACTGTCAGACTATAAGAAAAAGCTAATCCAGATTTCTAACTCTTACAACTAGACAGTCAATCTAACAAACTCTTTGGATGGTCCAATTTTTGTGGTTATGGATCAAATTTTGAAATTAGAGATGGATAGGGACAAAATAATAAGGAGAGAAAATGAGATTCAGAATCTGATTGGTCCCCGACTTGATACTTTTTTGTTTCATAAAACAGAGTGTATTTCTAACTTGTAGAAGGAGGATCCCACTAATTTAGATGAAATTGAGTATTATGCCAGTATCTTGAATGGATTCATCTCCATTCTTGAATCTCTTTAGCAGGGTTGGGATACCTACTTTTCATTTTTGAAAAATATATATGTAGATATTTTAAAGTTTGTAGAGAATCGGCTCATGTTTATAACTTTACAAAATTCTTTATGGGCACCCCGCTTTGTCATTGATGTCAAATGGGGAGGAATAAGTGAAAAGTGTATATATTTCTCAATGAGAATCAGATGTATATAGAAAATTCATGTACAGGTCAGGAGGTTATGCAGATTCAGGGTTGACACCATTTTTCACATGATTTTTGCAATCAATGCCAAAGGGGGAGATTGTTGGCAATTGACACTCATCCGATAAGAGTTAATGACATTTTGGGTTGTCATTGATGGCAACTCATCATCTTAGGGTAAATGGTTTCATTATTTGGTTAACCAACATTCATTTCACTTAACCAGTATTCACATTTCTTTACACCAGCACCAACATTCACTTCATACCCGGCCAAGTCCTGATCTTGGTAACATGTATATGGAACCCGATAATGAATAGGACCCAAATAGGAAATATTTTTGTCGTGATTATTTATTTCATGGATTTTGTGGTAATGTGTGAGGGCTGACATGGTCATTAGGATTATGTTTGAAACTCATTATGTACCAGCAACCGACATGTTTATATTTCTCACTGAAGCTGACATGGTAAAGTTGGAAGGATATTTAAGAAGATAATTTCAGTAATAGATTAGATATAGAATGGAATGCAAGTTTTTGGTTGCAAATGTTTCAGTGAGTATCAATATACATTTTGGTTAGTGATTAGAAGTGTCTGTGTGCAGTTTCACTTGCACAACATAACTGGTAGCAGAACAGGACAAAGCAGAGCATTAGAAAACCGATATACAAAGACAAATATTAGAGCATTCATTGGAACTTATCCAGTATGGTCAGATGAAATTTATAAGTTCATTTTCATTTGTAAACACTTTGTAATATTTTGTAAGTCAGTGAGACTTCCCATTTTTTGTTTGAGTAGTGAGCTCTAGGCGGTTGGCTTGATTGCATGTGCAATCCCCTACATGCAATATTTGTATACCTTGATCAAGTATACAGATATTGTGAGTATCATCCTCACCATGGTTTTTCCCTTTGTAGGGTTTTCCACATATAAATCTTGGTTCTATGGTGTTGTCTTTCTTTATGTTATTTGGTATATGCACTTTAATTTTATTTACTATTAACCGGTTAATAAGCAATAAGTTCAAAACTAACATTATCGGTAGAACATTGATTCCCCCCCCCTCTCAGTGTTATTGTATTCCAACAAATCACTCTTCTTAACCCATATATTCTTCATCTAATCTTTGATCCCTTTAAATTTTTCTTTTCCCTTCTCATTTGGCTTTATATTCTTGTTCTTGTCTTTCGGACCTCTCCTATTCACATTTTTGCTTTTGTAATACTTAGCAATGTGACAAGATTTGTTGCAAGCATAGATAACAATATTTCCTTGCATAGGTATGAAGTTCATCTGATTTCCCCTTGATCTGCATTGATTAGCAACATGTCCAAACATACCGCATGCATAACACCCAACATTTCTTCTCTTCTGAAATTTATTCATCATACTTCTATATACATTTGCCTTATAACCATACTTATTGCATTTGAAACATTGATCGGTAAAAGATGGACCATTATTGATCATCCAATTTCTGCGTTGACTAGCCATATGACCAAATTTATTGCAAACAAAATAGTTACCATTTAACTTATGAGCATTTGGTTGCCTTACCAGAGGCCTTCTTAAATTGTTCTTCTATTGTGATGATTTGGATCTTTCACCCTTCTCAAATCCAAGACCTTGAGTGTCATTACGATTCTTCTAGCTTGCAAGCATCTCATCAAGCTTGGATGAGCTGACCCAAAAATTCTCCTTATGCTCATTTACAACATTCAAATCAAATTTAAGAAGTACCTGCTTTCCAAGATTTTCCTTGGTTTCATGCAATTCTTGCTTCAGTTGATCATTCTGATTCTCAAGTTTGCAACATTCTTCAGATTTGTCTTTTAGGGACTGAGCTAGCTTCTCCTTATTCTTCTTCCTTTCCTCAGTCTCTTTTGTCAATCTCATCACAATGGCTTCCATCTCAATCTTCTGAACAATATTTTCTCTAACAATTTTGTCACACTCTTCTATCTTGTCCTTCAAGGCTTCTTCATCGATGCATTGACTTTCTTTCTCTTTCAGCTTATCAACAAGTTCCTTTCTCTTTTCCCTTGACTTGTTCAACTGATCCTTCAATGATTCAATGAATTTCTCAGCATCCTTAAAGTTTACTTTCACTTATCAGACCTCAGCTTGGGCTTGATCAAGATCCTCAAGTTCTGCAACAAGCTATTGCTTCAAACTATTACAATAGCATAACACCATGATTTTTGTGTGGAAACCTAGTTAAGGGAAAAAAATACGATGGGATTGAGACCCAATATATTAATATAACTTGTTAGAAGTATAATAATATAACATGAGGGGAATGCACATGCATTTAGGCAAACTTCCCAGAGCTCACTGCTCAAATTACAATAAGGGATCCAACCCGGGAAGGCTCACTTCCTTACAAAAGATGACAACTTTTATAATTGGAATGTTTGAAATGATAAGAAGCATCTACAAATGCCATAAACAATTTTGGTTAAGCACAAAATACTATGTTCTGCAACACTACTTTGTTATGATATTCTACTATATTTCGGAGCACAAATCCTTCAACTGCGCACTTGAAATTGTGCACAATCGCTCATAAATACTTCACACAAATACCAATATAAAAAATTATCACATCAATTGGTTTAATATATCCACATCAACAATTTAGGTCTTCATCATGTCAGCCCAAAAATGCATAACACACAAATGAAACATGTTACCCAAGTCAGCTCAATCCTATCCAAATCAACCATACAGTCCAAAACAAATATCCACATGCTTCTCACATGCTGGCTTAACATCCTCAAACATGCAAACAATCACCAAAATCACTCCACATGATCCACACAATGAATCTCCACATGTTACTGCCAATGAAAACTATTCAAACCAAAAAATCTATCTACCAGATCTTCCAACTCACTTAACACTCGATCACCAAAGGCCAGAAACCAGGAGTAAGGCATATTACATGAGCACAATTCATCTCCAAGATCTACAACACCAAATAATCAACACAACTGAATCACCAACCAAAACATTGTATTCTGTCGGATGACCTGTTTACTCTCACCAGACCTCAATCAATCTTCCGGTATGAACGAATCATGAAAAATGGATTGGATATCTAACTCAATTTATCATCAATGACAACATATGATCATCAATGTAGTGTCCTTTGCCAACACTACCTTAGTGGTTAAACTATCTCTTTAGGAACCAAAGCTCTAATACCAATTATTGAACACTATCAGATAGTTGAGAGTGGGGAGGTCAATCAACATATGCTAAAACTTTATTAAATTAAGATACTTAATCCTTAACATCCATTCATCACATGTACAAGAAAGTTAATAATTGAAAAAACAAATGCATCCACATAAGAACACAAATATTTTTACATGGGATACACAAACTGGGAAAAACCACAGTGAGAATCAAACTCATAATATACGTAATAAATTTTTACAATGATTTAGGCCATGGGCTAGGGAGCTCATTGCTTCAAAATTGCAGGCTAATACACACAACCTTAGGGAAAGATACAAAAGAGAGACTTACACAAATGAAGATCACTTCTTCAGAGAAAGATACAAAATATTTGTTTAAATATAATAAGAATAAGAGATTGAACTACAAAAGAGAATAGCATATACCAATATGCAAACAATAGTTCACATCTTAATATTCATCTGGTCTAACTTTCATCTCTTCACTATAACACATCCAAACCATTATATCACCTTAAACTTGAATCATATTCACATTATACATCACTTCATTTCATACCATATACCTCTACTTCCATACACACCATAACCCAATTGATATGTCCTTTCTATACCAAATGATTATCAATAACCTCTATTAGGTCAGTTTAGAGATGTAGCATGTATATGCATCTTCAACCTAAAACATTGCATGTAGAAGGAAAAGGAGATGTGTGAATATTCACACCAAGTTGGTACTCCTTCCAAATATCACCAAAAAAATTTTACATGCAACCACTCAGACCAAAACACATAAGATGATTCATATCAATCTACTTTACCCAAAGACTTAATCCATACCCAAAAATAAGATATGTGAACCACCATAAAAGAAGCATAACGTGTCAAGAACATAATCTATTGATCCACAACACCAATAGAGTACTAACAATATGATGAATGCAACACATTTCTCTACAATTTCTTGAAAACTGCACACACTTTGATCATAGACATAGATAGCTCTCATAGTGAAACATCTATCCAACTAAAAAACTAATATGTAAGACAATCAATCCACCATGTATTTCTACTCCAATCCACAAATCCATCTGATACATATTCAGTACAGCCATACATTACTAGATAAAGATAGCATTCACCAGAGCAATTTTTGGACCAAGCAAAAGGACATCAATCCTTCAAAAAAACAACCTATCATTAACACTTACTGTATATGGTGATAATGGATAGTAAAAATCATAAAGATCCAACCACAAACAATCTAAGTCCTATAATGAAACATCTACCATACACCAATAGAGATACCTAAGATCATGCAAATCATCAAAATAAAGCAATATTACCATTCACATGTCAAGCAGGGTTTCAATCTCCATTGTCTCCTATCTTGATGTAGGAGCATCCCCAGTCTCTAGGCAATCTTGCATCAGCCAAAAATATTTCCTTTTAGTTAAGTTCTTGTTCAGTTTAGTGTGCAATTTTCCATGTTCTTACTGGAAGGTACTGATAGTTGCTTGCTTTTCATGGCAGATCCTATTTTCAGTTTCCAGGCTGGTTTATGTGCTTAATTCCATATTTTTAGTTTATTTGGATTCTTTTCTGGCTAGTTATTGCTCTTGATTGACTATTTCTGGGTTCCAGGATAGTTCTTGTGCTTACTAGTTAACTTTCCTTCATAAACAAAGTTGTTCTTGGTGTGTGGATCTATTTGGGGTCTTGTCCAATGTTCTTGGGTGTGTGGCCAACCTTCTTGCTGATTTGATCTTCTTGGTTGTTATTTTCTGAAAAGATTTTTTCATTCTTAGGGCCGATGTAGCTACACGTTTCATTTTCTTGCATTGATAAATGTAATATTTTGAGCTAACCTGGATAATGGAACTACGTAATCATTTGTAGGACAAAGAGAAAGTAGAAATCAAAATAAGGATTGAGATTGGTAATTAGTGATTCAATTGATTCTTAGAGTCCTAGTTGGATTGTATCTGATGGATAGCCTGCATGTAACTGGTTAACTACCAGATGTTCTAAGATGATTGTATGATGATAACCGGTTGGTTGTCAGAAGTTCTAAGGAAATAATATGGTTTGTTTCTATAATCTTGCTATATTTTCTTGTTGCTTTCATTGTGTTACTCTTGCTACATAAGCCGGTTAATTCTCTTTGAGGGTTTTACCAATTATGGCTACATCAAGTGGTATCAAAGATGGTTATGTATCGGTTAGTGGAAGAGTTGTTTGTGAACCTTGAGGCATTTCTTTGGGTGGACAGATCATCAATTGAAGGTAGGTTGTGTGTCTGTTCAATAGATCGCTGAGGAGAGGCAATTGAAACCAGTAGTTAGATTGCTGAGTTGAGGTAGTTCACTAGAGAAAAAGAGGATATGTCGCTTAGAAGGACAAACCCTCAAAGGGTAGAGCAGATGATACAGGACTTCAAGAATGAAGTGACGAACAAAATCTAGATGCTTTGGCTAGTTTGTAGAGAAACCCTGAATTTGAGGATGAGTATGAAGAAGCTAGTGAAGAGATTGAAGCGAAAGAGGTTGAAGGAATGGAAGATGGAAGAGAGGATAGATTCCTAAGAGTAGTGGCACGAGAAAGAAAATTTCATAAAATGGAAGTTTCAAAATTTTTAGGAATGCTGAACTTGGAGTATATTGTTGGCATTGCATGAAGATTGCATTGAAGACATATATTTGGAAGTGTTGTCATTGATGTCAATAGAAACCAGTAATGAAGCAGTATAGCAACCAGTAATAAAGTCATAAAGCAATTGGTAATGAAGTAGTAAAAGAAATTGGTAATGAAGCAATGAAGATCAATCGGTAACCCTATCTAGTTGAGAAGCAGAACCCTAACCGATGAAGCTTGGAGATCGATTGTGATAATTTATGATCAGATGATGGTCGGTGATGAAGATGCCATGGAATCATGTTCCATGTGATGAGTTTATAGAGGGTTTTGGCATGTTAAGATAACCGTTTATCTTGGAAATGATAAAATTCATAGTATGAAGTGACAAACATGTGATGTGTTACAAGATTCAAAGTGTGATGATCTAGGAGTGGTTGTAGATGCCTAGAAGAATGTAAAGTTGTTATATTACCCTATGCAATGTAATCTAATGGCCAAGATTGAACCAATGTGTTTGTAATCTCTATGAGAATTTTAGTGTTTGTGTTGTGTTACCGACCTAATGTATTTGTTTATAAGATTGATGGATTGATTGAATAAGTTGTTGGAAAATTTGATAAAGTGTGAAAGTGATTGTTGCTGAACCAGAAGGTGTGTCTATAGAATTATGTGAAGGCAGATAGGAGCGGTAAAGTATCTAATTCAGAAAGGAAGTGCTATTTCCAAATCGGTCAAAGTGCCATTGTTCTCTAACCATTACATCAGTTTGAAATCTCGTCACAGGGTAAGCTCTAATAGGATTTTTATTGAAATCCTCTAACCAGGTGATCTATTAGCTTGGATTTTAAATCCTCCACTGAGGTTACCATTAACAGGGTATTTGTAGTCAATCCCTTAACTAGGTGGTCCTTAACCAGATCTGTTCCTAATAGGACATTCTTGTATAAGCTTCTAACTAAGCTTGGCTCCTAACAAAGTGAACTTTAGAAGAGTTCAAAGAATACTTGTGGGTATTCATCCCCACCATGGTTTTTCCCATTTGGGTTTCCACGTGAAAAATCACTGTGTCAAGTGGTGAATGATTTTATGGATGCGTTTTTGGTATGGTTGATATGAATGATTGGTAAATCTACATAGATATATTTAAATGATTGGAAATTATCTAAAATATGTTTTATTGATATTAGTGAATTGATTTAAGGTTTTGGTCAAATGATATTTAAGTTTCAGATCTGTTACATTATATCATTGAAGTATTAGGTCAACCGGTAAGGTTTAACAAAGAAGCTGCAGATTTATTAAAGTGACTAAACAGGCAAACTTTGTGAGTTGATTCTAAGTTGAAAATAAGTCTGGTGAAAATTTAATTAATTTTCCAACTACTGATTCACCCCCCCCCCTCTCAGTAGTTGACCCGATCTTTATAGTTTTATCATATTATCAATTGGTATTAGAGCATTCTAGGTCCTCTTGAGTATAAGCCTAATAGCTTGAGAAAAAGATCTAGGGGAAAATGATGAAGAGAGAGGGTCTAAAGTTCAATAGAGATAACTACATAATCTAGAGTGATAGCATGAATATTTACATCAAGAGCTTAGGAAGTCAGTATTGGGATCATGTTGTTACTAAGTATAACTTTCCCAGTGGAACTCTGACAGATGATCAGAAGAATGAGTAACAAGAGAACAACCAAGCATTGGAAGCCATCATTAGTGCCTTGTCAGATTCAAAATACGTTGATGAGCATGTAAAGATAGCCAAGGAAGAGAGTCTCAAAGGAAAATTTGATGATATGAGAATGGTTGAAGGAGAAAACATTCAATAGTATGGTCAGAGAATCAAGGAGATAATTGGAGAAATCAAAAGTGTTGGAGGTACAGTGGAGGATGCTACTATGGTTAGCAAGGTATTGAGAACCCTTCTACTGGTCTATGCTATCAGAGTTGCAGCCATTCAAGAACTCAAATCTTTTGACAAGAAAAAGGTAACTCTGGACTCTATCATTGGTAAATTGACTACATTTGAATTAAATGGTTTTGATGGAAGTGTTTAGAGGTCAGAATCTGCATTTAAAGCCTCAATCTCAACCCCACAAGTAAGGAAAATAAGAGAAGTAAGTTATAGTCATGAATCTAGATCCAACAGAGAGGTAGATGGTGAAGAAAGCCTTATGGAACTCGAAGCATTGTTGGCCAAGCGATTACCTAGAGGTACTAGTAAGTATAGAGGTAAATTAGCACTTAAATGTTTTGCATGTAACCAGATAGGACATATTGTTGCTAACTGTCCTAATGGAGATAATGAGGAAAAATGAGAGAAATATAGGAAGTTTAAAGGAAAAGGAAAAAGAAATTGTCTCATTGTAGTGGATGAAGGTATTACAGATGAAGAATCCAAGGTAGATGCAAATGAGGACATTGTCTTTGTTGCTATCAAAGAAGACATATCAAATAAGAAGGCATTGGTCTCTCACTTGGATAACTCAGATGAATAGATTATAGACAGTGGTTGTTTACACCACATGATTGGTGACCAGAGCAAGTTTCTAACATTGGATGAATTTGATGGAGGTATTGTCAGATTTGGGAATAACTCTCCCTGCATGGTGAAAGGAAAAGGATCCATTTCCCTAAATAGTAAGAGTAGTGCAGATGTTGTCTACTGGGTTGAAGGTCTGAAACACAATCTTTTGAGTGTTGCTCAACTCAATGATAAAGGTTACCCGTTAGAATTAAAGAATGGAGTTTGCAAGATATTTGGAAACAAATTTGAACTGATTGCAATTGGCCAACAAACCAAAGGTGACCTTTTCACTTAAACTCTAAAGTCAATAGTTGTTTGGTTGCAAAAGTAGAAGATAGTTGGCTTTAGCATTGAAGGTTTTTCCATGTGAATTTTGATAACATTGTAAGAGTCAGCAAGTCAAAATCAGTAAGAGGATTGCCACAGTTGGACAAACCAGTGAATCCTTTGTGCAAGAAATGTTAGTTAGGGAAAATGACATCCTCAACCTTCAAGAGAAAATCTTTCTCAGCTCAACATTTGCTAGATTTGGTTCGTACTGATTTTAGCCTTTGTAGGACTTAGGTGGGTGTCCCTTTTAATAGTACTTGAGTGTCTTCAATTCCTTTTAGTACTGCAACAAATATGTTCTTATGATATTGAGTGAAACAAAGAAAATTTAAATTAATAGGATATGGCTTTTATCCTCACACAATATTCTGAATCACTATAAGATCTAAATCATCCTAATAGTCAAAAGTTAATTTATAAAATGAAAAATTGATTGAAAGATTAAATACATTTCTTCTCTAATGCCATAGTTAGCAATATAATCTTATATCTAGTGGCTCATCCATTATGAAAGATGAACCATCATTACAATATAAGATATACAAAACCCTGCAGCATCCCTTTGCCTATCATGATTAATGCCTGATATCAATCATAACATGAATGCACCAATTGCAACTTAGTACTTTCTCTCTATATAAAATCCCTTTGACTGAAATAAGCAATTTAATCCTCTACTTTAGAATGTAACAACCCTCTTGCTAGAACATTTGAGAAAAAATCATTGATTAATTTTGAGTAAGGTTTGAAAATAAAATAAATTAAAAATTAATCAATAAATCAAATAATAATAATTAATACATTAAACAAAATAAAATTGATATAATAGTAGACTAATTCTATTAGGAAAGAAAAAATTAAATTTTATTTACATTATAATATTAGAATACATGCAAGTTATTAATTTTAAAATTTAAACAATAGACAGATACTTCTATTTATTTTAATGCATAAATTATTATTTAAGCACATGGCGTGGGAGAAAAGGGAAGGTCAAGACACATGTCATCCTATCAAAGGAAAGTTATTATAAGCATATTCTATGACAAGTGAAAGTTACAATATTATTTAGTTTGGAAGGAATAAATATTATTTTAGCAAATGCTATGACATGGAAGTTACAAATTAATTCTATTAATGATATTTTTATGACATTTTTATAACAAGGGAGTTACAAAAAATCATTTTTGATAAAATAGAATAAATAAATAAATTGACAACAAGGGAGTTACAATTTTATTTTTGGCATATTCTCTTACAAATATTAATTGAAAAATCTCCCTAATTTGAAAATTATTCTTACGGATGTTAAAAGTTATTTTACAACTTCAAAATCTATAACTTAGAAAGATATTGAATTCATTTGGCATCTCTTTTTGGGAGATGTTATGAGATTTTGTAAATTAGTTTTAGTTTTGATAAAAAAATTTGAGAAATTTTGTTCAGAGTTTTTAAAAGAGGATGAATAGAATATAGATATTCTTTTGGAGCTATTTAAGGATTTTAGAGGATATGAAATTTCAGCTTTGATATTAGATTTAGATTGAAGAAAATTTCTTTCGGGGAATGTGTATGGGAGATATTTAGATTATGATTTTGGAGAAAATTTTCATGTGAATGTGTTTTGGAGTTGTTTATGTGAATGTGTTTTGGAGAAAATTGCAGATTTCACAACAGGAGAAAGAGCTTGATAAAATATGTAATGTCTGAATGCATTTAGTTTATTTAAAAGGATTTATATGTTTGAATGCATGTAGCTTCTTTTAAAAAATATATATTTGCTTGATGCATGAAAATATTACTTTAAATGATTTATATGTTTTAATGCATGTAGTTTATTTGAAAGGATTTACATGTTTGAATGCATGTAGCTTCTTTTAAAAATATATATATTTTCTTGATGCATGAAAATAATTAGAAATTTGAAAAGAAATCCATGATTAGTTTCACCCTTTTATTGAAATAATTTTTCTCTTCTATATATTAAAAAGGGGGGGAATAATAATCTTTATTTTCTTTTAAATAAATTTCCTTATAGTGTGTTAAATAAACTAAAAAATCAATAATCTATATTTTTTATTTATCAAAAGAATAAATATTTAGTATTAATATTAATTATAAAAATGAACAATCCACTGAAAAAGAAAAAGAAAAATATGTCCAATTCTATATATGTATAAATAATAAATATGAATCATATAGATAAAAATCTATATTTTAAATTTTAATTATTGTATTTTAAAAATAATAATAATTGTTATAAAGCTAGATTTACTGTAGAAAATAATTAAATATAAATATTTATTTTAAATATTAAAAATCATTTGATATACATCAATATTTAGATGAAGCAAAAAAAATTGATTTTTCTAATTTAATTGAAAGTATATTTTATTAAGTAAATTAAATAAGTTAATAATATTATTAATACTATATTATAATTTAAAAATAGAAATAAGAAAAGAAAAAGGAAAAAAAGATACAATATTCTATATAAATAAAAGCATATTTCATCGTTAGCATTTATTAGAAAGAATATAATTATGTTATATATTTTATTTAATTATGGCATTGCCAGGGATGTGCATGTGTTGCACTGTTTGAGCCAAGCCTTAATGAAGGCTCCACGCCTATTTTAGACTTAAAGAAAATTAATAGTTTTAATATAAAGTAAATGTTAGATTTTTATTTTAAATATATTTTAGTATTAATAATAAGACCTTTAATATAGATATTATCAAGATTCTTGATTTATATATTTAATTAAATAATAGTTAATCATTTTTATATATAATTTTAATATTTAACAAAGTTAAATGAGAAAAATATGATACATATATAAATAATATAAGTGCTTTTATAAAGTTTAAAGGATCATCTTTAAAATAAATAAATATAATTTATGAATACAAGATGAAGTATTGTTTTTACTTCCAATGAAAACTTTGAAGGTGAAAGATGAATTCTATTGGATTAATTATGTTACATACAACAACTTGAAATATAGATTGATCAAATTAATCCATGTATTAAAAATAATCTTAATAAGTAATTATTGAGGATAGATTTTATACTCCAAGTAAATAATTTTAGACATATTATTTTATAAATAGTCAATCAAATAAAGGATATAATGAAATTTTTGATATTAACTTGTTAGACTCTTATTATAATTAATTTATCACTATGATAATTAAATAAATGCTTAATTCTTCCATAAGATAATTAGTTTATTTTAATTTGATAAGTATACTTATTCTTAAAGTGATCTATGAAATTAGACTATATCCAAGCATAATTGAACTTAGCTTTGAAAATTAGTTCTATTTAATCCAAAGTATTTTAATTTATTTTAATTTTTATTTCAAATACTTGTTCTTTTGATTCAGTAGTAGTTAATTTTTCCCTTTAAGCAATTAGTATTAATAATTTCATTTTCAACACTAGATTCATTTCTTATTTTTTTATTATTCTCCTTTCAAAATAATTATTTAGGTTCATTAAATTATAGTTATTTTCCATCCAAAATAATTGGATAAACTATTCATTTTTTCAAAGTATTAGGTAATTACTTTGGGAATGGGTTTTATTCTTCAAACAAATAATATTGATCTATTCATTCTATTTGGAAGCATTTTAAGGATGTGTGACAAATAAAAGGAAGGAGATCATTGGTTCATTAAATTCTTTTAGTCATACAGTGTTCACAATAATAGTTAAATTATTATAAGACAAGTTTAATTTACTTACAAGGATTAGAAAACTCTATTAGAACAAATAATATTTATCTCTCTCTAAGAAATAAGTTATTATTGAATTAATCTCTTGAGTAATTCAAGCTTAGTTGAACTAATCCCAAGTAGTTGATTCATTTAAAAAAATAGTATAGGTTAAATTTAAATAAACCTTCAATTATTTAGTAATAATTTTCAAGGGTAGTAAATTAGTCATAGTTGGTTCCCTTTAAACAGTGGTATTAATTAGCACAATTCCTTGTTAGGCTTGTTTTAAAGTCTTTTCTCAAATAAGTAGTGTTCTTTATAGTAATTAGATTCATTTCAAATTTTAGAATTGCATAGATTTTATTTGAAGGAACTAGTACTCTACGACTATAGTTTTTCTTTCCAAATATTTAGTATTTTAAAAGTATTAGATTTACAACTAAAGATTCATTCTTGGTGCAATTGGTGTCCTTAGACTCAATTCCTTTTTGAAGAAAATAGTACTATGGGTTTTACTTTCAAGTTTTAGTATTTAATTGCAAGTGATCAATTTAGTATAACTACAATTAGATTCATTTTCAAGTTCTATTATTATTATTTTATTTTTCATTTAAGAAAATGGCATTTACAAATAATTAGTGTTATTATCAAGCAAATTAAGTGTTGGAAGTGACTAAATTCCTTTTCAAGCTAATCATTAGATAGTCTTCCTTTCGAACAATTAAATATTTTAATTCTTTCACAAGCTTTATCATTATATTAGTTTCTTTTTTCAAAGCAATTAGTACTTACAAGTAACTAGAATCATTTTATATTTTTATATTCAAATAGTAAAAAATATTTTTCATAGTTTTTTTTAGTATAATACTTTACTTAAGTTTTCATGGATTTTTAGTTGAATTCCTAGTTAGACAACTAAACAAGAGGAGTTGAAACCAAAAAATTAGCAGTGTTTGGTATCTACGGTGCCTCTGGGTCACGCTTATGGGTAATATCGCCATGTTAAACTATTGCACTTAACACCTAATAAAGATGCAACAATGACGTTTATGACATCATCCCTGTAAATCATCGGGCATAAATAAGGGTCATTTAGAAGTTAAAATCAAAGGGGCAGGTAATCCCCCTTGGGTTGATAATCTAAAAAGAAATTTTAAATGAACTAACATCTGTCAATTAACCTTAGAAAACCCCATTAGAGTTTGGGTGTGTGTGATGATTTTGGAAATTAATTTTTATTGATGAAAATTTCACGGATGATAATGGGTCAAGGGTAGACTATCCCGTGAAGGAGAGAAGGCATTACCAAGCATCGCCTTGGAGCTAGACAGACTAGACTATCACCACAGATCCTCATCAATATTGCAAGATGTAGTAGGGTTTTGCATTGGAGTCATAGCGCAAAAATTTTAGGAGCTTTAATATTTATTAACCCTGGGCTCCCGAATTTGATATGGGTGTTCCAAATATTACCTGCACCATCAGTAGCGATTAGGGAGAACAATGAACCAATGACATGCAAGGGCAGCAGATGGATAAGGGGCTGAGAACCAGCGACATGCAAGGGTAGCAGATGGACAAGGGGTTGAGAACTAGCGATATGCAAGGGTAGTGGATGGACAAGGGGCTGAGAACAACACTGAGAGGATATGTGATGCAAAACCTTATGAAAACCATTGATAACAATGTAGGTGTATCACGGTTGGCAGATGACGATTTTTCTAAACAACAAGAACATGGCGCTAGGATTGATGATTTTTGGGAAACGATAGCATCGGTCCTTCCTCACAGGCAGATGCGATGGGCAGATGTGCTGTCTTACGACCATGATTTGGCTTAGTTACAAACTTCTAATCATCCTCAATGGGTTGTCAAGGATGGTCATTGGCGTGACTTGGCTTATGACAAATTCCTGTCAGCTTCATCATATTTTTGCAAATTTATAGGTAATTCTGTTCCAAAACCTTCGTGTTCTTATTATAAATCTTTTGTTCCCAAGGCATTAATATTTCAGGGCATTCTAGGTCCTCCTCCTATTGATCACCCAAAGACTCCTTTTAAGCGTTTTCATTCCTTTTTTGGTTCTAAATAACCTAGGAAGCGTAGATCTATTCCACCTCAACCGCCATTCGACATTTGTGATGGCTCCCCGCATTCTCATGGTTTTTCCCCATTAGCTCCTTTTGGATCTCCCTCCTAGGATTGTAATCCTTCCCTCCCATCTTATGTCACCTGGCCAAATAACACTTTGGTTTCTAACCCTCACTTCCTTTCTTCCCCGAATGACATTCGTGTTGCTAAACGAGCTCCCTTCCATCCAAATCCACTTCCCCATAACTCTCCCTCTGCATTTTCTAATTCGATAAGAGGTAATCTGCAATCTTCTGTGCAGTATAAGGTTATATTCCTCGATTACATGATTTAGGACTCTATGAAGTTATTGTGTTCTACTGCCCTCATTGGTAAGCTACTTTCTCCATTTTATTTTGGTAAATTGTTAACATGGGAAAAGTCTAATTGGGATGGTATGAATGATTTATTTCTGTTTGATAAAGATTCTCTATATTTCATTGTGATTTTTGACTCTGAAAAGTATAGGGATTGTGTGCATAGATTTAAAGGGTGGTTTTGTTTTAGGATAGGAATTTTTACCTATGCTTGGTCTCTTCATTTTGATATTCAATCGGCAAAGCCATAATTTATGCCCTTCTGGGTAACTTTCCTGAGTCTTCCTTTGGAGTATCGTGATGTGTATATGGTTGAAATCTTGGCAAACAAATTGGGCATCTTTATTAAGCATGATTTAGTTCCTTTTGAACAGCCTCATCTTCTAGTTAGGGTTTGTTTGTTATTAAATCTGTCTAAACCAATTCCCTCTGAGATTACTATTTGCTCCAAATATGGTGCATGGATTCAGCCTATGGTAATTCAAGATTTGATCACTATTCATTCTTGTGCTCCATTACTTGGCCATTTCACCTCTCAATGTTGTGGTGATTCTGATGCACCTTTACAAGTTTGTTCAAATTTTTCATCTGATTTTTGCCAATGTTCCTTTTTTAAAAGTAAGGATCGTCGGTCTTTGAAGGACCATAATGTTAAGAATTCTACTCCTTTACCTCTTTCTGTTACATCTCTCATTCCTTTTTCTAGATATATCGTATGTGATGTGCCTCTGATGGATTTTACTTTTCTCTGCTCTCTGGCCATGTTCTTCTTTGTTCTATCTGCCATTCATCGGTTTTGTTCTATTTCTTCAAACTCAATTAAGTTTCTTCCTAGTCCTTTCAAGGATTATTGGTCTTCTGAATTTCATTTTGAACCTTTTATGTTCTCCTCTGTGAGTTTTTTTCAAATTTATTGTCCTTCGGTTCCATTTCCAAAATTGTTGATACCTTCTAATGGTTGTGCAGATCATTGCTCTATTAATTCTTCTCCTCCTTCTTCTTTGTGGGTTTGGTGGATGATACCAAAATTGTTCATAGTTTGATTTTTGATAGTGATTCTTTTTAGCCCATTCCAAGGTCTCCTTCTTCTCTTTTTGTTTTTGAAGAGAAGATTCAACTTATTGCTTCAAATATTTTATTTTTAGTTTCTTCTGATCTATTTGATGAGATTGTTGTAAAGGAATTTCCTAAATTTTCTTTTTCTTATGCATCTGCCTCTTTGGGGCCTATCCATGATGGTTGTCATGTTTCCTCTTCTCAGCCAAATTCAGTTGAAGGTGTGGATGTGGATTTTATTGATAGTTCTTCTTCAACTATTTATAATTTGTATTGATTTGATTTCTCTCAGAAGTTAGCCTTGGAGAAATCTCCTTCTATTTCCCCCCTATTGTTAAAAATCCTAAGAAGAGGGGTCGAAAACCAAAATTGGATAAAATCAAGGAGGAGATTGTTGTTGTTATTCAATCCACTATTGTAGAGAAATTTTCTTCCCAAGTCAAAACAATGAGGGCATGTTGCTCTCCTTGTGATAAATGAGGATTTTATCTTGGAATGTCAGGGGCTTAAATGCCCCTGACAAAAGGGGAAGGATCAAGAAATTTCTTGATTCTTCAAAAGTGGATATCATCTTATTGCAAGAGTCTAAACTTTCTCAGGATTCTTTTGATAACATAATTTCCAAATGGTCCCTTTGGAAAGATGTTCATGTTCCTTCTTTGGGTGCTTCTAGTGGTCTTATAACTTTATGGAATCCTAAATCATTCAAAGTTGAGATGTTATCTTTTGCTTCTCATTGGCAGTTGTTAAAGGTTGATTGGTTTGAAGTCTCTTTTGTTCTGTTTAATATTTATAGTCCGACTTCTCCTTCAGATAAAATTGACTTATGGGATTCCTTATCTGAATTGTTTTTACGATATGATGATTTTTTTATTGTGCTTGGGGGTGATTTTAATGCTCTCCTTTCCCCGGATGAAAAACGAGGGGGTAATCCTACAACTCAGAAGGTTATTGATGGCTTTTCTTCCTTTGTACAAGACAATGCGTTATTCGATATTTTCCCTTCTAATGGTTCTTTCACTTGGACTAATAGGAGATCTAAATGCTAGATTGCCTCTCGCCTTGACAAATTTCTTATCTCCCTAAACCTACATTTGAGCAACTTTTCCTTTTTTTCTAAGATTCTTACCTCCTCAGATTCTGACCATTTCCCAACTTTGCTCAATTTTGATAAATTGGATCATGTTTCCTTCGTTAGACCTTCTTTTAAGTTTGAGAAAATGTGGTTCACTCATCCTCATTTTATTTCTTTATTAAAGCAATGGTTGATAAGTGCTCTGTTTTGCAAAGGTACTAAGATGTTTCAATTTTATTCCAAACTAAAATTTGTGAAATCACAAATTATGGCTTAGAATAAATTGGTCTTTAAGAACATTTTTCATGAAAAAGAGGTAGTTGCCAATGATTTGAAGGTTTTTAATGAGGAGATTATTAGACATGGCACCAATTCCTCCACTAATGATGCTTAAAAGAAATTGCAAGCTTATTGGGAGATCCTTTGCTCCCAAGTTGAAATCTATTGGCAGCAAAAGTCTCGTGAGGTTTGGCTTAAAGAAGGTGACAAGAATATTGCCTCCTTTCATGTTGCAGCCAAGCTTAAACAAGCTACTTCTACAATTTTTAGTATTATGGATTCTAAGTCTAGTTATGTCCTTAATTTAGATCAGTAGATTAGAGAGGAGGGGGTGTCTTTTTTTAAGGAATTGTTATCTCCTTCTTTTTCTTCTTCCTCTATGGATCATCATGTGGATTTTCTTTTAGATTCTATCCCCTCCCTTGTTTCTCATGAGGATAATGACTTTCTTATGAGGCCTTTTTCTTTAGATGAGATTCATTTTGTTGTTCTTTCCATGGCCCCTAACAAAGCTCCGGGTCTTGATGGATTTACTATCTTGTTCTTTCAGAAATGTTGAGATTTTATTGGTTTTGACTTATTAATGGCTTTGGAAGAGTCTAGGAGGGGTGGGTATATCCTTAAAAAAATTAACATCACTTATATTTCCCTTATCCCGAAATCGAAGAATCCCCAAACTTTTTGCTGAATTTAGACCCATTTCTTTGTGCAACTCTATTTACAAAATCTTCACCAAGGCTATTTATTTAAGACTTACAATTCTCCTTCCTTGTATCATCTCTCCTCAAAAAGGAGGTTTTGTTCTAGGTCGGGAAACTCATGAGGGAGCAATTGTTGCACATGAAACTTTACATTCCATAAATTCATCCAATATCCCAGCTTTTGTGGTCAAACTTGATATGATGAAGGCTTATGATAAAGTTTGCTAGGCTTTTTTGCTCAAAGTTTTGAGAAAATTTGGTTTCTCTAAAAGTTGGTGTAAATGGATCAAGAGTTATATTTCTACTACTTCATTTTCTATCATCATTAATGGAGCTCCCTCTGGATACTTTTCTTCAACCCAAGGTGTTAGACAAGGAGATCTTTTATCTCCTTTCTTATTTATCATTATAGCAGAAGCTTTTAGTTGTTTGGTTACTAAGCAAAGGGATCTGGGCTTTTGGCAAGGGGTGTTAATTCCTAATTTTGATATTTTAGTCACTCATAACCTTTTTGCCAATGATACACTTTTATTTGGGTCTTCTTCTATTCAAGAGGCTACTTATATTAAATTTATTCTGGATACTTATATTGCTGGATCTGGCCAACAGATTAGCCCCCATAAATCCAAGATCTTCATTTTTAATACTCCTTAGTTGGTGGCTGATAGACTTGTGAATAGCTTAGGTTTCCCAGTAGACTCTCTTCCTTCTACCTATTTGGGGATTCCTTTCTTTATGGGATCTACTAAGTCTTCTTTTTGGAATTCGGTTATTGAGAGACTTAATTCTTGTATTTGTGCTTGGAAGCCTAGGTGGTTATCTCTTTTAGGTAGGATACTTCTCATTAAAATGGTCCTATCTGCCATTCCTAATTACTATATCTCAGTTCTTCAAGCTCCTAGATCAGTCATCTCCCAAATTGTAAAGATTGTTTGATCTTTTCTTTGGAAAAATAACATGATAGAAGATAAAAAGATTCCACTGATTTCTTTGACCAAGATGTCTCTTTCCAATAAATTTGGTGGTGTTGGGATTTAGGACTTATCTAAAAGAAATAGGGCTTTTGGGGGAAAACTAGTTTGGTCTATATATACTAAGCCCCAATCTTTGTGGTGCCTAATTATGCAGGCTAAGTATTTGGATTCCTAGAATCCTGGTAGGATCTTCACAATTTCTAATCCTCCACAGGGGTATGCTATTTGGAACTTTATGATCTCATGTAGGGAAGTGGTCTCTAATTTTCTCTCCTAGAAGGTCCATTCGGGGGAGGATATTCTTTTTTGGGAAGACTCCTGGAATGGCTTTCCCCCTCTTTCACAGCATGATTCTCTTGCTTCTGTTTCAGTTGTTCTTTCTCAATCATGGGGAGTTAGATTGGTTGATTATGTAGATAGTGTTGATCTATTTTCCCACAAGGTCTCATGGAAGGATCCCTCTACTCTTCCATTGTCCTTGCAAGAAATTTAAAATTTAAAATCTATTTTGCAAGACCGAGTGGCTTTCCTTTCTAACATCAAAGATCAACTTATTTGGTGCCCTTCTAAATCGAGAAACTACTATGTTAAAGAAGGATATTTTGTTGTTCAACAAATGGCCAATCAAAATGCTCCTCATCGTGCCTTTTTGTTCTGTTGGAATAATTCAGTATTACCTAAAGCTGGTGTTTTTTCCTGGCTCGCGTTGAAAAATAGAATTTTGACTAGTGATCGTTTAGTCAAATTTAATATTGCAGCCTCCTTTTTGTGTGTCTTATGTGGTAAATCTCTTGAAGATGTCAATCATCTTTTTCTTCATTGTGAGTTTGCGAGTAGTTGTTGGCATTTTGTCCTCCAAAAGTTATCTCTTTCATTCCCTTTACCTTTATCTTTATGGGACATGTTTCAGTCTTGGGCAGTTTTGTATTCATCTTCTTTATTTGCTTGTTTGTGGTTTATAATTCCCTCTTCAGTCATATGAGCCATTTGGTGGGAAAGAAACAAGCGCATTTTTAGATGTGACTCATCGGATTTATCTATTGTTCTTGGGATTTTGGAAAGAAGTATTATTGAGCAATTTAATTCTCATGTTCAGAAAAATTTTAATATGAATTCAGAGTTCTCTTCCTAGGACAATTTTATGATTTCTTCTTGGAAAAGTATCATTATTCCTGTATCACCCACCTTTCCAGGGATTCGGAAAATACCTGTAGATAAAAATTCTATAAAATGGCATCCTCCTAATGCCCCTTTTTGTAAATTGAATTTTGATGGATCCTCCCATGGAAATCCTGGTGATTCAGGAATAGGGATAATTTTTCATGATCATTTGGGTTCTTTATTAGCATTAAAAGCTATGCCAATTTCTTCTTGCACAAATAATATGGCCAAGGCTTGTGCTCTTTTAGAAGATCTTGTTATGGCTAAGGATTTGAATTTCAAATACCTTCATATTGAAGGTGATTCGGCTATTGTCATTAATGCTTGCAAGGCAAGAAAAGATGATAATTGGCATTTCTGGTATATTCTTGAACAAATATGGACTCTTCTTGATATGTTTGAGTACCTCATCATCTCACATGTTTATCGTGAAGGTAATGCATTGGCTGATTGCCTTGCTAATATGGGTTGTGACAAAACTGTTATTGATTCCTCTCGATTGGGGTGTAAGGCCTTCCCCAAACCAAGCTCTGATTAACTTAGTTGACCTTGTTTGACCCTATTAATAAATGCTTCATAATTCAATAGAATGGATGGTGTTAGACGAATAGATTGGTGAGAAAAGTAATTGAACCAAGTTATAGAGTTATTGCACCTTGTGGTGTACATTTTGATGTGTTATGAATTTGAAATCCTAAAAGATCCATTGATTGGATAATCTTGATTTAACGTATGTCAGCTATGTCTGGATGTAGAACTTATATGATTCCATGATTGGATAATATTGATGAATGTTGATGCTTCATTTATATGCTTTATGATATATAACTCTATATGATTCTAGAATAGGATAAATTGGAGATGATGTATGTCATTATTGGATTTGCAGGACTTGATTATGAGGATAGAATTAAGATGTATGTTTTATGTGTGGACCAAAATTAGGAGAATTATGATAATTGCTTATGTGGATTTATTTGGATATGAGATATATTGAATTGTTCAAATATAAATTGTATGTGAAGTGTTTGATGTGTATTCTAATTCATGTGTTTAATATTATACGAGGTTATCAGAAATTACTAATGTGTATTTGAGTGGCGCAGGAAAAGATATCCATGTGACCATGGAAATATTATGGAGAACCAAACCTAGACCTATGTATGTTCGTAAAACCAGGGTTTGTCTATTTGGAGAGACAACATCCCGTTTGTGTCGTATTTTATTCATAAAAGTAGATGATGCATGTGTTTTAAATGTTATTTATTTGATTTATTTAAATCGAACAAGAGACAAGATTTCATGTGCAATTTTGTAAAAGTATTTTCTTTGTGTCACTTGACACGTGTTGATTTATGTTTGAGTTCTTACATTTGTCTCTTGGAGGGAATTGTTTAACTATAGCTTTTTCAATTAATGTAATGAGATTCCATAAATGCCTTGGGTAAAGAATCTTTGGGATGGTCAACATAGGTTTGACCCGAAAATAAACTTTAGAGGGGTTAAAAAAGGGTTAAATGGACACCTAGGGGTAGTTTAATAGGGTTTCCTAAAGCCCATAAGGTATACCTAAGGGTTAGGGGTAATTTTAGGCAAGTTTCTACTCCCATGTGACCATTTAGACACCCTAAAAAGTGACTTTTCTAAGTTGTGCGAAAATAGAAATTAGAAGGCTTGAACTAAGTTGTTAACCTTCCTTTTTGAATGAGAGTTCCCTTTCCCATTTTACCTTACTTTCTTTTTTAGTTTTAGAAACTTGAGAGAACTCACACTAGTGTCTTCTTAAGCAAGAAAGAGAGATTTTGGGGGTAATCACCCACTCTCCATTTTTTCAGACAAAAAAATTTTGAAAAGAAAAAGATAGATTGGGGATTTGAAATTCTGGCTAAGGGTAGAAAGAGAAGATTTGTGGAATTGGGCTGCTCATCTTCAACAAAACTAGCATACCTTTGGGCAGTTTAAGGTTGGTTCTACTTTTCTTGTAATGTTTTCTTATTGTATGTGTTTTTAAAGAAAAATGCCTGTGAGAAAGACTGGTTTTTGTGCATGTACTTCTTGAAAATTCATTTGGTGTTTTGTGCTTATGCAATGTATTTGTTTTGGGAGTAAACATGACCTCCTACTCTTGGGAGAGAGGATGGTCTTGTGGGTGGTAGAAGTGACAACCCTCGAGTGAGAGGCTCTCGTTATGAGAGTGATCACAAGGGATTTAATGTGACCCTTGCTGCATGACTTGTTTATGCATTAAGGGTCATAAGGAGGGAAATAAGACATGAATGTCTTGGGGGGCATAAGGAATGTGGGGTTGTTATACTTGAGGTATTTAGTTTGCCATGAGGTGGCTATATGTTTTACCATACTTGCAGTCTCCTTAGGGTACTTGGTCCACTACCACCCTTGAAAAGACATCACAATGTGTGGTGCAGTGTAGCCTTGGTTGGGAATGTGATTGTGGTTGTTTTCCCTTGTTTATTTGAGTTTTCATGTGTATTACCTATCTAGGGCTTGGTTCTCCGAGCTCGAGGGTGGTTACTAGTTAGCCTAGGTTGGGAGGTGAGCACTCCATGGTCATAGCCTATGTTTTATTTGCAGGTTGTTGGAAGAAAGGAAAGAGGACAAGTAGAGGTTGTTGGTTTTATTTGTTACAGAAAAGATTTGGAAATGGAATATTTATGTTTTTAAGTTGCAACAATGTAATAGGAAATTATGTCATACCTATTTTTCGAAAAGAAATGTATCAAATATTTTTAAGATCCTCATTTAATAGAAATGAGAGATCCATTTGTATTGAAGGTTATTTCGTAATTTAAATGTACTTTAAAGAGATGAAATATTGTTTTTATGCTATACTGCAGAAAAGAAATGAATATTTCTAGATTTAGTTCCTAAAGTTTTTGAAATTAATCCTTTGTTGAGTATTTAATATTTTGAAAAGCAAGAAATTTATTTTATTCTTTTATCCTTATGAAATTAAATAGGGAAATAATGCAATAGATTAGCATGGAAGTGGAAGGGTGGAAACAAACAATTAGATCTATTTATATAAGTGCAATCTTAGTTTATTTAATTCTGTGATTTTATTTTAATTGCAGAAAATAAGGTCTAAAGTTAAAAGAACCATCTCTATAGTTTTATTTGATAGTTTCTAGATAAATAAAGTTGTTGTTTAGGATTATTAAATTTGTCATTTGCTTATTTGCAGAAAAAAAATAAAATCTAGAGTTAAATAGACAAATTGATTTAAATATTTTCATAGTTCTATAGTTGTTGTTTTAAGTTTATTTAATTATGTTAATTACTTTGTTGCAGAAAGTAAAACAAAAGTTAAAGGGCCTATCTATTTTAAATAATAACCTATTTATATAGTTGCTGGTTAAGTTATTAAAATTTGTTAGCTAAATATTCTATCTATAATTTTAGCAACAAGTATTTTAAAAATAAAGAAAAGATATATATAGATTTAAATATAATGAGTTTGACTACTTTATTAAAAATGTTTCAAATAAGATATCAACATATATTTGCAAATGGAGGTTGCCCTAGATTTATTATGCAACAAAAAAACAAAAAAACAATTGATTTATACAAATAAATATATATATATATTGATAAAAGTGGTCAAGCCAATAAACTATATTTTATTAATTTTGAATTTTTGAAACTACAAACGGGTTCAAAGGGCATACCAACAGGAAAGAACCCATAAGAAAACCTTCGGTTGTGGCCCAAAAAAGTAAATTTAAAGCCCCATAAACCCAATTACATATCTGATTATGATCCCTCACCCATTACATCACCTTTTCAGAGATATACATATCAATATCCAAAAGAAACCCCCATATACCCAATTACATGTTTAAAATTTGATCACCAACCCTTTACATGGCTTATCGAAGATATACATATCATATATAAATATATATTTATATAAATATTTTATTATATTTTAAACAAAAAAAAAATTAAATTAAACAAATTTAAAAAAATATATATATAAAACTTATTTTTGGGGAACTCGGCCCCCGCACAGTGGGCGGTGACTGCAGCCACCACTGTGGGCCGCAACCCACAGTGGGGAAGGCTTCGGCCCCACTCTGTGGACGACGCCCCATAGCAGCAGCGCTGCCAAGCTACGGGCTGCGTCCCACAGCGGCAGCCAAGGTCGCCTCTGTGGGCTGTGACCTGCAGGCTCGGCAGTAGCCACCCTACAAGGAGCCCCCACCAGTTTCCTCTACCAGCCCCTCGTGACCTCTACCCCTCCTAACCTTGCTTCACCATTCCAATTGTTCGGCCCCCTGCATGATCCACCCTGCAATAAAATGAGGAATAAAACCCTAGCCCGGATAGGGTTAGGGCAGTAAAAGAAAAAAGAAAAAAAAAAAGAGGTTACAAAATGTAGGGCTTTGTTTTATAATATATATATTTTTAAATTAGGGTTAGCATGGATAAGTATTAATAAGGTGAAAACACATTTAATTACATATATATATATATATATATATATATATATATATATATATATATATATATATATATATATATATATATATATATATATATATATATATATATATATATATATATAAAGTTAAGTATATGATTTGGACAAATGGTAGGAGTAATTTACTTAACTAGGTAGTTACATTTTATATATGTTTTTATAAACATATGGGTAAATATTCGTCTTTAGTAAACTTAAGGGTATATTTAAAAATAATGTTTAAAATGGAATTATTATGTTTTTGGAGTTTGATCTGATATAGGTTTTCGAGATTAAACCTTAAAGGATGATTTTTGTTATGGATTAAATCGACCCTTTAGTCGATTTAGATTAAACTGCATTTTAATTATTGTTAAATACAATATAGGCATTTATATCTAAGTGCTAGGTCTAGCTTTTATGGAATACAATATATTAATTAGTTGATGAAGAAGTAATATATAACAGCTGGTCTTAAATTATATAATTACATTTTAGAGATCAAAATGGGTTGTTTATAGATAAATGAAATAGTTTAATATAGTTAATTAAAATTAATGTTAGAGGATATTGTAGAGGCGTAAAATAATTTCCCTAAAATAAAATTAATGGACTAAACCTTGCAAATCTTACTATCCCAATGAGGAGGCTTTCATGAGATAATTTAATTATTTTAATGATGGTTGGCACTTTAAATTTGGCATGCTCAATTAGATCGTATTAATACAATGAAATAGTATTATTGTTGAATTAATAGAAGCCATGTTTAAATAAAATTATTATGAAAGAAAGTATTAACAGGATGGGGGGAACTTGGTATTTATTAAACAATGGATTTGGAACCAAGTGTTTATATCAATGCCTATTTAGTAGAAATGGTTCTAATTAAGTACTAAGAAGTGCAACTGAAATAAAAGGGGCCCTTGAGTGAATTTAATAATACCCTTTTTAAAATTTATTCGTTCCACTTGACAATAGTAGTTATCGTAATATATAATATCAATTAATAATTTGTTTGGAACAACTTGTTAAGTTGTCACAACTATTTAAGCATTGCTTGCATGTACTAAATGTTTTTAAAAAAAAAAATTGTTGTCTATGTTTTGCCCAAAGTTTGGGCATGACATGGGGTGTGATTTGATGAGCTTCCCAAACCTATTAAGTATAGCCTATAGAGAGTCGACTATCTAATCTTTCTTATTATATGATTTCTCATTTATACGAGTTGATATTTTGTTCTTTTGGTGAGGTATTCCTTTTCATAATTCCATTTGGTTTTGATTTGAGGTACTTTTCTTTACTCGATCATCACTTGGCATTCATTAATGATGAGTTGGTTGTTATTGATGTTGTTCGTGCATTTGGTACTCTCTTCTGGTGCAAAATCTAGAGATTTTTATTTTCACATTGGGAATCCATCCTTCATATACCATTTAAAGTTTGGCGTGGCGTTGTTTTCATGATCATCTCTGTACACCGCTTCTTTTGTTTTGTCAGATTTTTTATGATATATCTCCTCTTTCTTTTCATTTGCGACATACAAATTTTGGGCTTCATTTCTCTCTAGCATTTCTGCATTCACCTCTTCTCCTTTGGCATTTGTCTATAATGGTGTCATGCCCAAACTTTTAGGCAAAAATGGAACAAAATTTTTTTTTTTGACAACATAAATACATTAAATCATCTACGTTTAAAAAGGAATAAATAAGTTTTGTCTTAACTAAGGGTTAACTCTGGTTTAAATAGAAAAGTTTACTAAGTTGATTTAAATAACTAAAATGATTTGGCGACAATAATTAGAGAAGACTAATTATTCCCTAAAAGGGGTCACCATAACTTAATTAATTAATTAACTAATTTAATTATTAACCCAAATTAAAATGTCTCCAACAATTATCCAAGAGACATTAATTATCTCAACAGTATTAAAATAGTCAAGACTAAATAAAAATAATGTTAACTTATATTAAAATAATTAATTGAGCATCCACGAAAACGCCTTTAATTAAATTAATAAAATTAGCCTAATTCAAATATAATATCAGACTAATTAATTCATTTTATATTAAATTCAAATTTAAATCCCCTTGGATATTTAAATCTTGACTATTAAATATTTGACAATAAATGACCTCATAGGCTAAAATTTTACATTATGCATTTAACAATTTTCATTAATAAAATCCCCTAAAGGGATTTTAACCCAATATCCATATTTAAATAAATATGAAAAATAACTATATAAAATTCCTCATTAATAACCCTAGTTAATAAGATTAAATCAATTATGTGATTAAAATAGCTATATGAAAATTAATCCCCAAATTTAATTAAGCCTTGATAATAAAGACTAATAAAAAATCAATTTCACCCTAGTCAATATTAGGAGTTAATAAATCCCACATATTGACTATAGTTAAATGGGGGGAATTCTTTTTCAAAATTTAAAAAAGAATTCCCCCTCATTTCATTTTAATATTATTTAATTATAAACCCTAACTAGGGTTGATCTATTCCTATAACTTAACCTATTCTTTTTATTCTTTCTAAATGTCATCCCTAACCCGAATATGGGCTAGGGCTGCATATCTTAACACATCTTTTATTTTAAAAGCTAACCCTAACCCGAAAATGGGTTAGGGTTGCTTATTTTATCATATCTTATTATTTTTATTTTTTTTACTTTCTTTTTGGTGTGTGTGTGTGTGTTTTGTAGGGTTTCATGACAGCGACAGAGGAAGGCCGAAGGCCATGGCGGAGTGCGTTATGCATGGGAGACCGCAGGGGACCATAGGGGTTTAGGGACCCGAGCCGCCCAGCTGCAAGCTCGCAAGGGCTTCGGGGGGGTTTGAGCTCCCTACTTTGTTTATCAATTTTTTTTTATTTAATTTTTTTTTTGTTATATAGATAAAAGATGAAATTTATATATATATATATATATATATATATGTATGTATATATAAATAAATAAATATTTATTTATATATATATATTTAGAAAATCTATGTAGACATGCATGATTTCAGTATGAATCAGAAATTTAAAATGACAAGCATTACTTTTCCAGAATATAATGTATCAAATATATATATATAGATGAGCATGTTTATTTTATTTATTTACAGCAGCATACATGTCTATTTTATATCCTATTTTTTTAAAGAACAACAACTTAGTTTTAAATAATAAAACTGTAGGCATTATCCCTTATAAAAATATATATGTACATATGAAAACATATATATGTTTTCAGGTTTAAGTTTGCATTTTCATTATTTAGAATAGGTTATTATCAATAAATAGAGTAATTTAATTCTTTTTATGTCCTTCATTAACTTATAGTTTTTTTTCCCCTATGATTTAACATATTCAATAACTAGGTTAATAATATTTCCTACTAAACATGTTTTTTCCAGATTTACAGAAAAATAAATAACAGAAATAAATGTATTTACAGAATAGTAAATATAGCAGAAATGATTTTATTTACTGCTGTAATATAATTCTTTCTAAAATCCATTGATTAATAACAACAAGATAAAATGTAGTATTAACTCTAGATATCTATTTATTTTTCCTCTTTTAATAACACAAAAAACAGAAAATAATTTCATTCCTTTCTGCATTAAAATTTTAAAACGGAATAAAATGTCATTTTCCAATCTTTTTCCAACAACTATATCAATACAGAAATAATCCAAAAATGAATTCATCTCATTTAAAGGTTAAATACTTCAAGTAAAATACATTATATTATATCGTAAAACTTAGTCAAATAATACATTTTCTTTTCTGCAAAATAAATACAATAAGAAAACTTTTTTTCTTTTCTTTTCTACAACTAAAATACAATAGGAAATCTTTTCTTTTCTGCAACTAAATACAACAATAGGATCATTCCAAAGCTTTTTCTTCAATCTTTTCCCAAGCAAAACCTACAATAAAAAGCTTGAGGTTGTGACCATGGAGGCTCACCTCCCAGCCTAGGCTTACTAGAAGCCACCCCCGAGCTAGGAGAATCAAGGCTAGACAGGAAACACACATTCAAACACATACATGCATAAACTTATAACAACAAAGACACTCCCAACCCAAGGATTAAACAATGTCACTTATGTGACTTTTCAAGTGGGGTGAAAGTGGACTAAGTACCCTTAAAGAGAATTCTGCAAATAGTGAACAGAATGCCATAACAAGGCTGCAAATACAACACATCCACAAGTTCCAAACTTGTCCCTACAATTCCTTATGACCCCTAAGGCATACAAGCCAACAACTCCCCTTATGACCCCCATTGCATAAACATAATACTATGCAGCAAGGGTCACAAAATTCCTTGAGATTCACTCTCTTCCAAAGAGAGCCTCTCACTCAAAGGATGGCAAACAATCCTTCACCCCAAGGCTACTCTACCCTCCCAAGGGTGAGTTTGGCCTTGAAAAATCCCAAAAATAATAACATAAAAACTTAACCAAAATCACATATGGAAGGACTCAACATCTTCCTACACATATTAAAAAAACAACAAAGAAAAACAACAACAACAAAAAACAATGCAACAACAATCTTTTCCATAACATCAACATATATGAGAAAGGAGTTCAACCAACCTTAAATCTACGAAAAAGGGTGAAAGAAGTTTGTAGGAGAGCTACCCAAATACACAAATTTTTCTCCTTAAAAACTTAGCCAAAATCTTCCCAAAAACTTGCAAAAATTCCTCAAAAATTCTAAGTCTCCAAAATGGAGAGTGGGTGATCAAACTTCTCCCTCCCAAACCATTCCCTATGAAGACACTCCTCACTCTTTCCAACTCACTTGGGAAGGGTAAAAGATTCTCATTGGTTGGTCTTCCCAATACCTTACACACTCCCTAACCAAGGCACCTCAAAAAGGGGAAATGGAATGGGGAAGAGCAATGCCACTCATGAGGAGGGTTATCTAACCTAGGAAGGCTCTTCTAAAGATGAAATTCGGCCAACTTGGGAAACTCAAATTTTGGGGAGGTTAAATAGGCCCTAGGGAGTGGACACATGGCTAAATTTGGCCTTCATCCATAGGTACATCATATGGCCCACTAAAAATGTCCCTAACTTGACCCTAGGAGTTAGTTTAACCCCCTAGAAGTCCACCCAAAATTTACCTACGGGTCAACCCTGAGTTGACCCTTCTAATGGCTCCATATTCAAGGTTTACTTGAGACCATTTTAGAATAATTGAAAATATATGCATTGGTAAAATAAATTTTCTCAAAAAGAGACATGACAATGCCAACTCATCTTACAACACGTGTCAAGTGACACTACAAAAAGAATTACACATCACTAAATCACACATGGCAAATGCCCCCTATTTTTTGAAATTTATAAATTAAACAATTTCAAAATTAAACACACATCCAAGCATAATATTTACAAAATAAAACCCATTTACAAATGAGGGGTTGTCTCTCCAAATAGACAACCCTTGGCTTCACAATCGCACATAGACCTAGGCTTGATTCTCCGAATAATTTCCATGGTTACATGGAATAATTTTCCTGCACATCTCACTTGCACATTAGTAATTCCAAAAATCACATATAATATTATCAAAAGAATACAATTCAGACATCACATAAAATTTCAATTATAAAGATCAAGTATCCAATTATTTGATAACATCCACATACAATCATGTACTAAATGGCATCATCCTCGTAAACACGGAATTAAATCAACTATAGAGCATGCATCTATAATTTCAAGCATCAAAATAAAGTACAGCAAATCAAAGTAAATGAAATAATCATATCAATGTTATCCACAACATGAGATCATATAAAATTCGGGTCCATAATGCATCAAAATATAGTATCCAAAATAGGTCCAACATGAAAATAACATAAATGCTATGAGGGCTCGGGGCAGGGCCTCACAAATGGTGGACTGCAAATATCATGTCGTTGGTGTCAGTTATGTTTTGGACCCTTGTGTTTCTTGTAAATTCTCTGCATTCTGTAGTATATATATATTTTGGTTGCAGGTGTTTTTTGGTGCAGGGGCATGTCAATTTTGGTTGCAGGAGTTCTTTGTTGCAGGGCCTTCAAGATATCCCATGAAGATGGATCTATCCTTCGATGCTGGTTTAGTCCTCTTGATTTTTGGAGCTCTCTTCTTCACTCACTGGCTAGCCTATGTTATTTCTTTTTCATGTCCTTATTTTGTAAATAAGCTTGCATGCTCCTATTCTGTAAAATGAGCTTGCATGCTCCTATTTGTAAATGAGCCTGGATGCTCCTTTGCTAATCTCTGTTTTGTAACTAGCTCTGACTAGAGGATTGTTCACTACTTCTCTTCTATAGTCATGTTGATGAGCAATGACCGAAGTTTTTCATGTTGGTTCTTTTCTCTGGGAGCTTAGTTTGAAGCAGTTGTTAAATATATTATAAAATTATATATTATTAATAAAATATATCAAGTGGCATTTCCACCTTGCCAAAAAAAAAAAAAGAAAGAAAGATAATGGGTCAAGGGTGACATAAATAATAAGAAATAGGACTTAGTTTTTAAGCCATAAGAAGAAGGCCACCTCAATAATTTTTGCTATTGAGCTACCATCGTGGGTAGCAACCGTAGAGAAATTGTCTGGGAAATTGACCCTAGAAAGGATTGCATACCCACCAAATAATTTATATTAAACAATAGTTAGAAACTAAAACTACATATTTTACGCCTTGATCCCATGCCGAAATAGGTATGTAGGTGTGTGTGTAAAAAAGTGGTCTATAGCTACAAACACAACACTTCAAGTAAGTCATTATATGCATGATTAGTAAATAATAATCAATCAATAATAAACCATAACAAAGCGACTAATTGCCCTCTAAAAGACACGAGTATAAGATTGCTTTCAGATTTTTATAAGCAATACTAGTGACTAGACTAAACCAAGATGAAGGATTTAATATATATGATATTAACTATATGGATGCAAAATGGATGAATAATTCAAGCAAATAATCAATTCAAGCAATAATGGATGTAAGTAATGATGGATGAGTAAAATGGATGCAAATAATCTAAAAAAGCACAATGATCTTCAATGACTGCAGAGTGAAATTAACGTGATAATAATCTCCAAGCGTGTTCTCAAAAATATCTGGGGTAAATTGGAATGAGAGTTGAAGACTAAATTTATAGAGAATCGCAAAAGAGAAAAGCTCAATTTAAAATTAATTGAAAATAATTGAGAAATCAGGTTTAGTTAACCTTGAGATAGATTCCAATTTTAGTTTAATTGAAATGCATTCAAATTAAAAGTCCAAGTTGCATTGGAAATAATAATAAATTAATTCCATGCATGTGATAAAAATAGATAATTCTTTTATTTATTCAAGAAAAGAGTCTTTTCAATGCAACTAAACTTCTTTTTCTGAAAAGCTTTGAGTTCCAATTTTAGAGAATAATTCAATAATTCAATTTAATTGCTTTTCTGATTTCAAGTTCTAAATTTAGAAAAAGAAATAATATCTCAAGTTTGATTTCTCTCTCAATTCAATTATTTTTGTTGTTTAATTTCAATTCAACTCTTGCTTTGTAATTCATTCCTCTTTTATAATAAATTAATTCCTTTTGCATGATTAAATGGCAATTGTATTAATTAATTAAACATGCAAGGATATTTAATAAATTAAAATGGGATAATTGATCAAAATGATATTCTTGGAAATGATTCAATTAATTAAATGAATATTTAATTAATATTGAGTAATTGATTTTCCGTGTGATATTTGATGATTAAAGAATTAACAATGTGCTCAAGGTTGATTTAATTGCCTTTGGTTAGGACCTTGGTGATGTTGTCGAGATTAGGGGCCCATGGTTTAGATGACCATTTTTAGGGTATTACATTTGCCCCTCTTTGAATTAATGTGCGAGCAACGCGTTGGTTCAAAGAATGTGTGATGTCTAGGAGATGTCAGTTCTAAACTTGATTGATTATGAACTAGATGAGGAGCAAGGTGTTTAGCTTGATTCAAAGTGACAACGCTGAATGAAGTTTGATTAAAGCAATACCATTCCCAAACTTGATTGAACTGAGGAACGATAGAAAACAAAAGATACCGAGCTTGAACTTGATTGATCAAGAAGAGGATCTTACTGATCTAGAACTTGATTGATCTAGACACAGTGAGTGATGATAAAAATCGATCTTGAACTTGATTGATCAAGACATGATGAGCAAAGATAAACTGTTCAGCTTGATCAAGAAATGAATACTGAACACCTGCTTAGATTGAGTGTGATCAAAGATACTCTTTAAACTTTTGATTAAGTCTAAATGAATAATTAGCTTGATTTGGAGTGATGAAACTGATTAATGTTAATGAATCAGATGAAAGACAAATATCAGTTTGATTTGAAGTGATGAAACTGGTATGCCCCTAGCGATTGATTCGATTCAGATAATCGAGAGATCAACTTGATGTGAAGCGATGAAGCTAAGATACCCCTTAGCAATGAGAATTGATTTTCTTTAGTTAAAAAGATTTTTGCTCGACTTTTGATGAAGATTTGAAAAACTTATTTCTCGACTTGTGAAATGTGAAGTCATAAGGTTGTGAGTATGCCCCCTCAGGAGCGAAATCAAAATATAGCGAGGGTAGTTGATAGGCAATTGTTGGCAATAATAAGTTATTTGAGCACAAATTGATCCTAAGGAATTTTTATTGATTGATAAGAAATTGAGCGCAAAGTTGATGTGTAGAATTAAAATTGATATTCAACGTTGAAATTGAGTGCAATTTGAAGAAAGAATGAGCATTTGATGAAAAGAGCGCTAAGTGGTCCAAATTGTGAAATTGACTAGCAAAATGATCTCAAATTTTGATTTCAATCCCGAAAATGGAATTAGAATGGTCAAATTAGCTAAGGGTACAATTTTCATGTCCATCGGAGCAAGTTGAAAAATTAGGTTTTTGGCTATATATGGGACAAAAGTGTCATTTTCAAATCATTTTAACCATCCAAGTTTGAAAATTCAAAAAGCCTTCTATGAAGAAAATTGTGGTCCCTACTCATATGCATCAATTCAAGCGCCAGAGACGTCATAATTGAGCTCGAAACTATGAGCCAGTGGTAAGTGATCGATCTTAAGCCTCTTTATGTTTTTAATTTTGAATTTTTTCGTTCATTTTTTAAGTTTCTCACATGTGTGGGGTCAGGTTTCACGTTTTATCATGCGAGATAGGATTCTATCTCATACGAGTAACTAGTAAATTATATTTTGTCATTTGAAGTCATTGGAATTGTCGTTCGGGATGCACCCTTGTATTGTACGATAGGTATGTTAAAAGACCATTTTGTCATGCGAGACCCAATAGTTTTTTGTTTGGGATTGTTTTGTCATACAAGAGCTATTCCTGACTCATATGAGATTATGTCCCTCTATGTTTTATCATTTGGGAGACAGTGAGCATTTTTGAAGGTCTAAACGTGAAAATTTGATTTTGCATTTGACTTAGTTGGATTTGCTTGATGTTTTACTTCCCTTATAGGCTGATTTGGAATGTTTTCTGATGCTTCATTGTTGGGTTTTTGCAGGTTCGATTACCTCCTATTCTCTTTAGATGCATTTATCCTCCTACTATGGCATTAGTTTGACATTTATTTGAGGTTGAGCAGGCTCATATTGATGTATGTGGTTTGACTCATCTTCTTAGTTTGCCAGATATCTGTGTGAATCACGGAATGCTCACAACATTGGTAGAGAGATTCCATTCAGAGCATAACACCTTTCATCTTCCAGTGGGGGAGTTGACTATCACTCCTGAGGATGTATATAGGATTTTCTGTATCCCTTTTGTTGGGGATAAGGTGGATTACGATTTAGGGCACCTTCCAGGATTACAGATAGTGAGGCATGTCTTCAGAGATCCTGACATTTTGACCCATTCCATTAGTTGGGACATATTGATGAGCAGATATAGTGAAGAGTTTCCTCTAGCATGCGTTCCAGTAGGATTCATAAGTTGTTTCCTAATGCTAGATAGAGGGCATCAGGGTTTCTAGTGTGGTTGGGGTAGGATGTTGATGAGATTGATGGAGACCCCTCAGAGGCTTGACTGGGGTTCTTGCTTGCTTGCTCACATGTATCGCGAGATGCATGAGATCGTGTATAGAGATGGTTGGAGCATGGCCGCAGGTGTATATATTTTACAGGTTTGGGCTTGGGAGCATCTTCCCATTTGTCGGCTGGTGGTAGATGATAGTAGAGAGCTCAGGCAGCCGATTATATATAGGTATGCCGGTTATATTACACAGCCCCATCTGGGCAAGACAAATTTTTGGCAGCGATAGTTAGATGATTTGATAGCCGTAGTGTGGAAACCTTATAGAGGTTTGGAGCCTTGGGATGACTGGTGGCTAGTCTGCAGGGACCTTTTTCTCACACATCCTCTTATTGGGAGATCGTAGACCATTGTGGAGCGGTTCGTCTTTTCTTGAGTGATGAGGCAATATGGCCGGCCTCAGGGGATCTCGCAGGAATTTACAACATATGTGCGTTACATGGATGAGGAGAGATAGGGATGGTCTCCTCAATTATCTTATGCCTTGGCCATGCAGGAGCTAACTAGTCTACAGTGCCTTAGATGGGATTATATGGACGATGTTGCGGATGTGGGGGTATTGCCCCAGTACAGAGAGTGGTTCTAGCAGCATCCTTTTCCTAGATTTACTGGTCTGGGTGAGCAGGCACCGTGCATTGAGGATGTTGAGGAGGATGCCCCTACACAAGTATAGGGATAGGGTCTGAGATAGGGTCACAGAGTCAAGGCTCTGAGGCAGACAAGTGGTGATTCTGGTGCTAGTAGAAGCAGGGTTCTAGCTAAGGGTGGACAACAGAGGGGTGAGGGTGGATCCCTTGGGAGAGTAGGAGTGGGATTGGGTGGAGCTGAGGAGGAGCGAGTAGGTCTAAGACAGGTCTGGAAGTGGAGGGAGGAGCAGGGTGGTACTAAAGGTGGAGATGGAGGTGGAGATCTGACAAGAGAGCAGGGGACAGACATAAGATATTCGATGAGAGCACTTCTTGCAGAGCTACAATCACAGTTGACAATGGCTGAGACTCAGCTGGTGGAGCGAGACCGACAACTTGTAGAGGTGAGGGCTGAGAGAGATCAGTAGTTGGCTAAGTTGAGAGCAGAGTGTGATCATCAACTTGTAGCGATGTGAGCAAAGCGAGACACCCTCCAGTAGGAGGTCTTGCATCAGAACAATAGGGCAACCTACTATGCCACAACATATAGCATGGCAGTTCCAGTAGCACAATGGGTGATTCCTTATTCTCAGTATATGGCACGTTTTGAGGGAGCTCGAGCACCTCGACATGATCCCGGTTATCAGGCTCCTCCTCCTCCACCAGGCGATGAGGGAGAGGCTCAGAGCTAGATATTCTTCTTGTAGCTTGGATATATTTTTTTGTAGACACACCCATTTTTTTGTAGCCTATACGATTCTTACTCCGATGGGAGTTTGTATATGTCATTCGACATCATTTTGTACCTTTAGACTTGATATGATATATATATATATATATACGAGATCCGATTTGATTTCATCATACTTGTGTTGATTCATTTATGAGATATCTTTTATATGCTTTATTCTATATGTATGCATTTCTTTTCAATATGAATGTATGTAATGCAAATGATTATGGATGTCTTTTTTTGTTTCTTTTCATATGCAAATGAATGAATGAGCAATGAGTAATATGAGTAATGCAATGTTTTCATTTTTGTATGCAATAAGATGAATGCAGATGAGTAAATAATAAAATGTATGAAGCTATATTAAATGTTATGTATGTAACTAACATCTCAAAAAAACAAGTACTCAATCAGAGAAATGATGATAAATAGACTACTTAGCGTAAGAAATGATGATGCTTTCAGCTCTCATTTAGAAGATAAAGAGATTATTACCATACCAAAATCACTCTAAAGTCACAAAAATGCAGAATGATATGCAAAATGATATGCGAAATGCTATGCAAAATGCTATGTGAAATGCAACCTAAACCTAGTCACTGGATTTAAAATACTTAAGATTCATCACTGAGCATAACGAACACAATAGGCAGGTTAGAGTTCCTTTCTTTTTCAATGTGCAATATGTATTATCTTGTCCGCAATGACCCTTTTGTCATTCATATCCTCGGACAGGTTTCGCAGGGACCCGAATTGCATCATAACTAAATTTCCTCAAAATAGACAAAGAAATGATATGGACCTCCCTATAGCATACAAATAAACGGAGTCGAGGTATGTGAGGCAATTTCACCTTGTGGTGAAGGCTCTTATCATAGACACCCAACTAATTTAAATGTTTCTAGATCATCAGAATCATTCCTACAAGCAGAAAACAAAGAAAATATTATTCCCCCAATCATTGTTCCTCTTAGTCACAATAGACTTCCTTGAGTTACTTAGAGGGATAATAATCGAAAACCAATATAAAAGACAGCACACAAAGAAAATTTTCATTCATAGCTCAAACTGTTTAGTGATTGTTTTCCGTTATGTTGTTTTGCTTGTTTACTCAGTGATAAAAAACTCTTTGGTAGTTAGGAGACAGGTAATTGACTCGGAGTGGACGACCACGATTCACTGACGGAAAGATGACTTGGTTGGTACTACTTGGGATATGTAATATGCTCTGTTAATTAACCTAAGACTAGGACATTGATCAGTTTCAAGTCATGAGGGTTCCAATGAACCAGGATGTCACAAAAGTGACTGAAAAATATGTACAAGTGAAAGCAAAGATGCATGGAAATGGGAATTGCCAACGTTGTGTTGATAGATGGAGTGCTTGAGTACACGAGGCACCTATTTGCCTGGTTTTCACCTACTTGGTAGAGATTCAATTTTTTTTTTACCAAGGTACCTATTTACCAAGTTTTCACCAAGACATTTTCTATCTTTTAATATTTTTTTAATTTTTTTTTCTTTTTTTGTATTTTATGATTTTTTTTATTTTTTTTCAGGACTTTTTCCAGTTGTACAAGCTGGTGGCATAGAGAATGCTAAGCGAATAATTTCTTCAAGTGGATGGTGTTAATTGGTTCATAGAGTTGTTCTCCTTCCGAGTTTGAGAGTTGATAAGCACCAGAGCCAAATACTACACTAACAATGTAGGGACCTAGCTAGTTGGGTTCAAACTTCCCTTTATTGTCACGAAATTGTTGATTTTTTGGATTTTCTCTCGGAACTAGGTCACCAACCTGAAATTATCTTTGTCTAAATTTCTTGTTATATCCTCTATAAATTCTCTTCTAATACACTTTGAGATGATCAAAGGCCACTGGCTGACACTCATCTAGTAATTCGAGCTCTTGCAATCTAGATATTCTATGATCTTCATCAGTAACAAGACCTTGCAAAGAAACTCTTAGAGATGGTATTTCTACTTCAATAGGTAGTACTGCTTCGGACCCATACACCAAAGAGAAAGGTGTATCCCTAGTAGGTGTTCTGATACTTGTTCTGTAAGCCCATAGTGCAGGATTGAGCTGCAAATGCCAATCCTTTCAAGATTTGTTCATTGTTTTGTGCAAGATAGTCAGTAGGTTTTTGTTAGACACCTCAACTTGTCCATTACATTGAGGGTAATATACTGATGACCAGTGTTTCTTTATTTTGAATTTCACAAAAAGCTCATCCAAATCTTTATTCTTAAACTATCTTCCATTATCAGTCATGATGGACGAAGGTATCCCATACCTATAGATGATATATTTCAGGATGAACATGGCGACTTGTTTACCGGTTGCTTTAATGAGCGGAACTGCTACTACCCACTTGGTGAAATACTCAGTGGTAGTTATGATGAATTTATGTCCGTTAGATGAAGTAGGATATATCTAACCAATGAGATCAAAGGCCCATTATTGAAAAGGCTAGTGTGTAATAAATGGTATGAGGTCCCTTGCCGAGGCATGTATGATATTTCCATGAAGATGACATTTCTCACAAGTCTTAGCAAATTTGATGGCATCTTTTTCCATGTCTGGCCAGTAGTAGCCAGCCCGTAGTAGTTTTTGAGCTAAAGTAAAGCCATTCGAATGAGATCCACAAATACCTTCATGAACTTCCGATAACGAACATTTAGATTATTCAGTTTCTAGACATCTAAGAAATGTACTGTCCAAACCTCTTCTAAATAAATCATTAGCTATGATAACATACCGTGAAGCATTTTGAGTTAGTTTCTTTTCTCATTTCGGGTAAGATTTTCAGGGATAATTTAGTCACATAGATAAGAATAGATGTGGCTATATCAGGATGAGTCATGTCCAATAATAGAACAGACTATTTGGGTCTCAAGAGAATCATAAGTGGGGTAATATAACTCTTCCACCAGGAAATCAAAGTGAAAATTGGACTCTTGTAACTTAGGTATAGATGCCAAGGTAGCCATAGCATCTACTACTCTGTTTGCGGATCTAGGAATCTGTTGGAATGATAAAAAAGAAAAATACTTCTTAAGATCATCAACCATCCTCTTGTAAGGCATCGGTTTCTCATCTTGAGTCTGATATGTATCGTTGATTTGATTAACCACCAGCTGAGAATCTCCATAGATATACAATTCTGCAACCTTCCATTCAATAGCTAGTTTTATCCCGTTCACCAAAGCTTCATATTCTGCAATGTTGTTCATGCAAGGGAATAGAATCTTATAAAACTTTGGGATTGAATACTTCTGAGAAGTAATGAATAATATGCCAGCACCTGAACCATTTTGAGTAAAGGACCCATCAAAGAACATTTTCCAAGGTTGTTGAGTAAGGTGCATTATTGATTCATCCAGAAACTTTATGTGTAGTAGTTGAGTGTCCTCAAGCGGAGCTTCAACAAGTTGATCAGCAATTACCTATCCTTTTATGGCTTTGCGTTCCACATATTTAATGTCAAACTCTATAAGGATCATGACCCATTTCACTAATCTTTTTGTAAGTGTTGCTTTATTGAGAAGATATTTGAGTGGATCAATTTTGGCCACTAACTTGACTGAATGTGCTAGCATGTAGTGTCTCATTTTTTGTGATGCAAAGCCTAACACCAAGCATGCTATTTCTATTATAGTGTAGTTCATTTCATAAGACACCAATGTCCTACTAATGTAATAAATATCTCATTTCTTTTTGTTATCACCCTATTGTGCCAGAAGTTCCCCCAGTGATGAATCAGTTGCTAATATATATAAGATTAGTGGTTTACCCTGAATCGGTGGCATCAATATTGGTGGATTTGACAGGTACTCTTTTATCTATTGAAGATGTTTGCGCTGCTGATCCTAGTTGTATATTATTCCTTTTCTCAATACCTTTGTGAAAGGTTGAGCTTTGTCTGCTAGCTGAGAAATGAATCATCTAACGGATTGGAGATATCCCTATAGACTTCTCATTTGACTGATGTTCTTCGGAGGTGACATTTCCATTATGGCTTGAACCTTCTCAGGATCAACCTTGATTCCCTTCTTTGAAATGATGTAGCCAAATAGTTTACTAGATGTCACTCTGAATGCATCACCAGAGTGTGGTGCTATGAAAGCCAAGTTGGGAATATGTCTGAAAGTGAGTTTGTATGCATTGCTTTCTATGTGTTTGCCTGTTTGTTACCCGTCTAGGAATTGGTTCTCCGAGCTCGGGGGTGGCTATCAATTAGCCTAGGCTGGGAGGTGAGCACTCCATGGTCATATTTGTGTTTTCTATTATGCAGGAAAATCAGAGGAAAGAGAATAGGAACCATGAAAGAGATACAGAAGATTGTTAATGAAGATACTTGAGATCAGTTGCAGATGTTCATTTAAAGTTGTTATAGAAATATGCCTCATTCATAGAAAAGAGAAGCAAGTTGTATTTTGTGAAAGTAGACTTGAAGTTTTATTGTTGTGACTATTCAGAGAAAACATTCTGTAAATTGGTAGAATATTTAGAAATGTTTTAAAAAAAGAAAAGCTTGTTATTTCTACTTCTGGTTTATTTGAAAAAGAAAAGTTAATTTGTGTTGCATGCAAAAGCTTCTTGTATTATGGAAAGAAATAAAAGAATTGTTTTCATTTAGATTTTACCTGTATTTTTAATTGAGGCAAATTAGAAGTTTATTTATGCTGGAAGCTTTTAAGTATTTTAAATGGAAAAAAGTTGTTTTATGTGAATATTTTATTAGAAAAAAAATAATGAATGAATTTCTTTATTTCCAGAAAAAGTATAATGAATCTTTGAATAATACTCTAAATTGTATTATAGTTAGCATTGATTTATAAGCTTATTTTATAGATGTATTTAAATAAATAAATAAATAAATATATATATATATATATATATATTTATATTTTTGATTAAACTTAATGTTTTTCCCTTTACTATATTAGTTTAAAATTTTGCATGTAATATTCTCTTTTTAAAAAAAATATACATAAATTTTATATTGAATTAAATTTCATCTTTTTAACTATGAATATAAAAGTTATGTGTATTTAAATATATACATATATATATATAAATATATATATTTATATATATATATATATATTATATTTAAAAAAAAAAAAAATTTTAAAAAAAAATAATGCATTGGGTCCCCGCGGACTCCACTGTGTGTACGCACAGTGGACGACCGCGCGGCGCCCACTGTGTGCACACACAGTGGAGCCGCTTGCGGCTCCCACTGTGTGGGCACACAGTGGACGGCCACGGCCGCCACTGTGTGGCCACACAATGGAGCCGCCAGCGGCGCCCACTGTGTGGGCACATAGTGGTGCCGCGGCGCCCACTGTGCGCTCACACAGTGGCACGCGCGGCCAAGTTCGTTTTCCCCTCCTCCGTGACCTGCGATGAATTGGTTTCATGGCCGCCAAGGGCTTCGGCCCAGCCAAAAAGAGATTGACTGTTAAAAAATATAAATGGTTTAGAACCCTAGCCGAATGGGGCTAGGGCAAGTTGTTATTAAAAAAATAAATAATATAAGTAGATTAGATAACATTTAAGTGGGGAGATTAAAACCCTAATTAGGGTTGGGGGGAAATATGAAGCAATTTTCAGGAAGGTATAATGGTTTTTAAATTTAGAATTAAAATATTGTCATTTATGCCAAATATATAATATATATATATATATCCATATATATATATGGGTATATATATATATATATATATATGTATATATATGAATTTGTGAGTATTATGAATAAGTAATTAAATTATAAATATATAAATATATGCATATTCTAATATGAATATATGTATATATTTATATAATCCTGATTTTAATTTGGGATAAATTATAAAGGGAAATATAAAAGAATTGAGAAGACTATATGGTCGTATTGGAGGATAAATTAAAATATCTCTCCTATTTACTTTAGTTTGATTAATTTAATAAAACTATTGGTTAAGTATCTCTTGGAGATAGAATTTAAACCAGGAGGTTTTTTTTCCACAATTAAAATTAAACAATTTATCGATGCTTAGTTCGTATTAGAATTAGCTCGAATTTAATAATGGAAATTTCATTAACGCTTGTCGTGAAAGTGAACTTGTTAATTAATTTAGTATGTTTTTAAAAAAAAAATTTGTTCCGTTTTTGCCCTAAATTTTGGGCATGACATTTTGGTATCAGAGCAGGGTTTCCACACTAGGAGCCTTACTCACTTACGTTTCGCCTTAGAACTTTTTTTTAAAAAAATTATTATTTTGTTAATGGAAATTTGAATTTAAATAAATTTAATTATAAAAGAAATAAATTAATTGTTTTTGTCTTATTTTCCTCTTAGGATGCCTCCGTTGACGCGACAAGCTCGCAAGCGCGGATGGGGTCCTAGACGTGAGCGCATAGCACGTGATGAGGAAGAGAGGGAGGCATCGGTTCCAGAGGAGAACCCAGGAGCACCTCCCGAACAACCAAATGAACCTAACCGAGACCTCTTAGCAGCCATTTAGAATCTTATTGGCATTGTTCAGGAAAGGATTCCAGTAGAGAACCCTCAGGCTAGGAGTCATGACTCTGGGAGTCATAGGTCTGTTGATAGAGAACGAAGCAGGAGCCCAGCTCCGATTCTTGTAGAGAGTCTGGGTGCTAATGAGCCAGAGTCAATGCATATGCCAAGACCACCTCCAGTGGTGGAACCAGTTTATTATGAGAGAGGTCGTCGAGATCCAGGGGATCTCATTAGGGAGGTCATGCACCTCCAACCACCATCCTTCGGAGGTTCTACAGATGGAGTAGAGGCCGAGGCATGGCTTTTGAGTCTTGAAAGGTGCTTTGCATTGCATTCTTATGAGAGCAACTTGAAAGCACGTGTTGCAATTCATCTTCTAAGAGGGACAACCTCCACCTGGTGGAGACAGGAAGAGTACAAATGCGGATTAGTCCCTGATACACTCACTTGGGAGATATTCACAGAGAGGTTCCATGAGAGGTACCTATCAGAGCACTTCAAGCAGCGTTGTATAGACGAATTTCATGATCTCCAACAAAAAGGCTTGTCAGTAACCCAGTATGAGAGTAAATTCTTTGAGTTGTTGCCATATGTAGATTATCTTAAGGATGAGAAACTTCTTGTAAACCGCTTCATCAGGGGATTGAATGCCGGTATAGCCAGGCCTGTTAGGATGTCCGCTCCAGAGAGCCTTCGGGTTGCTATAGAGAAGGCACTGATTGCCGAGGAAATTCAGGTTAGACCACAGGACAATAGGGATCGGTTTCAGAACCAAAATTCCGCACCTCAGACTTATGGATTCCAGAAACCACATTGGAAGGGGAACAACCGAAATTCTCAGGGGTTCTCCAAACCCCCTCCTCCACAATAGACACCATAGAACCAGAGGCAGAAGCCTCCACAGTATCCACAAGGCTCCAAGCCCAAGCAGTGGCAGACGCAGGGACAAAAACGTGATCAGAGAGCACAGGGGCAGTACACATAGCCGACGGGGACTTAGCAGTCCTCTAGGGGTGGGTATAGCGGATCCAGTAGGACAGGAGGTCAGTCATTCTCTAGGCCTCAGGGTGCCCAGTTCCAGGCACGGGGTGCTTGCTTTACATGTGGAGCCATGGGGCATTTGGCGAGGGATTGCCCTCAGGGACAGGTAGCAGGGAGTCAGCGGATGGCCGCTTCAGAGCCGGCAGTTGGTGATATGGGTAGGTCCCATAGAGTATTCGCAGCGGTTGACAACCGCCAGGCTGATCATCAGGCCACGGTTATCGAATCTTCAAGTATTATCAGAGGTAACAATGTATCTATTTTGTTTGATTCAGGAGCTACTGACTCCTTTATATCTCCATCGGTTGTGGAGCGTTGCGGGCTAGTGGCAACTAGGCAGGATGTCAGTTGGGAAGTGGAATTAGCTTCAGGGGCTAGAGTGTCAGTGGAATCAGAGGTTAGGGCATGTCAGCTGTAGATTGGCAAGATCACCACTTTAGTAGACCTTAGAGTGACTCCACTTGGATCTTATGGAATCGTACTTGGCATGGATTGGCTTTATGCCCATAGAGCCAAGATGGATTGCCGCCAAAAAAGGATCGAGTGTGAGGATGATCAAGGTTCGCCCATAGTTATCACTGGGATTCAGAGGCCCGTGTCTCTTCGTATGATCTCCGCAATGCAGCTTAAGCAGAGCATGTGGAAGGGATGTCAGCTTTTTGCTATCATGATCAGTGACAAAGGGGAAGAGGAGGAAACAGAAACATCACTCGATGACCATCCTATCCTTAAGGGATATTCAGATGTATTTCCTTCAGAGTTACCAGGAATGCCTCCCCGCAGAGAGATTGATTTTCATATAGACCTAGTACTAGGAGCCGAGTCAGTTTCCAGAGCACCTTATAGAATGACCACAAATGAGCTTAATGAACTTAAAATCCAGCTTGAGGAACTTCTTGAGAAGGGTCATATCCATCCTAGCTTATCCCCGTGGGGTGCACCAGTCATCTTCGTTAAGAAGAAGGATGGATCTCTACGATTGTGTATGGATTATCGACAGCTAAATAAAGTAACCATCAAGAACCGATATCCTTTGCCCAGGATTGATGATTTGTTTGACCAGCTTTAGGGTGCCAAAGTCTTTTCCAAAATAGATCTGAAGTCAGGATACCATCAGTTGAGAATAGTGGAAAGTGATATCCACAAGACCGCATTTCGCAATAGATATGGTCACTATGAGTTCACCGTAGTTCCCTTTGGACTTACGAATGCCCCAACAGTTTTTATGAGCCTCATGAATGGGGTGTTCCGTACCTTCCTGGACCGTTTTGTTATTGTGTTCCTAGATGATATACTGATATATTCTCGGAATGAGAAGGAGCATGAGGAGCACCTAAAATAGGTATTGTAGTACTTGTGGGATAACCAGTTGTTTGGCAGCCTATCGAAGTGTGCTTTCTTTCGGTCTGAGGTCAAGTACCTTGGACACGTTATTTTCAGTGATGGGATCTCAGTTGACCCATCAAAGATTAGGGCTATTATGGATTGGCCAGCGCCTACCAGTGTGACGGAGGTCAGGAGTTTCATGGGTTTAGCAGGATACTACTGACGTTTTGTTGAGGGTTTCTCTAGAGTCGCACACCCTATTACCTCTCTTCAGCGTAAAGGGAAGAAATTTGAGTGGACAGAGAAGTACGAGAAGGCCTTTCAGGAACTCAAGAAGGCACTTACTAGCGCTCCTATTCTTGTTGTACCAGATCCTTCAGCTGACTTCGTGGTTTGTACAGATGCTTCCCTAGAGGGTTTAGGGGCAGTTCTTATGCAAGGTGGTAGGGCCATAGCTTTCGAGTCTAGGAAACTTAAGACTCATGAACTTAATTATCCCACTCACGACCTTGAGCTCGCGGCAGTAGTGCATGCACTTGTGAGGTGGAGACACTTCCTTTTAGGTCATCACTTCGAGTTGCATTCGGATCATCAGAGTCTTTAGTACATCTTCACTCAGTCGAACCTTAATGCATGTCAGAGGAGGTGGATGGAGTTTTTGTGCGAATATGATTTTGACGTTCACTACATCAAAGGAAAGGAAAATGTAGTTGCAGATGCCTTGAGTAGGAGACGTCATGAGGTTTACACCATATCCATGGGCACAGACTTGAGAGACTGTATACTTCGGCACTTGTCAGAGGATGGATGGTATGCAGAGGTTTGTCAAGTATTACGTTCTCAGGTTACTCTAGAAGGGAAATATGTGGATTATTCTTTGGAGTCCGATGGACTGTTACGCCACAGAGGGCACATTTATGTACCTTCCTCCGGAGGGTTGCGAGAGTTCATTGTCATGGAAGCTCATAGAGCTCCTTATGCAGCGCATCCCGGGGTTAAGAAGTTGCATGCTAACTTGAGGCAGTTGTATCATTGGCCGGGAATGCGGCAGCTCATTGTTGAGATAGTAGCTCAATGTCTCGAGTGTCAGAGGGTAAAGGCGGAGCACCACCATCTAGGTGGGTTGCTTCAGCCTCATGCTATACCAGATTGGAAGTGGGATACTATATCCATGGATTTCATCATTGGTCTCCCTATGTCTTCTCGTCGCCATGATGCTATCTTGGTGACAGTTGACAAGTTGACCAAAGTAGCTCACTTTTCACCAGTTCGTACTACATTCACAGCTCCAGCAGTAGCACAGGTGTTCTTGTGAGACATTGTTAGACTTCATGGCGTACCCCGCAAGATTATTTCTGACAGGGATTCTCTTTTCACTTCTACCTTTTGGAAGTCATTACAGGCAGCTATGGGCACGAAGCTCAATTTCAGTACAGCCTATCACCCAGAGATAGATGGTCAGACAGAGAGGGTCAATCAAGTGTTAGAGGATATGCTTCGTATGTACGTCATGGATCATCAGACCCGGTGGGAGGAGTATCTTCTTTTAGTGGAGTTTGCCTATAACAATGGGCATCACACTTCTTTGGGGATGCCACCTTACCAGGCATTATACGGCAGGCCTTGCAGGACACCCTTGAGTTGGGATCGCATAGAGGATAGAGTTGCTATTGGTCCTGAGTTAGTTCGGGATATGGAGCAGCAGGTGGATTTGATTAGGCAGCGTCTCAGAGAGGCTCAGGATAGACAGAAGAAGTATGCCGATGCAAAGAGGGTTGATCGTAGTTACTTGGTTGGAGACAGAGTTTTCCTGAGAGTGCGACCGCATAAGAGTCCAATCCGTTACGGAAAGGGTTCTAAGCTCGCACCTCACTTTGCAGGACCTTTTGAGATTCTGGAGAGGATAGGCCTAGTTGCCTACCGTTTAGCTTTGCCACCTAGCCTGTCACGCATCCACAATGTGTTTCATGTTTCAGTTTTGAGAAAGTATATCTATGATGAGTCTCACCTTTTAGATTGGGATGCCTTGCAGGTGGAGTCGGATGGGCAGCTAGCTTTGGAGCCCATTCGCATTTTGGCATGCCGGACATTGGCCCTTCGAGGTCGAGTGCTGGACCAGGTTAGGGTCCAGTGGGATTGTTATGATGAGGTTACGGCTTCATGGGAGGACGCAACACGTATGAGATCAGAGTACCCTCACCTCTTTGATGAACTCCAGGAGGAAGTTCATGCCTAGAGGGGGAGGATGTGAGGCCTCACCTCAACTCAGTTTGACATTCAGTGGATTTTATATTTTAGACTATTATGGATACTTTATTTGGATGCATTTTGAGACTTAGAACTTATATGATTTCAGGATTTGGATAACATTGCTATGATTTGATGATTTACTTACATGCTTTTTGAGATAGAACACTACATGATTATTAGATAGAATGAAATTGCAATGATAGATGTCGTTATTGAATTTGCAGGACTTTACTCTGAATATGGAACTATGATGTATGTTTAGTTTATGTGAATTGGGATGAAAATTGTTTATGTGAATTTGCTTGACAAAAGATGTATTCAATCTGTGTAGATGAAAATTGTATGCAAGTAATGATGTGCATTTTTGTATTATTGAATTATATTATATATGAATATTTGGAAGTACTAATGTGTAAATTGAGATGCATAGGAAATTTACCATGTGACCATGGAAAATTACGGAGAATCAAACCTAGACTTATGTATGTTCGTAAAGCCAGGGTTTGTCTATTTGGAGAGACAACACCCCGTTTGTGTTGTATTTTATTCGTAACAGTATATGCTGCATGAGTGTTAAGTGTTAATTAAATTTTAATGTGTAAAAACCTCAAGAGACAATTTCATGTTTTATTTTTGTAAAAGTATTTTATTAGTGTCACTTGACACGTGTGTATTTAAATTTAAATATTTTATTTTGTCTCTTGGTGGGAAAGTGTTTAATTATAATTAATCTTAAATAAATTAATGTGTTGTCATAAATACTTTGGGAATATAATATTTGGAGTGGTCAACTTATGTTTGACCCGAAAATAAACTTCAGAAGGGTTTAAAATGGGTTAAATGAACACCTAGGGGTAGTTTAATAGGGTTTCCTAATGCCCATAAGGTATACCTAGGGGTTAGGAGTAATTTTAGGCAAGTTTCTATTTTATAATGATCTTTTTAACGCTTTAAAAATTGGCTTTTTTGAGTTGAGCGAAAATTGAAAATTGAAGTTAAATCAAATCAAGTTTTTTCCTTTTGGAAGGGGAGTCTTTTTGCATTTTGCTTTCTTTCTTCTTTTTGTTTTTTTTTAGAATCCTGTGAGAACTCAGAGAGTGAGCTTCTTAAGGAGGATTTTTGGGAATAGCAGGGTAATCACCCACTCTCCATTTTTGGAGACAGAAGAAAATTTAGAAGAAAAATAATGTTATGGAATAGAGGAATTTGAATAAGGGTAGAAGGAAAAAGATTTGTGGATTGGGCAGCTCTTCATCAGATATCATAATAACCTTTGGGCAGATTAAGGTTGGTTTCAATTTTTACTTTTAATATCTTCTTCTTGTTTATGTCTGGAAGTTGTTTGTATAAGAAATCTGTGTTCTTGAAAGTTTATGTTTGAAAATCTCTTGGTATTTTTGCCTTATGAAAATGTTGTGTTTTGGGAGTTTTCTCAAGATCTCTTACTCTTGGGAGAGAAGAGGATCTTGAGGGTGGTAGCAGTGACAGCCCTCGAGTGAGAGACTCTCTGTTGAGAGTGATCACAAGGGATCTTTGTGTGACCCTTTCTGCATGGCCTGTTTGTGCAATGGGGGTCATAAGGAGGGATATAAGGCTAGAATGCCTTTGGGGGGCATAAGGAATAAGGGGTTGAGGTTCTTGATATTTTTATTGTGCCATGAGGTGGCTTCTTGTTTATTTCATACTTGCAGATTCTCCTCAGGGCATTTGGTCCACTACCACCCATTGAAAATATTCATCACCAGAGTGTGGTGCTATGAAAGCCAAGTTGGGAATATGTCTGAAAGTGAGTCTGTATGCATTGCTTTCTATGTGTTTGCCTATTTGTTACTCATCTAGGAATTGGTTCTCCGAGCTCGGGGGTGGCTACCAGTTAGCCTAGGCTGGGAGGTGAGCACTCCGTGGTCATATTTGTGTTTTCTATTATGCAGGAAAATCAGAGGAAAGAGAATAGGAACCATGAAAGAGATACAAAAGATTGTTAATGAAGATACTTGAGATCAGTTGCAGATGTTCGTTTAAAGTTGTTATAGAAATATGCCTCATTCATAGAAAAGAGAAGCAAGTTGTATTTTGTGAAAGTAGACTTGAAGTTTTATTGTTGTGACTATTCAGAGAAAACATTCTATAAATTGGTAGAATATTTAGAAATGTTTTAAAAAAATAAAAGCTTGTTATTTCTACTTCTGGTTTATTTGAAAAAGAAAAGTTAATTTGTGTTGCATGCAAAAGCTTCTTGTATTATGGAAAGAAATAAAAGAATTGTTTTCATTTAGATTTTACCTGTATTTTTAATTGAGGTAAATTAGAAGTTTATTTATGCTGGAAGCTTTTAAGTATTTTAAATGGAAAAAAGTTGTTTTATGTGAATATTTTATTAGAAAAAAAAATAATGAATGAATTTCTTTATTTCCAGAAAAAGTATAATGAATCTTTGAATAATACTCTAAATTGTATTATAGTTAGCATTGATTTATAAGCTTATTTTATATATATATATATATATATATTTATTAAACTTAATGTTTTTCCCTTTATTATATTAGTTTAAAATTTTGCATGTAATATTTTTTTTTTAAAAAAAATATACATAAATTTTATATTGAATTAAATTTCATCTTTTTAACTATGAATATAAAAGTTATGTGTATTTAAATATATACATATATATATATATATATATTATATTTTTTTTTTTTTTTAAATTTAAAAAAAAAATAATGCATTGGGTCCCTGCGTACTCCACTGTGTGTACGCATAGTGGACGACCGCGCGGCGCCCACTGTGTGCACACACAGTGGAGCCTCTTGCGGCTCCCACTGTGTGGGCACACAGTGGACGGCCACGGCCGCCACTGTGTGGCCACACAGTGGAGCCGCCAGTGGCGCCCACTGTGTGGGCACACAGTGGTGCCACGGCACCCACTATGCGCTCACACAGTGGTGCCGCGACACCCACTATGCGCTCACACAGTGGCGCGCGCGGCCAAGTTCATTTTCCCCTCGTCCGTGACCTGCGATGAATTGGTTTCATGGCCGCTAAGGGCTTCGGCCCAGCCAAAAAGAGATTGACTGTTAAAAAATATAAATGGTTTAGAACCCTAGCTGAATGGGGCTAGGGCAAGTTGTTATTAAAAAAATAAATAATATAAGTAGATTAGATAACATTTAAGTGGGGAGATTAAAACCCTAATTAGGGTTGGGGGGAAATATGAAGCAATTTTTAGGAAGGTATAATGGTTTTTAAATTTAGAATTAAAATATTGTCATTTATGCCAAATATATAATATATATATATATATCCATATCTATATATGGGTATATATATATATGTATATATATGAATTTTTGAGTATTATGAATAAGTAATTAAATTATAAATATATAAATATATGCATATTCTAATATGAATATATGTATATATTTATATAATCCTGATTTTAATTTGGGATAAATTATAAAGGGAAATATAAAAGAATTGAGAAGACTATATGGTCGTATTGGAGGATAAATTAAAATATCTCTCCTATTTACCTTAGTTTGATTAATTTAATAAAACTATTGGTTAAGTATCTCTTGGAGATTGAATTTAAACCAGGAGGTTTTTTTTCCGCAATTAAAATTAAACAATATATCGATGCTTAGTTCGTATCAGAATTAGCTCGAATTTAATAATGGAAATTTCATTAACGCTTGTCGTGAGAGTGAACTTGTTAATTAATTTAGTATGTTTTTTAAAAAAAAAATTTGTTACGTTTTTGCCCTAAATTTTGGGCATGACAGATTCCCTTCTTTGAAATGATGTAGCCAAATAGTTTACTAGATGTCACTCTGAATGCACACTTCTTTAGATTTAACCAGAGTTTAAACTTTCCCATTCTATCGAGTATATGACCTAACTCTTGAATATGCGTTGATCTTTTCATAGTCTTCACTAAGGTGTCATCAACGTAATCTTCCATATTCCTATGCATCATGTCATGAAAAATAGTTGTAACTACTCTTTGATAGGTTGCTCCTACATTCTTTAGCCCAAATGGCATGACATTCCAGCAAAAGGTTCCCCTTGCATAGGTGAAAGTTGTCTTTTCTTGATCTCCAGGAGCTATTTTGATTTGATTGTATCCAGAGAACCCGTCCATTAGTGAGTACATATCATATCCGGCAGTCATGTTGACTATGATATCAATATTTGGTAATGAAAATTCATCCTTCAGACATGCTTTGTTAAGATCCCTGAAGTCCATGCAAACTCTTATAGACTTGTCTGCCTTTGACATAGGTACTATGTTTGAAATCCATTCGGCATAATCTATAGCTCTAATGAATCTAGCTTTGAGCAGTTTTTCTAGTTCAACCTTGACTAATAGTGCTACATGCGGGTGCATCTTATAGAGTTTTTCTTGACTGGTTTTACTTCTGGTGTAATTGAAAGATGGTGCATAATGAGATTAGGATCCAAGCCTGGCATATCAGAGTACGTCCATGAAAAGTTTATTTTCTTTTCTAATAATAGCTAAGTAAACTCCTTCAATTCTTCTACTGACAGTGATTGAGCTACATGAATGATGTGTGGTGTCTCTTGACTCCCAATGTTCACTGGCTGAGTTGGCTCGATCAATATGGAATACCTCTCCTTGAAATGACTTGGTAGTATATCAAGTATCTCACCTTCGGGCACCTCAGAGAGGTTTTCACCTTTAGGTACATCCTTTATTTTCTCTTTTTTAGATTCTGACACCGCCACAATGTGGTTTTTACCATTAGATCTGTTATTTTTTTTTTCTTATTTTTGCGACTAAGATACTTGATATCCGCTTCAGTCATATTTTCACTCTGTTCACTAGTGGAAGAGTCTATTGGTTCGACTGCATTGAGATAATAGGCTAATGTATAGTCATTAGCAAAAGTAGGTATATTCATGGGCTGGTTTTGTAAAGTACAGTCAATCAATTTGGGATGTACTAAGGATAAATCTTGGATAGGTTCAAGAGAGTTCATGATATTGTTATCACAATCGCGGATCAAAAAGTTGAGCTCTAGAATAATACCTTGCGTAAGTGTCTCTTTTCTACACTTTGATTTTGTTTGTTGAGTGTCTACTTTTTGTAATGTTAAAGGCGTTATTCTTTTCTCCCACTGAGACTTAGAAACATGTTTTTGGTTTGATGTCTTTTTCAAATTGTATCCCAGTCTAGCCTTATCATTTGTGGATCTAGTTTGTAGCTAAATTAGTTTAGTAATACCTTCCTTTTGTTTGCCCAGAGGACCAATACCTGAGTACCTCATGCATTGAATCATTTTGTAGCCAGGACCATATTGGTTTGAGGAAATCTCACAATTTCGTACCTCCTCATTTTGACTCTCTTCCTTAAAGAGCTAGTTAAGAACAACATCCTCTTCTATTTCATCCACTAAGGAGGTAGAAGACTGTACAAAGAGACCATCATATATCATATTAGAAGCTGAAGTTTGTGTTCTCATAGCCTCTGATGGCTTGCCCAACTATTTTGGTGATGGAGGGAGAGAAACTAATGAAAGTAGCGGTTCTATCTTGTAGCCCTATTATGAGGCACAAAAGTATCTACACCTTTTGTCAATGCATTACAGACAACATTTGTATCAGTAGGAATACTGACTTCAACTCTGTTATAAGGAAACTTTAAGCATTGATGGTATGTTGACGGTACTACCTTCATTTCATGAATCCATGAACTGCCCAGTAATATATTGTATGACAAAGGAATATCAAGTACTTGGAAAAGGACATCTCTTTCTATAGGTCCCACTCTAATAGGCAATGAAACCAGACCTTTAGAAGTCCTTTCTTCTTCATCATAGGCTTTTATTGTTATTGTCTTGCCAGGATCAATGACATTTTTAGAGAATCCTAGTTGTGTAAGAAGACTTTAAGTACAAATATTCAACCCCGTGCCTCCATCAATCAAAACATGTTTGACTCTGTGTTTGTGGATCATGGCTTCAATATGCAATGGCTCGTTATGTGGATGATTTAGTGAGTTGTCATCTTCTTCAAAGAAGGTCAGATAGTGAGGTGAAGTGAGATGACCCACCATAGACTGAAACCGATCAATGTCTAAATCTTTTGGAACATTAGTGGTGAGAAATGCTTTGTCTAGGATCTCTTTGTGAGTAGATGAGAGTTTTAGCAATTCAAAGATTGAGATTTGAGCATTTGTCCTTTTCAACTGTTCAACGACACTATATCCAGAAGAGGATGATGAAGTTAACCTTTTAAATTTGTCCAAGATTGATTCTTTTTGTTTGTTTGGAAAGGCTGGTGGATTTGATGTTGCTTGAGCTGGGTCAGAAGAACTAGCTCCTTGGAGGGTGACTTTCTTTTGAGAACGGGTGAGAGCTCTTGCATATCGTGATTCATTTGGTTTATCTTGGACTATAATCACTTGCAATATTCTGAGTGGGAAAGCTCAATCATGTTGATAATGTTGTCTTGACTGGTATAAGTATAATTTACCTTGGCACCTCCTTTAGTCTTTGAAGAATCACCTTGTTCGTAAATAGGCAAAGGGTCTTTAAATGCTTTATGATCTGTATTAGTCAGATGATTCCCAACAACAACTTTACCAGCATCTATGAGATCTTGAATCTCATTTTTCAGCTTCATGCAATTGTTTATGTTATGACCTTTATTCCGATGGAAGTCACAATATTTGATTTCTCTCCACCATCCTAGTTTGACTTCTGGATCATATGATCTAGAGTTATCTAGTAGTGTTATCAAGTTGTTTTCCAACAGAGTTTTGAAAGCGGATTCATACGATTCTTTGAGAGGAGTAAAATCATGATTAGGTTTGGAAAGCCAAGGCTTTTCTTTGAACCATTCTTTTGTTTTCTTTGGTGGATTTTCTGTTGTAGCCTCAGCGGCTTTAAGTGCTTGTGTACCACTAGCCAAGTTGAATATTGTGGATTTTTAGTTGGTTTTGATAGTGTTTACTACTCCATCATTAACAACATTCTTGTTGTTGTCTTTGCCAAACTTCCAATACTTTTTCTTCTCTTTAGAGCTAGATCCTGGTTGTGTTTCTTTCCAAGGCGTGATATCCCCCTTGTTTATGAGAACATCTTCCATTTGAATGACATTATCTACCATTTTGTTAAATGATGGGTGTACTTGCATTTGTATGCTATATTTCAGTTTGGTGACCAAGTTATTGACAAATATATCCATTTTCTTAGAGTCTGGGATAGGTCGAGAATACCTAGAAAACATCTTTCTCCAGCGTTGGAGGAAAGTAAGAAGAGGCTCCCCTATTTTTTGTTTAGTATAGCAAAACTCAATCATAGTCACAGGATGTCGAATGTTGTATGAGTATTGTTGTAAAAATAGTTGGATTAGTTCTTCGAACATTTTTATTCCTTTGGGTAGACTTGAGAACCATTCCATTGCTTGACCCCCTATACTCCTTGGGAAAAGGTACATGAGGTACGTTTGTTTGTGCATGAACTCCATACAGGCGGCACAAAACTCTCTGACATGATCTTGAGGATCTGAGGTACCATCACACTTATCAAATTTTTGGATCTTCACTCCTGAGGGAAATGGAGGCATGTATAGATTCTTGTCAAACGGAAAGGGACAAATTGTTTACAAAGAATATTGTTTTGGGGACTTGTCCTTATTCTTCAATTCGGTGACCTCCACTCATAAGGCTTGTAATTGTTTGTGTACCATGAGTATAGGTGAATATTTCTTTTTAGTAATGAGTGTTTGAACATCATATCCAGTAGGAAGTTTAGCACTTTGTTTTGCTAGTTCTAAGTGGTGGCAAATACACACTCCAATGAGAAATTGTAGGTGATTGAAGGTTTTGTCATTGATGGCAACCTTGCAATCATATAATACCGACAAGACAATTATACTGGAACCAAAAATGACAAACTCTACACCGGCACACAGAACACTGACAGTGAAAGAAAGGATACCAACACCTAGGCCGATAGGAATTTTATTTGTAATATATTTTGTAATTAATTGTAAAATCATTGTAAGCTAACATGGCGAGTTGTAAGATGACTCATATAGGTATGAGATCATTATAGAACATTTGGTAATAAAATTTAGGTGAAATAATGTAGACCTAATATGCGAATTTTAGGTTAAGGGTTTATGTATATAGCAGAGCTAAAACGGGTACTGGATCTGGCATAGCAGATGCTATTTTGAAGTAGTACAAGACATTGGATTATTATAATCCATTTTTGTAAGTCAGTGTGACTTCCTTTTGTAATTGAGAAGTGAGCTCTAGGCACTTGGCCTTCCTGCATGTGCAGGCCCCTATTGTAGCAGTAATATTCCCTTATTGGCCAGTAAGTGAATATTGTGGGTCACAAATCCCATCGAGGTTTTTCCCACACCGGGTTTCCTCATTGAACTAATGTGTTATGGTGTTCTCTTCATGTGGTTATTGTTTTTCTTGTTTATTGTATTACTTTTGATTTACCGGTACACTATATTGACATGCTTTACATGTTTTAAATCAAGTAAATCTTTAAACCAGTTAGATACTGATTCACCCCCCCCTCTCAATATCTTTGGGAATCCTAACAATTGGTATCAGAGCCTAGTCCTCTATTTTCAGAAGTCTAACAACTTGAGAAAGATCTTGACACTGGTAGAGATGGAAAACTTGAAGAAACAATTGGAAACAACTCTTTCAAACTATGATGTAGAAAAGTTGAAGAATATCAAACTTGAAGATGATCTGAGGCTGCTCAGGACATTATTCAAGTGCTTCAAGAAAATCTTACCATTGTAAGAAATAAGAGAAGAGAACTCTATGAAAAGATGCAGAATGAGAATGATGAAAAGGAAACTCTTAATGATCTGGTAAACAAGCTAAGACAAGAGATCAGTACAACACAGAATGAGATGCAGGATATGACTATGAGATTTTGTAAAGAAATTGAAGATAGGAAGAAGAATGAAGAAGACTTGGCTAGAAGACTAAATGATACTAGAAATGAGAACACAATACTTAGTCATGAAAATGATATGTTGAAAATAGATTTAATGCACACACAAAATGACAGAACTGAACTCATAAGACAGAAAGGAATCTTGGAAAATGAACTAACTACTACAAATCATGACAAGGAGAAATTCTAGAAAAGCTCAGAAGAACTTGATGACATGTTGAAGAATAAGAAACCAAATGGTGATACAAATGGCCTTGGCTTTGAAACAGGTGAAAGCTCTGGTACTGCAAACAAACATGATCACAGCAAACTGGTAAGACAAACTACTACTTACAAATTTAATGGCAAATGCTTTAATTGTAACAAGTATGGTCATAGAGAAAATCAATGTAGATCTAGAAATCATCAAAACACTAATACACCCACCGATCAATGTTCTAAATGCAACAAAGTTGGTCATAATTCAGAAAATTGTAGAATGAATGTAAGATGTTATGTTTGTGGAAGATTTGGACATTTATCTAATCAGTGCAGAACACATACCAACATAGGATATGGGAAACCTATTTAGAAAAACAATGTGACTTGTTATGCCTGTAAAAAGATTGGACACATTGCTAAACTTTTTAGAAGCAAGACATCACCGACAAATAACAAAGGTCCTAGTTTGAAAGGTAAATAAAAGGTTGAAGAGGTAAAGCAAGAATTCTCAAAACAATGGATTAGAAAGTCAGATTGGAATGTTGATGTGAATACTCCTCCACTGGCAGGAGACTCTTAATCTAACTGAAGGAAAATCCTTTAAGGGTTTGGCAACTAAATGAGAAACATGCTATTATTCCCTCGATTGATGGTAAGAAGTTGAAATTACTTCTATACCGGTAGATAAGTTAAGTCATTACTTAACCGGCAAGCATTAAATGTGGTAGTTGGAGATAATGACATTATAAAGCAAGTATTTTGGCTCCATTTTCATTCACCAAGCATTAAAACTTTTGAGAGCGCAAAAATTTCCAAGCGAAGGCACCCTTAGTGAAGTAATTCATCAAGAAATAATTCCTTTAGGTAGATAAAGGTATTTATAACCATGGCTTCTTTATCTACTCCTGGATTCATTGCAAACCCTACTGTTGCTGAGGTAGTTAAGTGCCCTAGACCCGTCTTCAAACTGGTTCCCGAAATTGCTAAGAAAGATGATAACATTGGTGCATTCTCTAAAATCCCTAAGGGAGTAGTTTATGTTGAAGACCCTAGAATGTATACATTGTCATATAGAGGAATTGGGTGATGATGAAATCAAAAACATGTATAAATCTATAATTTGTGATGAATCCAAAAATGTCAAAACTGAACACAAGATAATAGAAACCCTAGGTTTTATAGAAATTCTTAGTATCCCAGATTTTCATAAGGATATCATAAGAATTGTGCTAAGCAAGGTTCATGGTGAATTCTTTTGGTTGGACTCTATTCACAAGATTACTAAGGAAGTTGTCAAAGTTGTAACAGGGTTACCTTCCACCGATAACAGACCTAACAAAACCAAGAGAGTCTAAAATGACACAGTGATAGATCTAACTGGTGCAACATTTGACAAGAGATCACTAAGGGTAAATCATGTAGCGGATATGAATGTCAAATTTATCAGTATGATCTTAGGCTACAAAACTACACATGCAAATAGGTTAAACTCAGTCTCTAGCCTATGCATTAAAAGTGCCTATGATATGGTAAAAGATAATGCAAGAATAGATGTGTGTGAATGGCTTAAAGATGAACTGATTGATAATTTGGGAAAGATAAAGAAAGACAAAAAGGGAACATTCAGATTTGGAAACCTACTTGTTTGTCTAATGTTGTACATAACCAAACAAGTACCTGGTATTGGTATTAGAAATTTTGGTTTTGATATACCGGTACGCAAACAATTGTTAGATTTACTAAACAACATGGGAGAGAATAGGGAAAAGAACATAAATGAGTATTTTCAAGCATTGAAGGCCCAAATGAAAAATAGAGTTAGATTGTCACAAGCAATTGTGGACAAATATAAGGATGAAATCTGTTTTGTATTAAAGAAGGATGAAATTTGGATGGAGGCAGTTATTCCTAGAACCATCTGGGTAACTGAAATGGGGTATGAAACTGATGACAACATAATAGAAACTTATGCAAAAGCCCTCCTAGAAGCTCCAAAGGAACCTGAAGAAATTTTTTGGTAGTGCTGAAACAATAGAAAGCCAAATTCAATCAAGAAAAAGGGTTAAGAAGGTTGAGGCAACTATTAGAAAAGGAACCTGATAGACAAAATCTATCAAGGAAGATGTATTAAGACAAACCGGTATTAAGGAGAGTGAACTGGAAGAACTTCAACCAGAAGTTCATCTGTCACTGGTTGAAACTTCCTCTAAGAGTGACATACTAGCTAAATTCAAAAGAGTTGAAAGAAAGAGAAAAAATTCACCGGTACCCTCACCTTCTCCTAGAAAAACAAGACAAAAGCAACAAGCAGTGAGGCCCCCAACAAAAAAACTGACTCCAAAGAATAGGAAGATGACCCCTAAGAAGAAGACTCAACAAACTATTGCTCCCATTGATAAAATTCTCAATGAAATAACAGAGTATGGAAAGTTGAAAAACATTAACAAATTATATGACACACTATTGGCTGATGACAAGGAGAAAGTAGAGAACAGTGTAATATTACACTTAAATATTTACAAGAAATTTTTGATGCAAGTTGTTGATGAAATACCAACAGATCTATATAATAGACTAGAAGCTAGAAGGCTAGCCATTGTTGAGCTTGATAAGAAAATAAAGATTGAAAAACTACTTGTTGTACATCCCATCAACTCACCTGAAGAGATAGATCAATTGATCTCGGAGGCTAACCGGTCAGTATTTTCAACTGCTCACCGGTATGTAGCACTGATGGTAGGTAGAGTGAATGAGGTAACAGAAGAAACAACTGATGCATGGGATATATTCTTTGTAGAGAAGGAGAAACAGGAAGAGTATCAAAGCCCTAAACTCATCAAGGTATATCAGAAGGATAAGGGAAAAGGTAAGGTTGGTGGACCACCCAGTATAAAGATAACAGACAACTTATCCCCATCGCCTCTAGATACTCCACCGATAGTTACTACTGACAATCAATTGGCTACTGAGACTATGGACACACCACATGAGGATACAAATCCTAATTCTGAGGTGTTATATACAATGAACATTGACACTCAAAAAGTCAATATTGTGGTGGATAAAGAATCAACTGGGAAATCAGATGTGGCAATAGAGCCACCAACAGAAAATATTACAGTGACCCCGGACACTAGAAAGACAAAGACCACATATGTACATAATGATTCATCTACTGAGCCACTGGCAATAGGCAGCAAAGAAGAAAAACCGATAGTGGACAACACTGAGAAATAGGCAGAGCAACAGGCTCCCTCACAGGAACAGGTTCATGTAGAGACAGTGCCACTGGCAACAACTGAGAAACCCAAACCTTTGCTTAGAGAAATGCAAACAAAAACTGACCTACCAGAGGTCACTACAAGCAAAGAAGTTACTCACACTAGTGGAATACAGATTGTTGGTTCTTCCATGACAGAATTCAAACCAAAAAATGTGACAGAAGTTCTATTGGATTCAATCAAGAAAATAACAGAGTGTAGTGCACAAGCATACAAAGCTATTGATGATACAATCCCAATTTTGAAAATGATAGCACCCTAGTGTAATGTGGATAATAAAGATTATTTAAATCAACTTGATACATTGTCTAAGTATATTACTAACAACATTGTGACAGTTCAACAAATAAATGAGGAAGCATTCAAAGAGAAAATTGAGAAAGAAAAACATAAATTCTTTGAAGAGGAAATAAAGAAGTGCATGTTAGGGGTCCCACAGATACTGAGAGGGGGGGGGGGGTGAATCAGTATCTAACCGGTAATAAGAATTTCTTAAGTTAAAACATGTAGAACATAATATAACAATGTACCGATATGCAAGAAATAATGCAATAAACAGAATCAAGAATATCCACATGAAAAGTACACCATAACACAAGATGTTTAACAAGGAAACCCGATGTGGGAAAAACCTCGATGGGATTTGTGACCCACAATATTCACTTACTGGCCAATAAGAGAATATTACTTACAATAGGGGCATGCACATGCAGGAAGGCCAACTGCTTAGAGCTCACTACTCAAAGAGAAGTCACACTGACTTACAATAAGGATTATACTAATCCAATAACTTGTACTGCTTTACAATAGCATCTTCAATGCTAGATTCAGTACCGGTTCCTACTTTGTTCTTTACATATACCCTTGACTTATATTTCGCACATTAGGTCTGTCTAATATTTTCCTTTATGCTTTCCCATCACTCCTACAAACGTCTACAATGATCTCCTTTATATATAAGAGTCATTTCATAATTTTTCAAGTCGCCTTACAATAATAAAAAAAATATTGTATAACAAAAATCCTGTCAGCCTCTGTGCTGGCATACTTGTTTTCTTCTGTGTTGGTACCAATGTCCTGAGTCCCGGTGTAGAGTGTGATCTGCTGATACCGGTGTACTGTCTTGTTGGTGTAATTCTTTTCCGGTATAATTTCTTGCTGGTGCCATAGGATTGCAAGGTTGCCATCAATGACAAAACCTTCAATCACATACAATGTCTCATTGGAGTGTGCATATGCCAACAATCTCCCCCTTTGGCATTGATGGCAACACTCATGAGAAATTTCAAAAAGTATCCAAAAATGTGTAGTCCAAAAAATGTTACCAAAAATGTTTATCAAAAATGTGAGAGCTCCCCTTGAGCATATGATTCCTATGTTTTGAATTTTCTCATCTCACTACTCCCCCTTTGGCATCAATGACAAAGGTTGTCAAGATGTCAGTAGAGTTTGTTGGTTCAGCTATCCATATCCTCAACCTTGTAGCTGGGTAGTTATTATCTGAAAAAGATCTCCCAAAATTAATTTTAGACTATCCATAAACTTCTTACTATCTTTTATTGTTGTCTCAGTTCTCTTCACTGTACTGGTGAGATGCTGCAAATGCTCTGTCAGTGTTTTGCTTCCCTATGTTAGTGCCTCAGAAAATTCCTTCCGCAGAGATGCTAAATAGTCCAATCTTGGACTTAGTTTAGATCTCAAATATTTTGCCTTATTTATTATTCTTTCTTTCTCTCTTTCCAATTTGAGTAATTCTTCCTCAAAATTTGCTATCTTCTCTTCAAAAACTGATAGTGAATCAGGTGAGTTGACAAAGTTGTCTGCAAGTTTATTTATCTCATCCTGTGCCTTGCTTATTTTCTTGTCAATATCTACAGTCAAAAAGTTTGTTTTACATGTATCTTTATACAGATTTTTGTATTCTTTCAACAAATTACACAGTTCCGGTAGAAGTGTGTCAAAATCTTTGTTACACTTCATTATTTCTTCATCAAAGAATTTCTATTTTTCAATCTCTACCTTATCCTTCACTGATTCTTCCTTTATTTTCTCAATGTTTTCTGAGATATATTTACACAATGTATCCAATTGTCCTAAAGAATCTTTATTATCTATATTACTATTGGGAGCTATTACCTTCAAAATTGGTATGGAATCATCAATTGCTTTATAAGCTTGTGAGCTGCAGTCGGTTATTTTTTTTATAGAATCAAGTAATACCTCAGTCACATTTGTTGACTTGAATGTTGATGATGATCCAACAATCTGAGTATCGGTGGAAGTAACCATGCTTGTATTGACCTCTGGTAGGTCAGTTTGTGTCTGCATTTCTTGAAGCACTGGTTTTCCTACTTCACTAGTTACCAGTGCCACTATTTCCTTATGTACCTATTGTTCCGGAGCCTTTAGCTCTATTGGTTTCTCTATATGTTGTGTTGTCTCTGTCTGTGCCTCAGTCTCTACCTTTTTCTCTGTATCTTTTGCCAGTTTCTCTGTTTCCCTTGCTACCAAAGGCTCATTTGCCATATCTGACTTATTAGTTGTATCTTTATCTACTATTATGTTGATCTTTTGAGTATCAACATTTACAGTATATAGGACTTCAGAATTAGGATTGTTATCCTCTACATCCATACTTTTTGCTGCCAGTTGTTCTTTAGTAGTTGTTATTTTCACCGGTGGAGGTAGGTTGTCTTTAACTTTGATGCTTGGTGGTCCACCAACTTTGCCTTTCCCCTTGTCTCTATCTTTTTGATATACCTTTATAGGTTTAGGGTTCCTATAATCTTCTTGTTTTTCTTTGTCAACCAGGAATATATCCCATCCATCTTCTGTTTCCTATGTCCCTTCATTTACTCTTCCTGCCATTAGTGATATATGTCGGTGTGCAATAGAGAATACTGACCGGTTTGCTTGAGCAATCAAATCATCAATTTCCTTTGGAGATTTTACCAGATATACAGCAAGTAGCTTCTCAATTTTTATTTTCTTATCTAATTCTATCACTGCTTGCCTTCTGGCCTCAAGTCTTTTGAATAAATCATCAGGAATTTCATTTTCTACTTCCATCAAAAATTTCTTGTACATGTCCATATGCAATATAACACTATTCTCAACTTTCTCTTTCTCATCAGCAGTTAGAGTGTCATAAATTTTCTTTATATTTTTCAGTTTTCCTTCCTTTGTGATTTCATTTAGCAGTACATCAAGAGGTGCCAAGTCTCTATTTGTTCTTTTCTTCTTCTTAGGTGTCAACTTCTTCTTTGGTGTGGCCTTTCTAACCGGAGATCTCACTGCTTGTTGCTTTTGCCTTGTTCTTCTAGGTGAAGGTGTGGTTGTTGGTGAAGGATCTCTTTTTCTTACAACTCTTTTAAAAGTTGCTGGCATGTCACCATCTGAAGAAGTACCTACTAGTGATAGGTGAGTTTTAGGTTGTGGAGCTGCCAACTCATTCTTTGTTATGCTGGTTTTCTTTAGTACATCTTCCTTAATGGCTTTTGCTTACCTGGATCCTTTCCTTACAAATGCCTCAACCTTCTTTATTCTTTTCTTTGATTGTATTTGGCTTTCTATAGTCTCAGCACTACCAAATACTTCTTCCTTAGGTTCATTGGGGGCTTCCAAAAGTGCTTTAGCATATGTTTCAACTATGTGGTCATCTGTTTCATAGCCTATCTCGGTTACCCAAATTGTCCTTGGGATGACTGCTTCCATCCAGATTTCATCTTTCTTAATAACAAAGCATATATCATCTTTGTATTTGTCTACTATTTTCTGAGATAACCTTATTCTTTTCTTCATTTTGGTCTTTAATGCTTGGAAAAAGTCATGAATATTGTTCTCCTTGTTCTCACCCATGTTATTGAATAGTTCAATCAATTGTTTTCCTATCGATATGTCATATCCAAGTTCTTTGTAACATATACTAGGAACCTATTTTGTTATGTGTAGCATTAGGCATACCAACAGATTTCCAAATCTGAAAGTTCCTTTCTTGTCCTTCTTGATCTTTCCAAGATTGTCAATTAGTTCATCCTTTAACCATTCACATATGTCAATTTTTGCATTGTCTGTTACCATATCATAAGAACTCTTAATGCATAAACTTGAAACTGAATTAAGTCTATTAGCATGAGTGGCTTTATAACCTAATATCATACTAATGAATCTCACATTGATATCTTTTACATCATTAACCCTTAAAGATCTCTTGTCGAATGTTGCACCAGTTAGTTTTGTAACTAGGTCATTGGGAACCTTCTTGGTTTTATCTAGTCTCTTACCAATGGTCGGTAACCCTGTGACACCTTTCACAGCTTCCTTGGTGATCTTATGGATTGCATCTAACCAGAAAAATTCTCCATGAACTCTGCTTAAAACTATCCTAATCACATCCTAAGAAAATTCAGGAATGCTAAGGATTTCTGTAAATCCTAGGGTTTCAATAATCTTGTGTTCATCTTTAACATTGCTGGTATCATCACATATCATGGTTTTATACATGGTTTTGATTTCCTCATCTCCTAACTCTTCAATGTTGTAGTGGATGTACATTCTGGGGTCTTCAACATATACAACTCCCTTAGGAATTTGAGAAAAAGCACCTAAGGTATCATCCTTCTTTTCTATCTCGGGAACTAACTGAAATACGGGCCTAGGTCTTTTAATTACTTCAACAATAGTAGGGTTTTCTATGTATTCAATTGCAGAGGTGGATGCCATGATTAAATACCTTTTACTGCCTTGGGTGGATGATTGCTTAGAGTGTGCTTGCTTCTTGCTCAAAATGCCTTTAGCTCAGAATCTTCGCGCTCTCTGAAAATTTGAAATCATGGTGAAATGAAATGGAGCCAAAACCTTACTTTATAATGTCTTTTCGCCATCTACGACATTAATTACATGCTGGTTAAGTATTCACTTAACATTGTCTACTGGTAATAAGTAATTTTCAACTTCCTATCTCTAACCAAGGGAATAATTAGCACATGTGTCATTTGATTGCCAAACCCTCAAGGAAATTTTCTTCAATTAGATGAAGAACTTCCTGCCGGTGGAGCACTACTCTGTCCTACTAGTGAAGCATCACTTTGTCCTACCGGTGAAGCATTGGTTGGTTCTACCGATGGAGAAGTATTCCCAATATTTAGATCAGCTTTTCTAATCCATTGTTTTGAGAATTCTTGCTTAACTTCTTTAACTTTTTCTTTACCTTTCAAGCTAGCACTTTTGTTGTCTACCGGTGTTCCTTTACTTCTACAAAATTTAGCAATATGCCCAATCTTGTTACATGCATAACAAGTTACATTATTCTTCTGAATAGCTTTCCCATAACCTATGCCAGTTTGTGTTTTGCATTGATTTGATAAATGTCCAAATCTTCCACAAACATAACATCTCACTTTCATTCTGCAGTTTTCAGAGTTGTGACCAACTTTACTGCATTTTGAACATTGACCGGTGGGTGTGTTGATATTATGATAGTTCCTAGATCTACATTCATTTTCTCTATGACCATACTTATTACAGTTAAAGCATTTTCCATTGAATTTATAAGCATTAGGTTGTCTTACCGGTTTGTTGTGATCCTGAGTATTTGTAGTACCGGAGCTTTCACCAACTTCAAAGTCAATTCCAGAAGTGTCACCTTTAGGTTTTTGATTCTTCAGCAAGGTACCAAGTTCCTCTGAGCTTTTCTTGAATTTTTCTTTGTGTTGATTTGTAGTTTCTAGTTCTCTTTCCAAGATTTCTTTTTGTCTCATCAGTTCATTTGAGTCATTCTGACTATGCATCAGATATGTCTTCAACATGTCATTTTCATAGCTAAGTCTTGTGTTCTCATTTGCTGCATCACTTAGTCTTCTAGTCAATTCTTCTTCATTCTTCTTCCTGTCCTCAATTTCTTTGCAAAATCTCATAGTCATATCCTGCATTTCATTTTTTGTTGTCATGATCTCTTGTTTCAACTTGCTTATCATATCATTAAGTGATTCCTTTTCATCATTCTCATTTTGCAATTTTTCACAAAGTTCTCTTCTCTTATTTCTTGCAACAGTAAAATTTTCTTGAAGTGCCTGAATGATATCCTGAGCTGCCCTTAAATCATCTTCTAATTTGATATTTTTCAATTTCTCTGCATCATAGTCTGTAAGAGCTCCTTCAAGTTGCTTCATCAAATTTTCCATCTTTACCAGTGTCAAGATCTTCCTCAAGCTATTATGCTTCTGAAAATAGAGGACCAAGATTTGATATGAATTGTTAGGGGTCCCACAAATATTGAGAGGGGGGGGGGTGAATCAGTATCTAACTGGTGTGTGGGAGAAAAAGTGACACTAAGCAAACATGCCCTAATCTCACTTTCAACCACACACTTGTGGAATACGAAAGAGCCTAGAGGTATCACACAATTGGCTACTTCTTTTTGTGAAAGAGAGAGCCACGGGCTACCTATTAGGGTTTCTATTCCTTTGTTGTAATTGAAAGATGAAATGATGCAAGTTCAATCCCTAACCCCAAAGTGCAAGTATGAACTAATAACAAGATTACAGAATTGAACTTAAATAATGGAAAGCTGTAAACACAAGGACAAGACAAGAATGTAAATGCATACCTGGTGTCAAAATCTGAGTGAAAATGTTTGGGATGGGGGTGCGGGTGCCACTGTCCTGATTCTGCCCCTAAAACTGCTCCGGAAACTGTTGTTTTGCACTCTGGAAAAGCTGTCAAAAATGTTGAAAAATGCTGTCTGTCAGGAGGACCAGGGCGCCCAGCGCCCCTGTCCTGGTAGGACCAGGGCGCCCCACGCCTCTGTCCTGATCTTTTGCTCTGAAATTTGGTGTGTTGTTCTGTCTCAGTCTGCTTTTTTCGGATCTACAACTTGCGACGTCGTCCGAATCCTGAAACCTGCACTTATATCCGAAAAGGTGTTTGGGCGGCTATATAGGGTTTTGCCTTAGTCAAACCCCCGCTTCAGTGATTTCCACCTCCACGAATAGCCAAGTTGTATTGTAAAATGTATTGTGTGTGCAGACCTAGTGTGTGTGCAAGGTCCTTAAATGCAAGAAAGCAAACTAGAGCAACCTAGAAAGTAAACCCTAATTGCTTGTAAATGATAATGTAAATGCTCTAAATCAAGATGCAAGGTGATCTAAAGCATGAATAAAGGATATGTTGAAGCTTATGCAAAGACATGAAAACAACATGAAATCATAGCCAACCCTCAAGGGAGGAGTACAAGCCAATCTTTAGTTGGTAATCTCCTATTGTTCTTCAATGTCTTCCAAGCCCTAAATGGATGAATGAAATTGATAAATGCTTGATAGAAGGATGTTGAATGTTATTGAAGTCTTCAAAGATCTGCTCTTTCGCTGCATAGAAGGTCCTCGAAAGCCAAAATTTGGATCCTTTCAAATGAAGAAAGAGAGCTCTTATGTATGAAACCCTAGGTCTTAATTTCAACTTTAGGCCAACTTAGAGATTGAATATCCCGCCAATTTCTTGGGGTTAAGCTTTATTTTATGATTGGATCGCGCTCCTAAAATTTCGAAAAAAATGTTCAGGACCATGTTGCACTCCGAGCGCCATGGTCCCGACAACTTTTCACCAAATTTTCAGGGCCGTCAGATATGATGATTTTAGAGAGAATCCCGAAGTTACAGGTGATTTCAAGATGTTTTGACCCCCGAAACCAAGCCCCCAAGTTTGAAATAGGGCCTAATTAGGGTTTTTGATTAAATGATGTATTGGAAGAATAAAATGAAAGGGGCACACTTTAATGAAAGGGGCCCAACTTTATGATATGGGAGATGATAAAATAGAACCTTAGACCTAATTAATTTAATTAATTAAGTGCTAAAGGGGAAATGCAAAGCAAATGCAAAATGTGCCAAGGCGGGTGCTAAACTAGGTGTGAAATTGTACCACCCTAGCAAGTGCGTACAATTTACGACGCTACAACCGGTAATAAGAATTTCTTAAGTTAAAACATGCAGAACATAATATAATAGTGTATCGGTATGCAAGAAATAATGCAATAAATAGAATCAAGAATATCCATATGAAAAGTACACCATAACACAAGATGTTTAATGAGGAAACCCAGTGTGGGAACAACCTCGGTGGGATTTGTGACCCACAATATTCACTTACTGGCCAATAAGAGAATATTACTTACAATAGGGGCCTGCACATGCAGGAAGGTCAACTGCCTAGAGCTCACTGCTCAAAGAGAAGTCACACTAACTTACAATAAGGATTATACTAATCCAATAACTTGTACTACTTTACAATAGCATCTTCAATGCCAGATTCAGTACCGGTTCCTACTCTGTTCTTTACATATACCCTTGACCTATATTTTGCACATTAGGTCTGTTAGGGTTTCAAGCAGATCCGAAGCAAATATGAACTAACAATTATATGCAGATTTAAATACAAAAGATAAAGAAATAAAACAGGACACAGATAACACAGAGATTTAACGTGGTTCACCCAGAATGGGTTACGTCCACCATACACAGCCGTCCAATCTTTCTTATTATCCAGCAAAAATATTACATCAACCTTACAATGCCTTAAGCATCCCAGCCACTTATAACATGCGTTTTTAGGGCAACAAACAAAGTCGGCCTTTTTAGGGTTTTATTACAATGTCGGTTTTCATCAACAAAAACGGCAAAAAAAAAAATTTCTCGGGGGCTGCCGCCCCCGAACCCCCGCTTTCTCGGGGGCTGCCGCCCCCGAACCCCTACCCGGGGCCCGGCCCGGCCCCGGACCCCGGTGAGGATACGTGCTGAGTGTACAGTACTTTGCTGATCAGTCGCCACATTTCAACAATCTCCCACTTGGAGACTGATACTACACGACACCACTGTACATGCAACATCCGCTGGATAAAACACTAGGACTTAACTGGTATAAATTCCACAATTATTAATCAAGAAGACCAACAGAAACTGATGAAGAAATCAGCTTCTCCTGTGGAACTGCCTTTGTGAACATATCGGCAGGATTCTCACTTGTGTGAATCTTCTCAAGCCGTAACTGACCCTCCTCCAAAATAGTCCGGATGAAGTGGTACCTGAGCTGAATGTGCTTTGTCCTTGAATGAAAAGCAGAGTTCTTCGCAAGATGAATGGCACTCTGGCTATCAGTATACAATGGGCTATCCTCTTGTGTCTGACCCAATTCCTTCAGAAAACATTGCAACCAAATCATCTCTTTGCTCGCTTCTGTAGCAGCAACATACTCAGCTTCAGTGGTTGAAAGTGCAACAACCTTTTGCAGCCTAGAAATCCAACTGACTGCAGTTCCCCCTATAGTGAAAACATACCCTGTAGTACTCCTCCGTGAATCAATATCACCTGCCAGATCAGAGTCAACAAATCCACTTAGAGCAGCATTAGATCCTTTGAAACATAATGCCTTCGTAGTAGTTCCTTTCAAATACCGAAGAATCCATTTCACAGCATTCCAATGTTCCATACCCGGATTACTCATAAACCTGCTCACAACTCCCACTGCATGTGCAATATCTGGCCTTGTGCATACCATTGCATACATCAGACTGCCAACAGCTGATGAATACGGGATGTTAGACATTTTATTAACCTCTTCCTGTGCCTTTGGACACATCTCCTTGGTCAATTTGAAATGACTAGCCAAAGGTGTACTAACTGCTTTTGCATCTTGCATGTTAAATCTTTTCAACACCTTCTTTATATACTCACTTTGGAACAAATTCAAGGTTCTATTTTTCCTGTCCCGTGTAATCCTCATACCGAGAATTTGCTTAGCTGGACCCAAATCCTTCATAGCAAATGACCTGGCTAATTTTTGTTTAAGATCATTTATATGTTGCATGTTAGACCCAGCAACAAGCATGTCATCAACATAAAGCAACAGGATAATATAACTGCCATTATCAAATCTCTTAAAATATACACAATGATCAGAATGACATCTATGATAACCGTGTTCAGCCATGAAACTATCAAATTTTAAATACCATTGTCGGGGTGCTTGCTTTAGGCCATACAGACTTTTCTTCAACCTGCACACCAAGTTCTCCTTACCTTTGACCTCATATCCCTGTGGTTGCAACATGTAAATTTCCTCCTCCAAATCTCCATGGAGAAAAGCTGTTTTGACATCTAATTGTTCAAGATGTAAATCATCTGCAGCCACAAGACTAAGTACAGTTCTAATTGAAGTCATTTTTATAACTGGAGAAAATATTTCATCATAATCTATACCCTTTTTCTGTGCAAAACCTTTTACCACAAGTCTGGCCTTATATCTTTTCTGACCTCCTTCCTCCTCCTTCAGCCGATAAACCCATTTGTTAGGCAAGGCTCTTTTTTCTGCAGGTAAAGGGACTAAGTCCCAAGTCTTATTTTTCATCAAGGAGTCCATCTCCTCTTTCATGCCTAGTTGCCACTGTTGTTTGGCATCCACCTGCATTGCTTCTTCATATTCTTTTGGTTCACCAGAATCTGTTAATAAAATAGAATACAAAGAAGGAGAAAATCTTTCAGGGGGTCTACTTGTCCTCGTAGAACGTCTAACACTTGCAGGAGTTTGTGGGACAATCTGTTGTTGCTGAGCATCAGGTACCTGTGGCATTTCATTTTCAGGAATCTCATCCAACACCACATATTCTTGTTTGTCCTGTTCATGCTTCTTTTCCTGCATCTGTTCTTTATACATAACCTTCTCATTGAATATAACATCTCTACTTCTAATTATTTTCTTATTTTCAAAATCCCATAACCGATAGCCATATTCATCTATCCCATATCCAATGAAGGTACATTTCTGAGATTTAGCATCAAGCTTGGTTCTGTTTTCTTTATCAACATGGACAAAAGCTTCGCAACCAAAAGTTTTTAGAAAAGAATAATTTACCTTTTTACCAGTCCATGCCTCCTCTGGAATACCACCATCTAAAGGGGTTGAAGGTCCTCTATTTATCAAATAGACAGCAGTATGTACAGCATCTGCCCAAAAATGTAAGGGCAATCCAGCATGCAATCTCATGCTCCTCGCACGTTCCATGATGGTCCTATTCATTCTCTCTGACACACCATTTTCCTGTGGAGTTCCTGGAACTGTCTTCTGCTTTCGAATCCCATTTAAGGAACAGTAATCTTCAAATGCTTTGCTGCAATACTCACCTCCATTATCCGATCTGAGACACTTCAATTTTTTTCCTGTCTCATTCTCAACCAGAGCTTTCCATTTCTTAAAAGTTTCAAAAACATCTGATTTTTGTTTTAGGAAATATACCCATGTTTTTCTAGTTGAGTCATCAATAAAAATAACATAATAACAAGAGCCACCAAGAGATGATACCTGAGCCGGTCCCCATACATCTGAATGTACAAGCTCTAACTTCTCACTCTTCTTCTCTTTCCCAACCTTGAGAAATCTGACTCTTTTCTGTTTACCATAAACACAGTTTTCACAGAACTCTAAATCAATCTTCTTTAGTCCTGGCAATAGATTTTTGGAGTGAAGGATTTTCATCCCTTTCTCACTCATGTGCCCAAGCCTATGGTGCCACATTATCGAATCTGTTCTTGCAACATTTATTGTTGTTGTCCCTGCAGTAACTTTATCTGTAGCAGCTAAGGTAGAGTAAGTGTTACCAGTACACAGATATAATGTGCCTACCTTCGCACCTTTAGCTACTACTAATGATCCTTTAGTGACCTTCCACATACTATCTAAGAAGGTAACTATGCAACCTTCACTACCTAGTTGCCCTACAGAAATTAAATTTCTTCTTAAATTAGGAACATGTATTACCTCCTGCAGAAACCAGTCATTACCATTCTGCAACTTGATCTTTATCTTTCCTTTTCCAACAATTTGACAGGGCTCATCATCACCCAAATATACCTGTCCAAAATCACCTTGAACATAATCTAGAAAATATTTTCTATGGGGTGTAGCATGAAATGAAGCCCCAGAATCTATTACCCAGGAATCATTAACATTATCCAAACATAAGATTAAAGCATCTTGTAGAGTATTACTTGCAATATTAGCTTCCTTACTGTCATTTTCATTTTTGTCTCCTTCTTTGTTTTTCCGAGACCAACAGTCTTTCTTTAGATGACCAGGCTTTCCGCAGTACCAGCAATCTTTCTTTCCTCTAGATTGAGAGCGTCCTTTCTTTGACTTCCCTCGTGACTTCTCATTCCCAGGGCCTTTTCCTCTTTCCTTTGATCTTCCTCTGTTCTCCACATTCAAAACACTACCCGATGATGTTGGAGTCTCACCTGTGCTTTTCCTTCACATTTCCTCGCTTAGGATAACACCAACAATATCATCAAATACCAAAGTATTTTTACCAGAGACAGAGTTACTTACAGCCATAACCAAGCTATTCCAGCTTTCTGGCAAAGAACATAAAATCAAGAGAGCCCTAACCTCTTCTGCAAAGGTAATTTTTACCGAAGACAATTGACTGGTAATTGTATTAAATTCATTTAAGTGCTCCGCTACAGATCCTCCCTCACTCATTTTCAAATTAAACAAACGCTTCATAAGAAATACCTTATTCGAAGCCGAGGGTTTCTCATACAGCTTAGCCAATGTTGCCATCAAATCTACAGTCGTTTTTGCTTCTGTTATATTGAATGCTACAGACGCCGCAAGGCACAATCGAATGGATCCCAGTGCCTTTCTATCTAAAATGTCCCACTCTTCATCTGATATTGTGGTTGGTTTCTTTGCCTTTCCTTCCAATGGCCGCCACAAATCCTTTTGATACAGGTAATCCTCCATCTGCATTTTCCATAACTGATAATTCTGGCCGTTAAACTTTTCGACCTTGAATTTGGAATCCTCCATTGCTCCCACTCAAATCTGAAAGTCCTGCCAATTTACAGAAAACCTCGCTCTGATACCAATTGTTAGGGTTTCAAGCAGATCCGAAGCAAATATGAACTAACAATTATATGCAGATTTAAATACAAAAGATAAAGAAATAAAACAGGACACAGATAACACAGAGATTTAACGTGGTTCACCCAGAATGGGTTACGTCCACCATACACAGCCGTCCAATCTTTCTTATTATCCAGCAAAAATATTACATCAACCTTACAATGCCTTAAGCATCCCAGCCACTTATAACATGCGTTTTTAGGGCAACAAACAAAGTCGGCCTTTTTAGGGTTTTATTACAATGTCGGTTTTCATCAACAAAAACGGCAAAAAAACTGTCCTGATTCGGCGAGGATACGTGCTAAGTGTACAGTACTTTGCTGATCAGTCGCCACATTTCAACAAGGTCTATCTAATATTTTCCTTTATCCTTTCCCATCACTCCTACAAATTTCTACAATGATCTCATTTATATATAAGAGTCATTTTATAAGTTTCCAAGTTGGCTTACAATAATAAAAAAAATATTGTATAACAAAAGTCCTATCGGCCTCTGTGCCGGTATACTTGTTTTCTTCTATGCTAGTGCCGGTGTCCTGAGTGTCGGTGTAGAGTGTGATCTGCTGATTTGCTGGTATAATGTCTTGCCAGTGCCATAGGATTGCAAGGTTTCCATCAATGACAAAACCTTCAATCACATACAATGTCTCATTTGAGTGTGCATATGCCAACAGTGCATGAGACAATTTGACACTCTTTTACCGGCACTATGTAAAACACTAAAAGAATTTTAAAAGTTGTACAGAGATACATGTAAAACAAACTTTTTGACAGTAGATATAGACAAGAAGATCAGTATGGTACAGGAAGAAAAAAATAAATTAGCTGACAATTTCATTAATTCATCTGAACCATTATTAGTTTTTGAGTAGAAAATAATAGGTTTTGAGAAGGAACTTTAGAAATTTGAAAGAGAGAAGGAAAGAATAAAAGGAAAGGCAAAAGATCTAAAATGGAGACTTAGTCCAAAATTGGACTACCTCGCCTCCTTGAGAAAAGATATATCTGAGGCATTGGTTCAAGGAAAGAAGACACCGGAACAGCAAATGCAACACCTCACTGGTACAATTCAGAGGACAGTGAACGGTTCACTGAGAGCCTGAATCTAGTATTGGCAGACCTTTTTCAGATTGTAGCCAAGCGGTTACAAGGATGAAGCTGGAAACCACACTCAGTTGACACTTTGACAACCTTTTTCATTGATGCCAAAGGGGGAGTAGTGGTAATGAGAAAAATGATTAGTAGAAGACACCATCAGCTCAGGGGGAGCACATATGTTTGACACACAATTTTTGGTAAGACAATTTTGACAGATTCTTTTTGGATGACACTTTTTGGATTTTTCTCATGAGTGTTGCCATCAATGGCAAAGGGGGAGATTGTTGGCAAATGCACACTCCAATGAGAAATTGTAGGTGATTGAAGGTTTGGTCATTGATGGCAACCTTGCAATCATATGATACTGACAAGACAATTATACTGACACCCACAATAAAAAACTCTACACTGGCACACAAAACACAGGTAGTGAAAGAAAGGATACCAGCACCTAGGCCGACAAGAATTGTAATATATTTTGTAATTAATTGTAAAATCATTGTAAGCTGACATGGCAATTTGTAAGATGATTCATATATGTATGAGATCATTATAGAACATTTGGTAATGAAATATAGGTGAAATAATGCAGACCTAATATGCGAATTTTAGGTTAAGGGTTTATGTATACAACAAAGCTAAAACCGGTATTGGATCTAGCATAGCAGATGCTATTTTGAAGCAGTACAAGACATTGGATTATTATAATCCATTTTTGTAAGTCAGTGTGACTTCCTTTTGTATTTGAGAAGTGAGATCTAGGCACTTGGCCTTCCTACATGTGCAGGCCCCTATTGTAGCAGTAATATTCCCTTATTGTCCAGTAAGTGAATATTGTGGGTTACAAATCCCACCAAGCTTTTTCTCACATAGGGTTTCCTCGTTAAACTACTGTGTTATGGTGTTCTCTTCATGTGGTTATTGTTTTTCTTGTTTAATGCATTACTTTGGATTTACTGGTACAATGTATTGACATGCTTTACATGTTTTAAATCAAGTAAATCTTTAAACCGGTTAGATACGGATTCACCCTCCCCCCTCAGTATCTTTGGGAATCCTAACACTAAGAAATAGTCTTCCTTCTCTCAGGTCATGATAGATTTCATCATTTTTCTAAAGTTTTTGTCCTTTTGACAATCAAGGATTTCTTTTTCTGGAGGTTCAGTATCTTCATTAGCCTCACTTGATGATGATGAATCATTATCATTTTTGGGAATGTTATTATCGTCCTTGTTTCCATCATTGTGTTCCATCTCATATATAGTGGGAGATTTAAGCTCATCAAAAATTGGTCCGCTTAATGATGATGGTACGTCAGTGAGTGGATCCTTTTCGTAAAATGGATTATCGGTGTATAAAAAGGGTATTCCTTTGCCTTTGGCTTCTTTCTTACGAGAACTCCTGGTTTATGTAGGCATTTTTATGGATTAGTGTGACCTAAAATTGTTTGTGATGCAGAGGTCAAGATCAATTTCAGAGCTAGTTGTCTAGTTAATGTATTATTTGGGAGAAACAATTGAGATTCAGTCTGGTTTCAGGAATGATCTATCCTGTATGAGACATTTATCTAAGTTGATTCTAAGAGTAGTGTAAGATTCAGTTTGGTTTTAGGAATGATCTATCCTGTATAAGACATTATCTAAGTGACTAAAATTTGATAGGTAGTTAATTGAACTAGCTAAAAGATGATCGACCAAATCATGCAATGCAAATGGCAGAGGTACACTGTCTTGATTTGTTTATGCTTAGGAAAATTGATAACCAATATCATGTTCACTGTAGACTGTTTTTAGGCAAAATTGACTGTTCTGTTCTGGCAAAACCAGAGACTTGTACGATAGAATTTTCTAAACTGGATGACAATTTAGTAGTTTTAGAATGATAAAAGTTTTGTTTCGTATGATTTTCTGCCTCGTACTGTATGAAAGATGGGTATGTGCAGGAAAACAAAAGACTCAGAGCGGTTCTATTTTGTATGACACGGGATATAGAACTAGATGATAGATGAAAATGACTCGTATGACATAGGATCAGGTCTAGGATGACAAATCAGAAGACTCATATGACACAAGATTAGGTATAGCATGATAAATTATTAGACTCATACAATAGTTCACAAGACAGAGCCTAGAAATTTTGAGTTTTTTTTCAATTGCTAAGTATGATAACTGAGTATGACCAATTCTGAGATGGACTGATTTTGGACTAGGATACAGAATTTTGACTTAAAATGGACAAATTTCTGACATGGATAGATTTTTGACTTAGGATGGACTAATTTATGACACAAACAAAGTTTTGAATTAAGATGGACAAGTTTCTGACATAGACAAAGTTTTGACTTAGGATGGACTAGTTTCTGACACGGACAGAGTTTTGACTTAGGATGAACTAGTTTCTGACATGGACATAGTTTTGAGTTAAGATGGACTAGTTTCTGACACAGATAGAGTTTCAAATCACCGAGTTGTTTCTTGTCTTCTCCAATTTTGGTATTTCTATTTTTGTTTTAGGGATGAAAACACAAAAAACAAGTAGTATGTATAGTGACTCCAATCACAGCATGCAAACCCTAAGGAATTTGGTGAGGAAAGAAAACCTTTGCTTGTAGACTCAGGTACACACCCAATAGCTAATCAGATTACGACCACTGAGTCTCACGCAATGGATTCTCAACGTTGTATTATCCGACTCCAAATGCTAATGGGGGCATGAAATGACAAGTATCTTGGGAGAGTTACTATCACTCTTGCACAAAGATTATCCCCCTTTCGGAGATGAACCGGGTAGCTTCTAATTTTAATTGGAACTAGTCAGGGATCCATTCGGTGCATCAAGGTATAAACTCAATTAAGAGGTTTCCTAGCCTTTAAAACTAAGGTTTAATATACCCGAAGGTATGGAGGAGAGCTATTACTGAGCACTGTCGTTGACTTGATTTTCATCAAATCATGTTTATTTTATAGTGGGTTGGAGTGCTTGGTGTTTAGCCGTTCCCACTTAGGTCATTCCCCTCACACCAGCCGTAACGTCTTTAAGAGTTTTTCAACCCCTCAGGAGGGTAGGCTTGCTAAAGATGTACAAATCTCAAACAAAGAAAAAGCCTCAAGGGTCTGGATTTCTGATTGTCTAGAAAAAGACAAGAGCATACTCTCCTACCTCTCAAAATCTTCTAAAAACACAAAAGATAGATTTGTTCTTTAACCAGATAGCAAGTTAGGTTCCTAAAAAAGAATTTAAAGAATGCACAATGTTTAGTCGATTCTCCTTAGGCAACCTGCAAAGACAATGAATCAGTAGTCATATTGTCTTTGTGCAACAAGCATATTCTTTGACAAGCATTCTGCAAAAATTGATTAGGCTGTGAAAAATTCTGAGATTGATAGATAAACAGTCAGGGTCAGTCATCAGAATAATCAAAACATCATGAAAATTTGACTCTTTTAAAAAAAATTTAACCAGAAAATATAGAGTCGCACGATAGTATGAAAACTCGTACAATACAAGATCCCAACTCATACAAGACAGAATTCTAGTTCATACAACATCTGCATTTTGTCATTTCAGCCTGTGGAAATTATCGTACGAGATGTATGGATGAAAAATCAAAAAATTTGAAATCTAGAAAATAACAAAAAACAAACCAGTCAGTCTTGGAGGCCAAAAAATGTAGTCTTCTGCCCCACAGTGGGCGCCAGAATATGTGTGTGTGAAAAAGTGGTCTGTAGCTGCAAACACAACACTTCAATTAAGTCATTATATGCATGGTTAGTAAATAATAATCAATCAATAATAAACCATAACAAAGCGACTAATTGCCTTCTAAAAGATGCGAGTATAAGATTGCTCTCAGATTTTTATAAGCAATACCAGTGACTAGACTACACCAAGACGAAGGATTTAATCTATATGATATTAACTATATGGATGGAAAATGGATGAATAATTCAAGCAAATAATCAATTCAAGCAATAATGGATGTAAGCAATGATGGATGAGTAAAATGGATGCAAATAATCTAAAAAAGCACAATGATCTTCAATGACTCTAGAGCGAAATTAGCGTGATAATAATCTCCAAGCATGTTCTCAAAAATCTCTAGGGTAAATTGGAATGAGAGTTGAAGACTGAATTTATAGAGAATCGCAAAAGAGAAAAGCTCAATTTAGAATTAATTGAAAACAATTGAGAAATCAGGTTTAGTTAACCTTGAGATAGATTCCAATTTTAGTTTAATTGAAATGCATTCAAATTAGAAGTCCAATTTGCATTGGAAATAATAATAAATTAATTCCATGCAATTGTGATAAAAATAGATAATTATTTTATTTATTCAAGAAAAGAGTCTTTTCAATGCATCTGAACTTCTTTTTCTAAAAAGCTTTGAGTTCCAATTTTAGAGAATAATTCAATAATTCAATTTAATTGCTTTTCTAATTTCAAGTTCTAAATTTAGAAAAAGAAATAATATCTCAAGTTTGATTTCTCTCTCAATTCAATTCTTTTTGTTGTTTAATTTCAATTCAACTCTTGCTTTGTAATTAATTCCTCTTTTATAATAAATTAATTCCTTTTGCATGAATAAATGGCAATTTTATTAATTAATTAAACATGCAAGGATATTTAATAAATTAAAATGGGATAATTGATTAAAATGATATTATTGGAAATGATTAAATTAATTAAATGAATATTTAATTAATATTGAGTAATTGATTTGCCATGTGATATTTGATGATTAAAGAATTAACAATGTGCTCAAGGTTGATTTAATTTCCTTTGGTTAGGACCTTAGTGATGTTGTCGAGATTAGGGGCCCATGGTTTAGATGACCATTTTGAGGGTATTACATGTAGGTAGTCTAGGGACAAAGTTGTCCCTAGTACTTAGGCATGTGGGAATCAGGATTAGGTTTTGGTTAGGATGTGTTGTTGGTTTTCAAGTTCCTTCATCCTTTAATCAAAGGGTCTAGATTATTCTAATTGAAAGATTAAAATTTAATTCAACACATACTCAGAAGGAATCCCATAAGGATTTTGTTAACTTCTTGAGGCTTTAGGTCAAATTTTGAGACAAAAATAAAGCTTGTTTTTATAACTATTTACATATGCTCCTAAGGATGATGACCTTGGTGCACTCTAGGTAGGGGAGTGTTTTATTTAGAGAGTGAATCAGGACCCAGATGGTTCTGATGAGTCTAAGTCTTTGGCCAGAGCACTTCCTATTCTTTATAAATAGATGCCTACCCCATTTGGTTAAATGCCTATCCTTTATTGGATAGATGAAACTATTTATCCCATATGGACAGATGCCTAACCTGCATGGTTATATTACTATCCCGGATGGATGGATGCCTATCCCATTTGGATAGAAGTACCTAAGTATGCAATTGAATCAAACACAAGTGGGAATAAATAAATAGAAAAATAGTAAAATTTTTGGGTTAAGCTTAGTGGGTCATTACATGTCGTGGATGCCTATCTTGTTTTGACAGAAGTACTTGAGTATGCGATTGAATCAAATACAAGTAAGAATAAATTATAAAGAAATAGTAGAAATTTTGGGTTAAGCTTAGTGTGTAATGCCCGCCAAAATACCCTAGAGAAAATAACTAAAATAACTTAAAAATAGAGATAAATTTTTTTAGACATTAACCAATACAACATAGTAACTTCCATTACTCCAAATCATAGATAATAATCACATGAATGCATATAAAATCATAACCATACCCATACCCATAACAACACATAACACAAGCATACATAATATCATAACAATTATCTCCCTAATTCCTACATGGTGTAGGAGCACCTCATGACTAAGAGAATAAGAGAAATAAAGGCTAAAGGACACACATGAGAATGTGACCTTTCAATCTATGTAATAGGGTAGTCTTGTTTGTTTGATGTTTGATTTGTTTGTATTAAACCCCACCTTGTTACCTGATGACATGGATTTGACAAATTGATAAGCCACCATGGGCATATGGGCCTAGGAGTATTTGATTGAGTATTTTTATAGGTGTTTATGTGTTGGAGATTTCTTAGGAAGGTTTAGGACATGTTGAAACATCTCTAGGTAGGCGGATTTAACATATGTCAAAAGTTGTTCAAACTTGACAACTTTGTTGATAACTTTTAATGACAACTTTTGGTTGCAAATAGCAACTTCCTTCCAACGGTCACCTCAGTTCAAAAGTTGGTTGATAACCATTGAGGAAAGTATAAAATTTCATCCCCAATCATCATTGGGAGGAGACAATGACTTTATAAATTTTTCGCATCATTGAAGTAATATATTTCTGAGAATTTCCTGCAATTCTGTTATTCTACATGGTGTACCATACTGCACGATCATTTTGGAATTAGGAAACTAGTGGGATGTGTTAGAGTGGCCAATAAACTTTTATATTCATCAAGTCTAAGGTCCTAATTCGCCAAGACAAGGAAGAAATCGGTAAATTTCTGGAAGTGTTCTAGATTTGACAGTTTTGTCTAGGGTTTTGTAAAGAAATGGGCTTACCTTGTTGATCCTTCATTGGTGATTCATGGCTTTGGAGGGGATGCAAGTATGTCCAATGTATCTTAGAATTTTAAAGGCCTTTTTTAGGTTAGGACCAAGTGGAGGCAAGGGTTTGATGCATTAAGGTGGGCAAATCCATGTGGTCACTGTGCAAGTGTAAGCAAACAGGTCTCACATCAAGGGTTAAAGGTCTGATCATGGCATAAGACTTAGGAATTGGTGTATTTGCAAATGGCTTAAGAGTATTCCTTGAGTTTTTTTGGTGAGTTAAGGTCTATGTCTACACACCTAATTGGGCTATACCAATCTCCTAACCAAAGTAGGGTTTGGATTCTTGTGTTCCCTAGCGATAAGAACCCTTAGGATATGTTTTGTAACTCTCAAAAGGGTATCCAAATATGGGATTTTTTGTCTGGTCTTTTGGAGAAATAAAGAGTTAAGTGTGGAAAATCAGTCTGGCAGGGCTACTAGATTTTGTAGACCTTGTTGCAGCAGCTACCCAAACCGGTAGAGGGAACCTGAATTCAATGATTGAAGGAGGTCTCCCTAACCTAGGGGACTTCAAATAAAAACTTAAATAGCCAT